>NC_073340.2:22247500-22569000 GCF_027580225.2 Misgurnus anguillicaudatus
ACGCCCTCTTGAGTGGCAAAGGTTCAACAAAATGGCTTGTTTTCAGAGCGGCTGCTGCGAAAATGCCAGTAAAACTGACTTTTATCAGCTTAAATTGAATTTAGTTGGACTTGATAGCAGAGGTGGACAATACTTAGTTACATTAGTTACATTTTCCAAGCATCTGTGCTTTATTAGGGTGTTTGTTTTGGGAAAAATGTTACTTTACTACATTCTACAAAGCATAGAATCATACTGTGTATTCTTTAATATTGCATATTAACATTTATTTAATACCTTATTACATTAAAATTGTGTACTTTTACTTGAGTAAAAATACGTTAATGTACTTAATATTAAATGTAAAACAAAAACTTGTATTTATGAAATCTAATAGAGTAAAAATTATGATAATATGCTTTGGAATGTATGTTTTCCAAAGAAAAACACGGATAAAATACAAATACTTGAAAATTCTTTTAAGTAGAAAGTAAAACACTTAAGTATTGTCCACCTAGCAACTTGTCAACCCACTTGTGGTCAGTGGATGTTGGCATGAACGATCAATTTACTTCTCCTTTCTGTGTTTTTTGGCAGTCTGTAAAACGAATTCTTGTTAATTCCGAATTCTTGTTAATCTGTTAGTAAAGTCTATTGCACAACAGCTTTTTCCCATTTAGATGCGTTTTCCCCATGTTTTTCCTGATTTCACACCGTACACAAATTCTGCCGCTCTGTCTTTTGCCACTCAGTTGGCGTAACCGCAGTGACTTTCGCCGAAGGTGACGTCACGTGCATACCCTCTATACTCCAGGCTTTACTGTGTAAATCTCAAGTTAGCTCACCAACCAGCACTACATTTCCCAGAAATCAAAAGCTACACTTTTCCTGATTGAAGTTCTGGTGGGATTTCCATTATGTGTCAAGCACTTACACCTCCCTTTGTGACCAATTACTTCATCACCATGTGTTCATGCACTTTTTAAGATTCAAATACACAACGTAATCCTCCCTGTCAGTAAAAATGAGGTAAGCCTTAGACCGTGTCGCTTGTTCCATTATGCCAAGGTGCCTATGCTCACCACATAACATAAACGGCTCCTAATGCCCGTTCTAGAAACATTTGGTTAAATTACAGGGAAATAAAATGCCACTGTATTGAATTGGATACACTGCATCACCATCCGTGCCTCGGTAATCATGTATTAGTTCATGGTATTTACCCCGTAAAGGACTGAGACGGAAGCATTTTCTCCTCGGTGAATATGAGAACTGACAGTGTGTGCGAAGGAATGAAATGCAGAAAAATAGCAGGCAGGCGAGGGAGAAGGAGGGAAAGTAAATGCGGAGGTTAAGGTACAAGAAATATAGACGGCGAGACCGCAGAGAATCAGCCACAAAGTGTCAGGTACTCTAAACTAGAGATGTCTGCCAAGATAAAAAGAGAGAAAAAAAAGTTAAAGGGAATATTACTGTATGAGGGGTGTGGGGTAGTCTGATTTTGCTGAACCGTTATATCTTGTGACTGCTTTACAACACTGAGCAGCACAATGAATGATGGGTAGCATAGTCAGAGAAGTGTATATAACTCAAATGCGACATCGGTGAATGGAGAACAATGTGCATTACATCTCGACAGACCAATCTCTCTATGTGACACGGCTCCTAATGGCTCGTATTTTTGGGTTTCGCTCTGCAAGCCTTTGGCGATGGAGACCGAAAAACAGACTAAGACAAAGAGGATCACTGGAAGGAGAAAATCTTTCGATATTGCAACAGGTGCTTGTTTCAACACAAAAAAAATTCTGGAAAGTCTTCAGTGACACAATAATTCATTCAAAGCTTTACAACAAGAAAATAACAGGTGGAAAAAATACTACAAAGAGATGAAGGTGCCATGGAAGGGTTTGATCGTGAGAGAGCTTGTGTGAAATCCCTCTCTCTTAACTCGGGTTGCTGTGAAGTGTTTAATGTTCAGTGATCTCTGCCAAAAACAATGACTTTCTTCTTCTGAACTTTAATTCGGCAGACTGACAGAGCATCAGTGAGAGAGGTCTGAATGAATGCTGGCAGAAATTAAAATGAGCTCTGTGAACTTGAAATCACAGCGTATAAAATCTACCGAATAAAATACTGAGAGGACGAGGGGCTGCTGTGCAAGCAGTTGCTGTGGTTATAGCGGTGGTATTTTACCTACCATGATGTCTGCGTCCCGCAACACTAACTTTAATGCACAATAGCGTCTTGGCAGCTCGCACACAACAGACGTTGGGATCACCTATTCCTCTATAAACAACCCCATACTGCGGGCAATACATATTAGCAGGGAACACTGCAGAAATGCTATCATTGCAAACAAAGGAACTGTATTGTATCCTTGTCACCCTCTATCAAAGCCTTTATTACGCTCATATTTCCTTAAGGAAATACCTGTGCTTGTAAGGCGTCGACTGGGTTTTTGGGAAAATTATGGTTTGGATTTTAATGTCTCAATCAATATTTTAGAGACAAGAAGGTTATTTTTCCTTTAATAAACCATCAACCGTGGAAGTGTGAATTAGGATGCAAATTACAACGCATTGTAATTAAATTTTGCACTGCTGTGCAAAAATCTCAGCCCACCACGTCACTTAGACCACCAGATTTGTTGTTATTGCAATGGTATAGTGACTTTAAATATTATTTTTCAGCCTCTTTTCAGAAAATACTGTACAAGAATTTGTATGCAATATTAAAAAACAAAATAAAATAATATGCTATTTACATTTAGTGAATTAGCTGACGCTATTATCCTAACGACTTACAAAGATTAGGAAACAATAAAGCGATTTTCCATAAAATAGTACAAAAAGTGACTCATGTGACACATTGCAGTCCGTCAAGGACAATTTTTTCCAGTAGACGGACAACTTTTAGTGATTTAACTTCATGAAAGTTGAGTTGATATTGTTTGGTTTAATATTTGTATTGTGTGGTAACAGTGGCGGCCGATGTGAAGTTGTCAAAACACGTATGTAGCCCGTCATGCGTGTGGTTCATAATTTCAAAATATGTGTTCTGCGCATCGAGTTATTCTGTGTGCATCACGTGTTTTATCAAAATAAGTGCCTGCTGCAAACGCGTCTAAAGGGTTTATGATAAAATAGACGCTCGCGTTTGCAAGATACTCACATAATCTCATGCGTAATCAGAGTTTACTGTAATGCTACATACACACCAAACGCGGGGCATCACATTACTCGCTGGATTAACTACGTGTCATGCAAATTTTTCGTTCGAGTTGGGCGAAGACGCGTTTGAGATGAATAGCATGTGTTTCCGTGGTAAACACGCTGCCCATATCGCGTCATTCGCATTGCCCCACGTGAGGACGCTTTTAAGCGCGTCTTTGCATTAGACTTTGTAAGTAATCTACTTGCGCAAAACTTGCATCTGCTGTGAACACACAGTTAGGGAGTGTCTTGCGTGTATTTTGTGAACGTGAGAGTCTCTTTTATCATAAACGGTTTTGACGCGTGTGCAGCAGGCACTTATTTTGACAAAACACATGATGCACATGGTTCACATGACGCAACAAACACATATTTTGCAAACACGAGCAACACACATGACACGCCGAACACATATTTTGAATTTGCGCCCCTCGGATTAGCAGTCATGAGCCGCACTGTGTGGTAAAGTATTCAAGGCTAGTGCTCAATACTAAGAAATTATAAAGGGATTTTATATACCATCACAATGTTTCAGTTCAATGACATCACAGTGGGACGGGGCTTACCATCATCCCATCTGCCGTCCTGGTCGGCCATCCCGTTATGGTCGTCGTCTGGAGCCACGCTGTCACAGTCAGCCACATCCAAGAGACTTCCTTCCTCCTCCACAATCTGAAGCTTATCTTCATCGTCCGAGTCCGACTGGCCCTCTGGCACATGACTGTAGTTACTCACTGCGCACAGAGACAAAAAAAACAACAACATTTAGACAGAATGCTAACATACGGAGCCTAGCAAGCTGATTTGAAGAAACATTGGTCGAAAAAACAGTCAGAGATTAAAGCGAGAAAAGAGCAAGGATATGCCGAGATCAAAACTGCAACCGACTGATGATGTGTCAGAGACGACTGAAGAGACAGAGAAATGAAGGGCACTTCAGTGAGTAATTCAATTAAATGCCAAATAATAGGAGCAGATCCTGTGTCTATTAAGTGAGCGAATAAAACAAGACAAAGAATGACTGAAGATTAAATCAATAAATCAGAAGAATCATTGTGCTAAAGCCATTCAAGGCCAAATGGTCCAATGTGGCCACAGTGAGATTGTTTAATCAGAGCAACTTAAACATGTGAATTGACAATCAAAGTTAAATGTTAACTGCTCACATTTGTAAGTCACTTTGCATAAAAGCATCTGCTAAATGAATAAATGTGAAGTACTGTCATTTACAGTACAGTTATAGATACAAGTACAAGCCTTTCTGAAAGCTGCAAAGTCAATGCAGCAAAACTATAGTCACCCAATTAAATTACTAAAAAAATCCATCAGTCAGGGGTCAAAAATGGTGTTGATGCATCAGGCTAGATGGGACACTTAAAAAAGAGCATTATTTTTCGAGAGAACCAGAGGAATCAATCCACGATTTGGCTGTCTCTGTGTACTAGGCTTAACACACAGAAAAAATTACACACTTCAGCTTTAACATTTAAATGCCTATTTACTTTTTTGACCAAGAGGAGTGACTGGGCGACCTCCTTTTCTGCAGCATGGAGAAAGAGAGAGATAAAGCTAAAACGCCATTGATTTTCTGTAACAGGCCAGACGGCCCTAATTAGTAATGTGTGTGCGTGTGTGTGTGTGTGTGTGTGTGTGTGAGAGAGAGAGAGAGAGAGAGAGAGAGAGAGAGAGAGAGTTTGCATGCTAGACTAAGTGTGATTTGACATACTATTAAAACAGGGGATGACAGAGTGGTAAGCTCACCTAACAAGTTTTCATTCGTTAGGGGGTAAGTACTGGCAGAAAAGGACACTAATGGAACGTGCATAAATCAAGATGAGGATCAATGCCCAGATTTATAAATTCAGCTAAAAGACAGAAGGGAGACCCTTTTTTGAACCAGCCACAGGGAACAATGTCCATCACATTTTTACAACTTGCAAAATCAGTATGGCCAGTAACTCTGTAAGGACCTTCAATACACACTTTGTTGACTGTTTGACCCTTGATAAATAAAAATTAAGCCTGCTGTCTCACAAAGTTTTTTTTTTGGTTTCTTGCTGCTATCACTCTGTTGGCTTGCTTACTGGGAGACTGTTGATATTAGCTTATTAAACGTTTTGTAAATTCTGTCAATATAGCTTTTATTGTAATGGTCCCGCTACAATCGGACGTCATTATTTCAATTAGTTGGTGTGCGCTGCTGGGGTACACTTATAAGTCCAAAATCAAAACTGACATTTCTTATTTTAAAAGAATATTGTGTTGTTTATTATAAACAATTTATCTGTATATTTTTTACATTTATTTATGTGCTCTCATAAACTTAAATCAAAATCGGAAAATGTACTTCTGCCCTCTTGTGGCGATCATTCTCTAATGACGTCAGCTAGACGGCTTGGGCAGGAGCATCTGTTAACTACGCCCTCTCCAACTGTCAATCTACTTTTCTATATCCAATCAAAGCACAGCGAAAAAGCCCGAGCTCTTTAACTCTTTTCTTTAACTCTATTTGCAAGCATTAAAAAAAAGTTTTTTTATGATTTTCCCAAAATGTTCTTCTTTAAATATATAACCATACAATATATCAAACGAAAGAACAGACTCTGCTCTCAAACAACAACAACAAAAACATTTCATCCTACCTTCATTTGTTCTCTTTTTATTACCTCTTTTATCACCTATAAATATGGGTACAGTAGGTTTCTAAAAATATCAAATTTTGAGAAAAAAGCTGAAGGACTTTGATAAAGATCAGATTCAGAGCGATTGTCAAAACATACACGAAGTTTGATCTGTTTGCCCCTAAGGGAATACTTTTGGGTTTTATAAGTTGGTAAGAGCGCCACCTGGTGAATAATAGCAGAAATACAAATTGCCGGAAAAACTCGTCATTGGCATGGAAGCGTTTTCTCTTAATTGATGAGTTAACTTGTCAATGGCGGAGAAAGAGTAAATGATTTTCCCATTTTTTGTGTTATCTTTTTCGTATTTCATGTAAAGTATGCAACACTGTAAAAAACATAATACAAATAAATTAGGGCTAATCGCGACTAATCGTTTGCAGGATAAAAGTTTTTGTTTACATAATATACTGTATATGTGTGTACTGTGTGTGTGTAATAATTATGTATATATAAATACACACACATGCATGTATAATTTTAAGAATTTTTTTATAATAAATATTTTATTTATAAATTATATATAAATATAAACATGTATATAAACATGCTAATATTTCTTAAATATATACATGCATATTTGTGTGTGTATTTACAAATAGTTATTAGACACAGTACACCCAGATATATTATGTAAACAAAAACTTTAATTCTGCAAACTTTTAGTCGCGACTAATCGTTAAGCAGCCCTAAATTAAATTTGACTCGACTTAATAATAATGAGGATGATGGGCCTCAATGTTATTGTGTCATGTGCGGTGTCACCGAATCAAGAGACTGACTTGTTTTTGTATATGAGGCTATGACACAATAAACTATGACATTTGTCCAAGAGATATATTATTAAAATGGACATTATGCAAGAAATAGGCAGTGTTTATCATCGTAATAGATGGCAATGCTGATGAATGTAAAGCAGGTGTATGAGTTTTTTTGCAGGGAGGGGATCGTAAGGTGTGCCAAAAAGCCCTCCTCTGTCTCTCTCTCGCTCTTACTCTTTATTTCTCTCATGTGCACTCGTTCTCCGTCATTCTTCTTTTCCACTCATCTAAGTACCTCTCTCCGGCCAAATCAATTTTCCTGTGAGAGGAGCAAAGTCAGCAGAGGGGTTGGCCATACACACACACACACACACCATATCACTTCTGCTGGCCTTATCTGGCACATTTACATTCAGCTGATTTTGTGTTTTTAACCAACACTCTCACTCAATCTTCTTTTCTTTCTCTGGCCTGTGCTTTAATTTAACACCTGTTGAGAGCATGCACATACAAAAACATCTTCATTTTCTCCATATCTCAATTCATCTCTGGTGTTCAGATCATGGATCATAACGAAGTGCTGCAGTGTTTCTACATGCACAATATTTTTGAACGGGTCTTCATATGCAGCAAGCTTGAAAAATGCTGTCTACGCCAAAATGAAAAATCATAAAGATAGACTCATCGCTCACTAGCCACAAGTCCCGTCAAACCCATCCGAGTGATGTACAGATCACCGTGACAGTCAATTCGGTGTCCTGTGAAGGCGGCGGTACGGCATCAATCCCATCAGGCTGTTCAGCCAAGGGAAGCAAGCGGTGAGGATAGTCAGCAAAAGACAGAAGTAAAGGGACGGTGGTGAGTTTGTGAGCTCAGAGTGAGTGATCCATAACAAACAGCCACGAGCCGTGTTTCCACGTTCCACATGAGAGGTTTCATTACAGCCTTCGGGAGGTACACACAGGAAAGTGACTAAACAAACGCCTTACAGAGAAAAGTATTGCTCACATTATGCCAGTGCTGTAATCTAAAACTGCGTAACGGCACGGGTAGAACAAACTGTACAAACGAAATACACGCTACGTAAAACATTATAAGGAGAGAGGTCAGCGTACAAAAACAGAGATTTGCACTAATAATTTAAATTTCCCGGCAGATAAAAATATTTTAGACTACACAAAGTAGTTTAAACTAGTCTAGCTGTAAAATTAGGTAATATAAATAACATTTTATTCAATTTTTTTATATAGATTTTATAAAGCTCCATAAACATGGCTAAATGTTTTATATTTTGCAGTTTAAATTTTAATACCAATATCTGAAGAATTAATCACAATCTGAAAATGTGCCGGCCATGCATATCACCATGAATATCTCAAGTCAGCATTTAAAACCATTAGCTTAATGAGTCTACATTCCTATTGGTCAACCACTTTCCAGATTTGCCTCATCTATGGATTTTACAATCAACCCATAGTAATATGCTGACTGAGCAAAAAATGACCTCCAATCTGCTCATGTGTACCTGTGTGATAAAGCCTGTTTTCAGTACTCTAGAAATCTGTAGCTACTAAATGGGATCAAAATAAAACCTCTCCGACTGTCCTGTAATGTCAAGCTCTACAACAGTGAGACTTACAATCGTAAGTTTAGTACTTTAAGAAAATGTTCGGCATGGATTTCATTGCTTTTAGTTGCACTTACACCTACCTGCCATTAGGTTGCAATATATCATGTTGTAAAATTGAGCTTGAGATGCCCCCAATGCCTATGGAACTATAGTGACAAATCTCAAGGCTCACTGTAAACCTAAAAAAAAAAAAATTCTCCACAACTTTTAATCATGTAACTTGTCACAGACAAATACAGATTTTGACTCACCTGGACAAAGCTCAACTACTTGTTTAGTACATCAAATATGGACTTTTTAAAGAGCAACTATGGTTCGATTCACGGTTTTACATTTCCTTTGGTGTGTAAGTGTGTATTAGTACATGTTAACAATATGCTAAAGTTGACGCAAGTTATCGTTTCCAATTTAAATATCCTTTCTTGGACTACAACAAACACACGGATTGTAGGCAACAGTTTACTTCCTGGGCCTGTTGACGTGAAAACGACGGTCATTATCATAATTCCCCCTGCTTGGACTCACAGCCTGTAAGTTAACTCCTGTTAACACTGCATTGTGGGCAAATCTTTCATACATGGTAAGGAGCGTCACATTTCCGGCTGACGTCCGAGGTATTTAGGCCAATCACACGTACAGATTGACTGGCCAATCAGGGACACAGCGCTTTTCAAATCGATGAGTTTTGTACAAAATCAAAGCGTTTGAGGAAGTCAGTATATCTGGAGCTACGGTATGTACGGTATGTGGAATTTTTTTAAACCATAAACACACTGTATTATACCAAATACACAAAATAACATTGTTTTTTAGTAATGAAACAGGTGCACTTTAAATAATGGATTGAACTTTCTCCCATCTAGACTTCAGCTCAGATAAGACACATGAAACTTTAAGGCAGACGTTATTGATTTGTCATTTAAGAAGGTGAGCTACAGGTTTTCCGTAAGCCCTTGCCACTGAGAACATTGTCATCCGTTACTTGTATACTAAATCTTCGTGTAGAGGATATTTAGCCACAAGCAACTGGCATGATATCATTCAACATAAATAAAAAATAAAAAAAGGTTTGGATTGGTGGATTAACATTCTTTGTTGATTGGTAAAACAAGACTTGTCCCCCTGTTCCTAACCCAAACCCCAAATTAACTATCCCTAAAATATTTTTAACAGGTTGGTAGGAATATTTGTCACCGTCAAACACAAACCTAACCAAGGTAAACACTTCAAATATTTAAAGGTGCAATGTGTAATTTTAGAAGGATCTCTTGACAGAAATGCAATATAATCTACATAACTATATTATCAGTGGTGTATGAAGACCTTACAAAACGAACTTTATTGTTTTTATTACCTTAGAATGGGCTGTTTTTATCTACATACGCAGATCTTACATGGAAATCTTCATGTTTCTACAGTAGCCCTAAATGGACAAACTATTCTACAGAGCGCGTTTCGTCCCTACGTTCTCAAACGACGACATGTTTGTTACTGTATGTGGCAGCAACCGTAGCTTCTCTATGCGTTTCGAAATTGAGCTTGGTTGCAGTTTGCAATCTCACCACTAGATGCCACTAAAAATACATACTGTACCTTTAAGTTTTGTCAACATCAATAAAAAAAATATTACTTTTAATTGGTAATGCTTTTTACATTTAATTAAAAAAATATATAATAATTTCAGGTGTTACCAATTTAAGTAAATTGTTAAATTAATCCAACTTATACTTTTTACAGTGTGTAGATTTCTGAAGTCATCATCTGATTGGTTGATTTCTTTACAGAGACCGACTATAAACAAAGCTCGACTGTGATTGGCTGCTTTGGCTCTTGCTGCAATGGAGTCCAGACCTTCTGCTGTCTGGCTATGTGGGACTAGCCCTAACACTAAAATCTAAATCAGGGCTCAACGCAAATAATTTTTTATACTGGCTCAGTCAGGCCAGTGGTTCAGGTTTTAACTTGCCCTGCCAAAATTTTCACTGACCCCAGTAAAAAAAATGTCAGTGTCACAAAATTAATAATTCAAAAGTCAAAAATAATTGTACATACAACAGACTTGTTCCAATAAAAAAGGATCCCAACTTTTCTGCTTTACCTGTCAACTGACAGCAATTGTGCAAAATATTGCATTGTTTCTTTCGTCGTGTTTTACCCAAGTAAATGTCTGCTTCCAAGATGTTTAATAATATAAATTGATGAAAATATATTTTATAACTGAGGGTGAAGCACTGGCTCGATCGGGCAAGTGACAATACTTTTTACTAGGGATGCATTGATAGGATTTTTTTGGGCCGATACCGATTTAAACAGACAACTTCTGGCCAATAACCGATATTAAACACTTGTATACAATACTATACAGTTGGTCTATTAGCTAGTTTATTTCTGCATCAAATAATTTTTGGATTTGGATCTAATTAACATTCAACTGACCAACATAATAAGAGAGGCACAAATTAAGCTAAAACAAATATAATAAGACAGCATGACAACCTTCAAAGGTGGTTTTTGCTATTCAGCATTTATTTTATTAACAACATTAACTATTTTTTTTACATATAATGGATTTCTTTATGCAGTTAATAGGCTTTATGCCCAGCTGCACTACTTCCTGAACTTCAGCCAGCTCCTTGTTTCCTGTCTGCCATTATTGGACAAACTGATTAATACAGGTGTGCCTGACCTCAGTAGTCACAACAACAATAATCAGACACACCTGGATTAATGCTTGCCCTGTAAATGGTTGATAATTGCCTATTTCAAAAAAATCAAGCTAAAGCATTTCACTACACTGCAACTGTAAACATTGAATGTTTTGAAAACGTTAATCATCTGACCTTTAATTTATTTGCTTTCTTGACCAGGTAGACAGAATCAGTCAGTAAGAATCACACGTGCTGAAAGAACCAACTATACATTAAATCCTACCGAATGTGTCTTTTCTAAAGCAGGGTTGTCTCAGCAGTATTACTCACTGTATCCTATGGTTACGAAAATAATCGCTGGGGCCTACCTATACCTTGCTCAGGATCCTGTTCGTGGGATTTATCACCTAATAGGGGCACAAGGGCAGTAAATTACAGTGTTCCCTCCACCTTGACAGTTACATTTACCTCCCAGAGTTGTGAGCTTTGAGCCCTGCCGCACCGCTGGTCTGTGTTTCACATTCGTATGGAAAGAAATTGGCTCTATACCTGCAGGACACTTACATATAAAAACACAAAGTGGGTGTTCTCCACAAAAAAAAACCAAACTTAATGGCTTGTAATTGGGTTTCCATTGCAAGTACAGTTGTCTTTTGGGCTTAGGAACAAGTTTCTTTCCAAAGTTGTCTTTGAAGAGAGAAAATTGGTGCTTGTTTAAGAAGCCGGCTACAGTAAGAATGAATGGTTGGGTTTTTTAGTTTTGTTCGTTTGTTCATCTAGGATTGAGAGAGAGCTTCTATATCACTCCTCCAGGCCTGGTGAGAAAAGCTATGCCTGGAATGTCCAATCATAACACTCTCCCTGAGTGTCTCTCTCCAAAACTGCAGATCCCTTTCTCAGCCTTTCTTACCTTCACTGTAGCGTTTCAGCTGCAGAGACTAATTAATGGGGTTTGCTATGTCAAGAATCACTATTAGCATTGCTAATGCAAGGATAAGGGATGTTAACCAAATTTCAGGGTGTGACTCCTGATCGGTCCTGCGCTGTTATTGCTACAGACATAAATGATACCTCAAATGATCTGCGCTTTTACTTTACTTTCTAATCAGACTTATGATTTCACCTGGCTTACAATAAACTACACTTGGTAGGTTTTTTAAGAAACCACAGTCTGACCAATACCATTTTTGGATACTCTATATTTAAAAGCATATAGAAAAAATCCCACAGAAGTCTGTCTAGGGACCAGAAATAGACTTGGGGGCGCTGTCTTTTGATTTGGTCCAAAAGCAACCAGCTGAACTAACCGACATGAAGCAACATCCTAGCAACCAACCAGAACTTCATGGCAATACACAAAAACACACACACATGAAAAGAAATGCTTTGCAACGGTAAAGCAATTCCCAGCAACTTGCATTGTGGTGGTACGTCTTGGGCATTTACCCCAAAATATCACAAAATTATGAGCAATGTTTGTAAGCATCAATCTAAGGCAAAGGGTTCTGAACTCTATGATGCCAAGAACCCCAAATATGATGAAAATTTTATGTATAACAAATATAATTGGGTATACTTAAAGAAATGCTACATTTTTAATTAAAATGTATTTGTTCTGCAGCGACTTTCACATAAATATTGTTTCATATCAGCTTTTTTCAATGAACACTGCCTTAGGGGCATGCACACCGAAGCTTTTAAGGCAACTTTTGTTTTCAATTGTTTCCAATGAAAGTGCCGCGTTTTTAAAAAAAGCCAACAGCAAGCATTTTTTTTTGCGCTGAAACCCAGCACTCTGTGTTTTTTTTGCGCTTAGGGGGTGTGCACACCAAAGCTTTTACGCCTGTGGCGGGTGCATGTTTTCAATTGTTTCCAATGGAAGCGCGTTTTTCAAAACAGCCAGCAGCTGGCATTTTTCTGCGTGCTTAGTGCTGAGAGTTGAAAGAGATTCAACTTTGGGTGAAAAGCTCAGCTCGTCAATGTGAGCTCTCTTACGACACTCAAATCACAGTGGAGGAGGGGCGGGACAAATATCACAACAACCAACCGGCGCATCGTACAACAACTGATAAACAAAGCAGAAATATCAGAGCAACCAAAACGCTCAGCTGAAGGAAGTTGGCAGTCAGCTGAAAAAGGCTGGCATTCGGCATCTGCCTGGCATTTTCAGAGGCGCGTAAAAAAGCTTTGGTGTGCACACCCCCTTACAAACCGCAGTGAGTGAGACATAGGGGTCTGAAATAAGAAAAACACACTAGAAAGATACAAAGCAACTGCTGTTATAAACACTTTTGGAATGTGTGTAGTAAGAAATGAGAGATTAATCTAATTTTGAAACCTAAAAAAAACTATTTACTTTTTTTACTTTACGTCTTTTCTCTGAAATTTTTTAGGGACACCCTAAAACCTCCTGGAGTCCTCATGGGGGTCCCCAGACCCCAGTTTGATCTAAGATACATTAAACCAGTGGTTCCCAGTTTTATGACATTTTACATTAATGTATCATGAATTCTGTGTAATTAAACCTAAAAACATAAAGCTGCTTACCAACAGCACTACTTTGTGTAATTTGAGTATGTTCTGTTTAATTAAAATGTTAAATTTTAGAACTGTTTTCTTTGGGGGGCCGTTAAGGAATGCACCGTACACGAGGGGGGCCGCACGCTGAAAAGTTTGAGAACCACTACATTAAACCACCTGAGATAAATCATCCCGATGGATGTCTAGTCAATGTTAAAACTTGTAATAAGTGTAGCAACTACATAATTGTAATAGTTCTGAGCGTGTATGATAACGTAAATGCACCAAAGCAGCATTGGAGGAACAAAGACACACCCTGTGCCAGAAGTGAGCTATATATAAACCAAAGCTATAATACACCCAAAAAACACACATCTGCTCTTATCTCAAGCTGCAAATGTGCCCGAAAAAAACAACAACAACGCAAAACCCGTATGGGCCATAATGTATGTTGTAATGCTTATTATGTGAAACAACTTTCTTTTCTCTGGCAAACACACATACAAACAGTGTCACAGACTTGAAACCACATCCCCACCCAGCATTCTTTTCTCTTCTGCAGACACACAAACCACAACAAGACAGATTCAGTACATCAAACAAAAGCCTGTCACCTCACACATCTCTGAGTATCTATAGAAAGTGTGCAAATTCACTCCAGATAACAACTTAGATTCTGCATACGGTCCTCGGCTCGTATCTTTCTGTCTCTGGAGGGGTGGGTTTCAATCATACAGCTGAATTTAAGTCTGCACAGTCGGCTCTGTGCTGTAGGGGGCAACCTGTTCCCAAAGAGACGTCAGCGAGGCAACAGAAGCAGATGGACAACTTTCTGCCCCAGTTTGATAAGCATCCATGTAATGCGCATCTCTTATGTCATATAGTAAGATAGATGCAAGAGAAAGTAGTTGTGGAAAATACAGAGTCTGTATTGGGGCGGTTCACAAAATCAGACTAGTCACAAGACACAGCACAGATCGGACAAACCAAGGACAACCACAAGGGCTCAGAGCATGTTTGAAATGTGTTGAACTTTAAAAACTGAACTTCAAAAAAGTGCATGCTTTCTTCAATTGTATGTCTCATTCCCCTCACGCACACATGCTTTTCTTGCCTTTCCTTCACTTTGTGTCCTTTAGGAATCATTATACATGCTACTAGTGCCATAGATGGCAGTGGTGACACTTGTCCGGCTAAATGCATCTAACTTCACAATTAACCTAACAAAAAACATATTTATTAATTTATTATTTAAAGGAAAACACCACAGTTTTTTAATATTTTACTATGTTCTTACTGAAACTTAAACAAATTAATGCATACCTATCTTTTTTCAATGTGTGCCATTGATCTTTGTACAGCACGTTGTGGATGTGTTGGCATTTGGCCTGGCCCCATTCATTCCTTGGGATCCAAACAGGGCTGAATTTAAAAGGCACCAAACACTTCCATGTTTTCCCTATTTAAAGACTGTTACATGAGTAGTTACACGAGTAAGTATGGTGGCACAAAATTAAAATGTGGGGATTTTTTAAGTGGATAAAAAATAAGAACTATATTGTATGGCAAAAGAGCACTTAGTTTGCAGCACTTCGACCTCGGCATGCAATAACATCATCCCTGTTTGGATCCCAAGGAATGAATAGGGCCAGGCCAAACGCCAACACACCCACGACGCACCGCAGAAAGATCAAGCGCACGCACTGAAAAAAGATAGGTATGCATCAAATCGTCCAAGTTGAAGCAAGAACATAGTAAAATATTGAAAAACTGTGGTGTTTTCCTTTAAGTCATTGCTTAAGACAACAAAATCACAAAAACAAGCTACAGGGTTTTGCAGTTCAGGCGGCCCACCTAAGCTGGGAAACCCTACCACCTTAACTAGGTCGTCAAAAAAAAAAAATGCTGCACAAAAGGCTGTCAAGTGCATCTCAGAGAATAGCGCGGACGCGCTTCACACCGCGAGCGGGCACGCGCGCCACACGGCCAAATGAGAGAAAGACGTGGTCCATCACTGTCTGGAAGATAACTAGTAAGTGGACTATGTTTTGGGTTTATTTAAGCCTGTTGTATAAGTCTATAGTTCTTGCAAGTTTAAAGTAAGTTAGCTGGTGATTTTTCTTGTTTGAGCAACCTGCTAGCTAGGTTGCACGTGCCTGTTGTTGAGCACTCTTGCTCATGTTATTTATATGCATTATTTACATGCTACAGTAGTTTCACTCCTTTAAGATAATGTTATTAATAGTTTTTACAATCTTCTACAATTCTTACAATCTATTATCGTTCGCCAGACGTTCTACAAATCTGCTTCAGTTTGTGTTTATTAACCATTTAGTTTCACTTCATCACGCAGCTATTTCCGTTAGAGGTATCTGTTAAAAACACTTAATTCATTAATAATCTATTATGTGTTCATTTTCTGTCATAGTTTCTTCAAAATTAAGTTTTATTTGAGTGTTTTAAATAAAAATATTTTCATTTTCATCATGACGTGTATGCCCCGCCCCTTTGATTGCCACAACCACCCTCCCAACCCTACCACCTTAACTAACCACCAAAAGGTGTATTTTTAGTGTCTTGACAAATAGGCATTAAACAAACAATATTATCAATTTACATTTGTTGAAAGGCCGGCACAGTTGCAAATAATGAGGCTCACTAGTAAAACGCTATTTCCTGTAAGGATCGGGCAAATATCCAAAAACTGCTGTAAACCGTTTAAACATACTTCAGACAGGAAGTGACATTATTTCGCACATGCTCGGTACAAATTGTGTTTCCGGTACGGATCAAGTAGTGACATGCAATATTATCAAGCAAATATTAAGACGTTAACTAGTCGCAGCAGGTTGCCTTGTTTAATTCATTGGGGCAAAGTAACTGAAATAAAAAAGGGAGAAAAAAGAGAAAAAATAATCATGTGAAATATGTGTACCACGAATATGTGTGATGCATGTGTATGTATGTTGAAGTTATGCATGCTATGTGCTTGGCCTTCATATAAAAGTATGCGTGCGTGTATTTTGAGCTAATCTTGCTCAGCTCAGCTTGGTTCTTCTAAATAAGGTCAGAGAGTGCTAACGTACCTGCACCATGATAACAGAGCACGCAGCCTCATCTGTGTTGCCGATGCGTCAGCTCTTACTTTAGTCTGTTTACGTTTGAGGTGAGACTAACCCCATTCACGGGCATATAACACTCTCTCAAAGTATAAAAGCCTTGTGCGCGTATGTCCATGGACTCTTAACAGATGCTTTAATCCAAAGCACAATTAATTAGTGTGTCATTGGAATCAAACCCATTACCTTTGTGATGCTAACCAACCATCAATTGAGCTACATGTAAAATTTGAAATTAAAAGAAAGAAAATTAAACTAGAAGTGTGTTTGTGAATGTTACGGGAGTCCATTACCTGTTGGTAAAAGTATATGTGGAATGTTGCGACACTCATGCATTA
Organism: Misgurnus anguillicaudatus; assembly: GCF_027580225.2. Lineage (NCBI taxonomy): Eukaryota > Metazoa > Chordata > Actinopteri > Cypriniformes > Cobitidae > Misgurnus > Misgurnus anguillicaudatus. The sequence continues at coordinate 22,264,389 of NC_073340.2, forward strand.
TCAGAGCCTGTTTTGTGTCAGCGCAATCCTAGACTTTGTGACTGCATGCGTGGTTGTGCTTCACCGTTGTGTAGTTATAGAGGAAACATCTGTTGCGCAGAGCCTGCTGGGTAGTCAGTCCTGTACCTGTTTATATGGCTCACTAACCTGCACATACCCTTGTACAGTTTCACTACCTTTCTCTCTTGCTCTCTCTCACCTCCCACCCGTCTCTCCATCAGAACTGCCATCCTCTATCTGAAAGTCTGTTACACACTTGTCTTCATAAACAGATAAAGCAAGATTCATTGCCATCCATGGTACGCACGCTGAATTTAGGCTCTAACATACATAATAATAGACTGTGTTTGGGGTGGGAAAGTCCCACCATCATCATGGTAAGTCTACCAACAAGAACACTGACAAAATATAAAGCCCCAAACTGTTGTGTGAGAATACACAGACGTGACCACACACCTGTGTCAACAGGAAATGGGGATTTCTCTCGTGCATACACATAACTGTAACAGATTAAACGTTAAAAAGTTTATTCATTTCTATTTCTATCTTGACTAAGTGACTAATATTAGCAGTAGATCTTCATTCATTTCTCATTGCATCCATTCTTTATAAACCACAATGATGTTTAAATGCCAAGTTTTGGTTCATGGTTGAATGACCATTGACTGTTTTTCATGTATCATGATGGATTAGTGCTTATACTACATACGTGACAAGTTTCTGTTCACTTTAAATGTGGTTAAAGCAAACAAACTAATGGTCTTCGACCTTGTTTACACCTGTATGCAGTGCTAAGAGCAGACCTTAATAGCATGCTCAACTAGGTCATTTAGATGATTACAATGAGAGATTTATTTTAATAATTTTAAAGAGCACCTATTGTCCGATTCATGTTTTAAATTTTCTTTGGTGTGTAAGTGTGTAATAGTACATGTTAACGATATGCAAAAGGTACAAACCCCAAAGTAAACAACGTAAATCTATTTTTTTGGACTATAACAAACACACAGATTGTAGGCAACAGTTTACTTCCGGGATTGGTGATGTAGATAAGACCGAAATTATCATAATTCCTCCCACTTCAGACTCACAGCCTCTAAATTAACTCCTGTTCGCAATGCATATGTGACCGAATCTTTCAAACATTGTAAGGAGCGTCACATTTATGCACATTATTAAATTTAATAAGAGGCAAAATCTGCAACTGAACACGAAAAATGAGCACATCCAACTACCCAGAATGTGAGGTAGGTAACCAATCTAAGCATATTTCGTATATCTGAGGGAGGGGCTTTATAGAACCAGGCGTTTTTTATGTGAATAAAAACAGTGGTGTACCATAAAGGTAAAATATGTGAAAAATTATTTTACGAAACCACAAGGAAACATCTATGAAGTCCATTAATTCTCCTGATCTATAATAGAGCAACCTCTGAACAATGACATTTTCCTCTTGGTACAGCGTTACTCTTTTGTGGTTTTTCCAAGAAGATAATAGCGTCTGCTTTCTCTTTCACATACACACTGTCCAAAAGTTTTAATCTACGAAATGATCAATAAAACGCAAGTGAATGAGCCATTGAAGTCTAGACAAAACATCGAACAGTCTGTCCATCTGACCAGCTCACCCAAACCACACACTCATACAAATGCTCATTTATTTATATACACATTTAAACCGACATGCACAATGATTCAGACATGATTAGTCATTTTTAAAGCATCTGAATATATTTTTACTCGCGGGACATTTCCCAAAACATCAGCTGGCATTGTCAGATGACACTTCACCAAAACATTTTGTCTTACTTAAATTTTGTGTCTAATAAATTTACTAATAAATTTTAAAAAAAGGCACTCAATGTCATGCTATATTGTGAATATAGTTTAGACTGGAGTACAGTTTGTTTTAATATATACCTATAAATCTATTTTCAATGCGTACACTTAATCCCCGTACAGCGCGTCGTGAATGTGTTAGCATTTAGCCTAGCCCCATTCATTCCTTAGGATCCAAACAGGGATGAATTTAGAAGCCACCAAACACTTCCATGTTTTCCCTATTTAAAGACTGTTACACGAGTAGTTACAATTGCGCGTGCCTTAAATTGCGCGTGCTCGCTTAGTCTACAAGTCCTTAGGGTGTCCCATTTATCATTTTTACGCTTCGAAGTGTGCTCATCAGCACCCCCTTGATGCGGTCTTCGGCGAAGCCCGCACTGCAGCAGGCTTCGCGCACTTTACCAACCCAGAAGTCCTTGCGAAAGAGCAAACAGACCAATCAGACGACGGAAGGGAGGAGTTCACACTGACGGGCAACTTCTCTTCCTATTTCCGCCGTGACGCTCGAGTCTGTCCCAAAATACGACTCCGGTGCACCCACGTGGAATCGCATCAAGGTCTCTAAAGTCTGCACTACATGATGTCATCGAAGTGTGGACTCTGAGGAGGACCACAAGTCCGAAGTGTGCCATTTGGGACAGGGCCTCTGTATGGTGGCACAAAATTAAAACGTGGGGATTTTTTAAGCAAATAAAAAATGAAAAATATTGTATGACGGAAGAGAAAAAAATCGCCATGTTTTATTTTGTGCTACCATACTTACTCGTGTCGTGTAACTACTCATGTAACAGTCTTTAAATAGGGAAAACATGGAAGCGTTAGGTGGCTTCCAAATTCATCTCTGTTCGGATCCTAAGGAATGAATGGGGCTAGGCCAAATGCCAACACATCCACAAGGCGCTTTACAAAGATTAAGTGCACGCACCGAAAAAAGATAGGTATGTATTAATTCGTCTAAGTTGAGGTAAGAACATAGTAAAATATTGAAAAACTGTGGTGTTTTCCTTTAAACAACACAAATTCCCAATATGGCACAGCCTTTGATATTGCTTAAATAAAACTCCTTTCTCTACTGATTTGAATCCAATTATTGTATAAACTAAATTTAGAGATGACTAAACTGCTTAAATTATTGGTTCAGCCTCAGGACACAAACCGAATCTTAACCTGTCAGTCACGAAGTGAAAATGCAAGCGAAAATTTGGATTTGATCAGTTTCCCTTTCACTTCATCATAATGTAAATGCATCTCTTTCAAAATCTGTATGGTGTGGGTTTAGATTAATCCAGGACTATGCCTTAGTTATTTTAGGACATTTAAGTAGTTTTTACATACAAACAAAACAATACTGGTGTGCATCTTGAGGCAAAACAATGGCACTGATATATTTAAAGATATATCAGTACAAGGTGTTTTTAATTTAAGGCATCTTAAATATGCAAGTAGGATAAGCCCTGCCCAAGAAACCACCCCATTCAGTTACGATATGTTTCTGAATCAGTCCTGCAAAAATCTGTCACATACTTCTAGTTGGCACCACAAGTCCCTCTCTATAAATGTACCTCTCTGTTGCTCATTTTAATGCCCACATATATCTCACCCTGAGACGCCCAAGACCAACACCTTAAACTGGATGAAACCGGTCTGTGGTCCACACCGACATTAGGCCTGCCCGCAGTCTCAGCTGTTGAATTGTGGGAACAGGTGAAGTGTGCAAAAAGGATGACTATTCTTGTTAACAGGACACTTAAATGGGGGAGAGAGAGACAGTTAAGCGGTCTCTCCCAACCTAAAATAGCCCAAATAACAGCATTCGATTGTATTTGATCTACGAGAGATCGGTCCGTGGATACACACAGCGCCAATAAAACTGTTAATGACTTAAAAAGACAAAGCAGCCCTGTCAAAGTCCATATTCATCTGGACAGAGAGCTCGCTGGAGGCAGATCCTGTCACACACGGTCACAGGAAGACTGAGAGAGAGGCTGCTCAGATTCTTGTATTTAAAGGTCAGGTCTCATAAAGCTGATCATTCAGACAGCCTGACACTTACAGAGGTGAAGAGATGCCACAGGCACACACGCACACATTCACATACTCCTACTAGAGGCAGAGAGATGAGTCAACAAAAAAAACAACCTCTGAAACTCTCCCACGTTACGTTCAGAAACAGCAGAGATCTGCACATTTTACTCTCAGTTTGTTTCAGCGACCCGTGCCGCTTGCTCCATACAGTATTTTTAATAAAGATTTACATTACTTGCTCATTAACCAATATCTAGAGCCAAGATACTATAGGGGTGCACTCTAATCTCACATACTATAGTGTATTGACCGTATACAAACTGTAATGTACAGAAACACGTACCACGTGAATCAACAAACTTAACCCTAAACAACAAACTCAAAGATTCTTCGAGCTGTGAGACGGTATGACTGAGTGCCAGCAGGGTGTCTTGTTCCTGGGCACTGAGGTGGGATTGAGCCCCCCGTCTCCTGGAGCTCACTGATCCATCCAGTGCTGCTCCATTACACATTACTAAACGGGCAGAACAGCAATCACTTACACAATCACAGGCAGTCGAGATCTATCTAACCTAACCAACCATGAGAGAGAAAAAGTGTGTGTGCTGAGAGAAAGAGAAATAAAGTGAATGTCAGTGTAGTCACTAATTACAAGAGGATCAGTTGCCCTGTTTTTGCTTTGATCACCGATCACAAGTTTTAACATGGATTCCCATACGTGTATTCAGCACTAGTTAGTCAATATGAAACTTTCTATGTAATCATTATAGTTTCATAAAGTGACATATTTTCATACTGTATGTAGGGTGGGGCTTGATTGTATCCAGCATGATTTGATTGGCGTTTCATATCTCAACAGAGCTAGGTGGAAAGAGGGGAGGAGTTTAAAGGATTAGTCCATTTTCTTAAAAAAAATCCAGATAATTTACTTACCACCATGTCATCCAAAATGTTGATGTCTTTCTTTGTTCAATCGAGAAGAAATTATGTTTAGGATAGGATTTTTCTCATTTTAATGTACTTTAAGTTTACCCCAACACTTAACAGTTTTAATGCACTTTAAATTTGCAGTTTCAACGCAGCTTCAAAAGACTCTAAACAATCCCAAACGAGACATAAGGGTCTTATCTAGCGAAACGATAGTCATTTTTTGGCAAGAAAAATAAAAAATATGCACTTTTAAACCACAACTTCTCGTCCCCCTCCGGTCATGCGACGCACCAGCGCGACCCCACGCAATACGTCATCACGTCAAGGGGTCATGGATGACGTATCGAAACTACGCCCCAGTGTTTACAAGTGTGGAGAAAGAGGACCGTTTCAACGTTGTTGTATGTGGAATGATACTAATTGATGTCTTTGTGTCAGTTTATTGTTTAAAATGGTCCGCAAATATGCGTTCATATACTGTATGTAACACATGACCTTTCCACGGCATTACGTAATTACGTGAGGTCACGCGGCTCGTCACACAGCCGGAGAAAGAGGAGAAGTTGTGGTTTAAAAGTGCATATTTTTTATTTTTCTTGCCAAAAATGATAATCGTTTCACTAGATAAGACCCTTATGTCTCGTTTGGGATCGTTTAGAGTCCTTTGAAGCTGCGTTGAAACTGCAATTTTAAACTGTTAAGTATTGGGGTCCATTAAAGTCCATTAAAATGAGAAAAATCCCGGAATGCCCCCCTCAAAAAACACAATTTCCTCCCGACTGAACAAAGAAAGACACCAACATTTTGGATGACATGGTGGTGAGTAAATTATCTTGATTTTTTTTAAGAAAATGGACTAATCCTTAAAAAAATATAAGAGGTCTTGGTATATATTGTGATAACACATTTTATGTATAATATAGGCTACATTGATGAATTATGCAAATTAAGACATTAAAAATGTAATGCTTGATTTCATCTCAAATAGCCTGACAGCTATATGATGTACATGTCACAAGAGATGTACATATTGACATATTGGAGCCTCTTTCATGTTTGTGACTGTGTGTCAAAGAGAAAGATGTACACTGATAGCTCACTGACAGAAATCAATGTGTACACTGACAAACACCTCAATGTAAAACAACACTGATCCTTAGTTTCACCTCACATTTACTGACCTAGACAAACACACAATGCAACAAAACAGTTTGCTTTAACACAAGACTAAGTGTAATTGTTGACTCGTAGCATAAGCTTTATTGAACGATACACACTGACCTTTTTCTATTAACCAATGCAACCCTGAACACACACAGATTTTGGTGCTTGTGTGTATTTGTTTTATACACTTTGAAGATCCCTTGACTTCAGGAAACTTACTTATGCTGCTTTTAATAAACACAATGGGAGGGTGTGACGCAAAGCACTGCAGAAAAAGTGTGCGTTTGTGTTTAGTGATTGATGGATGGATTGTCCCTGATTCCCCTCGTAAGTGCAAAGGAAAAAAGCTAAAGAAAATAGGAGAGGACTAAAAGACTTTGATCCAGTCCCAGAGGCAGTTTCACTTATAGGATAAAAACATAAAAGCAAACAAAACATCTGTAAACTCTCAGCATCCTATAATGTGCTTGGACAGGTGGCATTCTTAAGGGTCCTTTTATTTAGTATACTATAACAGCACTGGGATACTTTCAAAATTCAAACGATGTGTTCGCATCATATTGGAATTACAATGTATTGTGTGAAGAAGGTTTTTTCCTGTAGCTCAATTGATAGAACACTGCATTTACAATGCAAAGGTCATGGGTTTGATCCCAGGTAACAAACATAGTTACGGATGCACTCATAAGTCAAAAATTCTGGGTGCCGAAAACCAAGCTACTTGACTGATGCTATTTAATTTTGGTTTACCTGATGTATTGCATTTCTGCATTGTCATTTAAATGAATAATTTCCTCATGCAAAGATGTGAACAGTTCAGAGTTGAATCGCTCAGTTACCGCCTTGTAATTACGGAAATGTTGATAAGGGAAAATCTATAAACAAACCTGATTTGGAAGCACAGAGTAAAACAACATGTGGCTCTTGGAAGAGAGGCATTGTTTGCCTTTTAATTATTTGATAAAAACGAAAAGGAAACGGAAATCTAGCGAATATGCAGATGAGTGGCGCAGTGTTGTGGGGACGTTATTTGTCAGGAATGTGAAGCATGCTCTCAGTCTCATTGGGCTAATGGCATTTGATTTTTGTAGCTAGGCAACACTCCTATGCGTGACATTTACCTGCCAGACCAAATAACCAAATACAAAACATTCACATACACATCCGCACATTAACACATGCAGATGTGCATAAAATCAAGGGCGCATAGAGAAAAGAAATGCAGAATAGTCTTTGTTCGTCCAAACGTGCAGTCTAAACACACACACTTCATCATAAAAATAACAAAGTATGAAGATCTTAATCAGTGTCACTGTTTGCTCATGCAGCAGAGACACCACGGTGAATAATACTACATAGATTATGCAAGTTATCTATACACGCGCCTACACGCAAACACACCACATGCACCTAATTCGCACAAATTGGAAAAAAGACATCAAATGGCCTAATAGGATTGCCTTTGGTAATATTTTCTCTTTAATACTCTCTTTAAACACACATGCAACAATTAGTGGAAAATAATACCGAAACACTACGGCTCTAAACAACCTCTTAATCTGACAAAAACAAACAGAACATCAGATAAACAAAACAGATTAGAGATTACAAACCTCTGATTGCATCTCCACATGCACACACACACACACACAGGCACACACCTGCGGGTATACAGCAACAATCAGGCACGAACTGTCAGCGTAATGATTATTACTCCAACACATGATCTCTGTACTATAGGCCTGCATTATAAACATATGGTGATAGCAATATTCAGTAACAACATGCATATGGCTTGGGGGGAGACGTTGCCTCCCACCCCATCTTTTATGCCCTAATATTATCTTCACTAATATGTTTAGTCAAGAGAGCTTTTTCTTTGATTCTAGCTTATATACATACAATACATTGACACCAAAAATATTTAAACACATATGGCGCTTAAATGTAGAAAAACAAAACAAAGTACAGCAATATGTATTTGGTAAAGCTTTTGGTTTCTTCTAGTAGTCAAACTTCGTGGAACCTGCCCATAGTTTATGTGACAAACTACTAGTGTACACCTGTGTTTACGCTGCTAGGAAACCCGCTTTATACATCCACTAAAAACTGTCCTGGGATCAGTTGGATAAATGTAATAATCACTAAAATGGCTTAGAAAAGTGTAGTTAGTTCAGGGTAAAGCTCTGGTGCTGTTTGTGTGCAGACGCTATAGTATTTATGTTTAAGGGGTCATATGATGCGATTTCATGTTTGCTTTGTCTTTGGGGTGTTAAAAGCAGTTTGCACATATAGAAGATCTGTAAAGTTGCAAAGATTGAAGTCTCAAACCCAAAGAGATATTTTTTTTGAAAGTGAAGGGTTATCCACGCCCTTTCAAAGGCCTCATTCAAACACGCCCCCACATATCTACAACACCAGCCAAATGTAACTTTTAGTCTCACTGTAATATTGTTGCTGCCACCGCCATGTCGTGAAGACAAAAAAAGTGTGCTTTGGAAGATGATATTCCAAATATGATAAGGGGCGTAACATTGGGTCACACGCTTCAGGTATTTTGACAATCACAATGCACTGGATATCTGGCAAATCAGAGCACACAGCGCTTTTCTGAACGATGAGCCTTGTAAAATTCGGAGACTTAAAGGGACACGGCACTTTAATAAAAAAATTCTCATTTTGCAGCTCCCCTAGAGTTAAGCATTTGATTTTTACCTTTTTGGAATCCATTCAGCTGATCTCCATGTCTGGCGCTACCACTTTTAGCATAGCTTAGCATAATCCATTGAATCTGATTAGACCATTAGCATCGCGCTAAAAAATAACCAAAGAGTTTGGATATTTTTCCTATTTACAACAGTAATATTACGCAGCAGCCGAAAATAGTCCCCTTAGTAACTTTCAAAGGCAGGGGACTATTTACGGGCAGTGCATAATATCACTACGCCTGCTGCAGCCATGTTGCAGCAGCAAAGTCCTTTATAATTACGCCAGAATGAGAGTATAGTTCCTAGCCAAATCTGCCTAGAAAATCGCAACTTTAAATTTTCTGTCAGTCTTAGTACACAATGTAACTACAGAAGAGTCAAGTTTTAAATAGGAAAAATATCCAAACTCTTTGGTTATTTTTGAGCGTGATGCTGATGGTCTGGTCAGATTCAATGGATTGTGCTAAGCTTAAAAGTGGTTGCGCCAGACCTGGAGATCAGCTCAATGGATTCTAAAACGGTAAAAAACAAATGTTTAACTCTAGGGGAGCTGGAAATTGAGTATATTTTCAAAAAAGCCCTTTAAGGGCCGTTCACATTATAACAATAACTATAACTACAAAAAATATAGTTTTAAAAATCATTTTATATTAAAGAGAATAGCAGAGTAATATAATTATATAGATAATATAGTTATCGTTATAGTGTGAACGGCCCTAAAGAGGAACATCAATAATTTATGAAATATGGAAAATAATGTATTTTTTGAACCTTAATACATGAAATAATGTTCTTTTTAGCAACATAATATGATCCCTTTAAAATTCATATATTTCTTATATTTCAGAGGTCACATTTCGAGTATGCGTTGCATACTTGACAAACATGTCACTTTCACTTAAACACATGTAAACAAACACCAAAACAGAAGTGTAAACATCAGCATGTACTTTATGTTTGTTATTGTTTCAATTTCAACTAGCCGTGGATGTGCCACACTAAATTTGGTGACCTTAACAGTTCTATTCTATTGCTTTCAAAAAAAAAACTTTTCCTTTCCCCGTTCTATTTTGAAAACATATTTTCCTCATTGGAAAAAAAAACGAAACGGAAACAGAACAAATGAAAGTTATCAGAACACAAGCCACAGCAAAATGTGTGTCTGTAAACCAGGTGCACTCCAGACATCTTCTCAATCCTCCCTGCCCCTGTGTCACATCCACCTCCTCTATCTCCTTATTAAGTCAACCCAAAATCCATAATGGAGAAGAGCTGCAAACCTCAAGTCTACAGGAAGTTCTGGTGTTAATCGTTGATTTATGGTGAGTCAGTACTTAAAATTTCCCTGACTTACGTCTGTGTCTCCAAACCGAGTCATTGTAGGTATGTTTTGACAGACTGTTTGTACATCACATCAGTCCACAGGATCATAAGGAGTTGCAGTGATTTGACTGTAAGTTTGTGGAAAATTAGTTTCACCAAAGTGTAGTTTCCCAGGTTAAAAATAGTACGCAATAAAATTCTGAATATCTTAAGATTGTCAACCTGTCAGATCCAGTAATTTCTTCATCCACAAAAACATCGGCCAAATGCCATTAAACATGACTTTCTGATAAAAACTGCTCTTACTCATGTAAAATCAGCCAATTAGATAAAAGCTTGCCAGATCAAAAATGTACTTTCCAATTTTGTGTGCAGCATGCATGAGGTGTGATATGAACAGACTGTGGGCGGTCCATAGGTGTGACGTCTGAGCTCAGAGCAAACTGGCGCTAATGAAACCGATCAGTCATTCTGCCACAATTCCCTGACTAGAAAGCGACGTATTTTTTACTGCAGAATGAAGGGACGTAGTGTTTGTAAAGGAGGACATGTCCTCCATGTCTCAGAAGAATGAAAAAAGGAATTGTGAAAAAAGTACATGAGCTTGTTGACATTAGGCCCATATTTAACCGCCTACACGCCAGCCTGTGCTTTGATGTAGCAGAAGAAATTAAAAAAGGGTGGAACAGAGAACCAAAAGAGAGAGAGAGAAAAAAGAACAGAGAGACAAGGAAAGAAAAACATTGAAGACAGCAACCTCTTGAATTTCAAGGAGAGAAAGAGAGAGGTCAGACGAGCATGATATATGTTTGAAACAATTAGGGATTTTTGGTAACATGTATGTTAAAGGGATAGTTCACCCAAAAATGAAAATAATGTCATTATGACTTTGGAACACAGTTTTATATTTAGTCTAAAAGCTTGTTGACCCTTCATTGAAAATCTACGTACGGTATACTGTCCATGTCCAGAAAGGTAATAAAAACATCATCAAAGTAGTCCATGTGACATCAGTGGGTCAGTTAGAATGTGTTGAAGCATCGAAAATACATTTTGGTCCAAAAATAACAAAAATTGTGACTTTATTCAGCATTGTATTCAATGTTGAGACTGAAGTCACGTGACTGCAGTGACGCGGGTGACGTGTTATCCTCAGACATGTTTGTGAGGTTCTTTTTCTCAAACTTACAGCATGCTCCTCCCTCAGACTGTAAACGAAGCCCGGGGCACAAAAAAAAAACAAAAAAAAAAACAGCTGGGGTGCACCAGATAACACGTCAGCCGCGTCGTACGTCATCCGCATCACTGCAGTCACGTGACTTTGGACGCGGAAGAGAAGACAATGCTGAATAAAGTCGTAGTTTTTTGTTATTTTTGAACCAAAATGTATTTTCGATGCTTTAACACATTCTAGCTGACCCACTGGGGTCACATGGACTACTTTTATGATGTTTTAATTATTGCCTTTCTGGACATGGACACTGTGCCGTGCGTGGATTTTCAATGGAGGGTCGGCGGGCTGTCTGACTAAATATAAAACATCTTAAACTGTGTTACGAAGATGAACAGAGGTCTTACGAGTTTGGAACGACATAAGGGTCATTAATGTCATTATTTTCATTTTTGGGTGAACTATCCCTTTAATGTAAAATGAACATGTATGTTAATGTCAATTTAAGCATAGTGGCATTCGCGGTGCACTTGAAGGAGTAACACAAGTTATGTTCAGGGACCAGAATATCAAAAAAACGGCAAAACGTAAGTTTTAAACTTTGGGGTTTAACTGGTCCTTTACTATTGGTGTTAAAGACACAACATATTAACAACAACATAATCAAATCAAGCAACTTCATGTGGAGATGTTTGTGGTTACCAAGTAATCAGACCTTTTCCCATGAAATTTCCTTAGTCAAGCCTTACAGAAGAAAATGAAGACTTGGGTCAGTAAGCAACCATCTAGCAACTCTCTGACAACCATTCACAACACACTGATTTGCACAGGCAAGCATTTTCTTCACAAATTGTAATAAATATGTATTTATACTAGGGATGCACCGAATCCAGATTTTTTAGGTTCGGCCGAATCCCGAATCCACCGTTTAAGATTCGGCCGAATCCGAAACCGAATACCGAATCCTACTCGCATCCTTATTCCAACACAGTAAAACACATTAATGAAGTAAAAAACGTCCACAGCAGTGTATTTTTCATTTTATTTAATTTAAACTGTACATTATGCCACGATGACAAGTTGGAAAAACTATTTTGACAATTACCATAAGCCTATGCATAATGAAAGCGATGCGTTGCGACACGCTCGTTTTTCCAATAAGCAAGCAGCGCGCTGAAAACTATGGCTGTTTCTCAATATGCGTTCTTCAGCGATCTTGCGTCCTCGTGTCCTCGCTCTACGTCATCATTAACGGTCGAAGTTCATTCCAATTCTCAAGAACGCAAGGACAGAGGACGCATGAAAATACCCGGATGTGTTCTTGATATCGAGGATGCATCGAGTGCAGACTTGCTGAAATCGCTTTACGCCCCAGAAGTCATTGCGGCAAAACTTCCGAGTTCGTTCTTCCAAGGTCGCCTGGCAAGACCGATCTCCACGAGGACGCAAGTCCGTTCTTTGCGTTCTTGGAATTGAGAAACAGCCATTGTCACAGTCTTCACACGGCCGTCCAATTACAGTGGAGGAGGGGCGGGACATTACCACAGCAACCAACCGGCTCACAGCTGAAGCATCACAGCTACCAAGCGCTCGGCTGAAAAACAGCTGGCATTTGGGGTCCTCAAGGCGTTTTCAGCGGTGTTTAAAAGTTTTGGTGTGTCCAGCTGACCGAAAGAAAAAGCTCATCTCCACGTCAGCACCCGATGTGTGTAATCAACGGCCGCGTGACGTCGACCAGCGTAGCGCAAGCCTAGGGTTCGGTTCGGTGGAAAAAAAATCTAGGATTCGGCCGAACCCGAACCCCGCCAAAAAGCCCAGTATTCGGCCGAATCCGAAACCGAATCCTTGATTCGGTGCATCCCTAATTTATACACACCAGCCCAGCCTCCATTGAGGTGCCTGTGGGCTCTTTTTTGCATTAAAATGAAACCACCTTGGTGCTTACTTAAGAAATCATGGCAGGGTCAAAACAACCGCATTACACTAAAGTTTTGTAAATCACATAATACATTTGTCTCACACATATTAGAGAGAGGTGCTGTTTCGCCATGCCAAATCACATTTTTAACATTCGTAACCTGCGGCAAATTCTTAGACTACAAGCATGAAATGGCATTCTCAACACAAAGCATTATTATACAGCGTGTCAGCAATCCAATTGTATTTTATTTAGCTTAGCTTTCCTTCACGGAGTACTGCTCACACACACAGTTCATGCTATCCACATCCTCTCTCCTCGTGATACTGCCACAATGACTGAATTCCCACCGGCCCTTATCTGAGGTAATGTACTTCCTGGGTCGTGACCTTGGCAGGATCAACCTCAACTTCCTGTTGAACTCGGCACGACCCAATACGCTTTTCCCTTTGATTTTTCCATGACGTGATGTTCTCCAGCTGTTCGAAAGAGTGCCGCACTTTCGCTCCCGTATTGGTCTTATGCTGTTCTGCTAAATTGCAGCTTGCGTCTGTCAACTGGGTTTGATCAAGATCAACCTGGGAAACGTCTGCACTCGGACTAAATCTTATAACTCGAGGGTCAGCCTTATATGGAATGACGGTCAGAAAATTGGGGCCTAACTAGCACCCAAATGATGTGAGATGTACCCTGCAAACATTCAGCTGTGTTTTAAATCATCTATTTCCATACTATATAGTAGGCGAAGGCAAGAGGTATGTTTGAATGCATACAGTAGGCAAAAGTACCTAAGGATGCAGTGACTGGTTACTCATGAAGTTTACTTATTTGCTTATATTTCACAAAGTCGCTAGCCTGGGTTTCCCCATGCTGCCTTGCGTGCAAATTTATTCACGCTGCAAGTCTAGCATGGAAACCATGGAAAAAAATTTCACCTCGAATAGGGAACCAATAACAGAAGGGGGAAGGGGCAGCACGACAATGATGACGTCTATGCGACACACCAAAGCAGTTTTGTTTATCCAACACGGAGCAGACGCAAAGTTACTTTTCGATGCAGCCTTAGATAGTGTTCGAAGTAGTTTTGAACGCAAGTTTATTTAAAAAAAAGAGCAATTTTTGGCGTTAAACAATTTCATATCCTACAAGGATATGGCAAGACATGATAGCCACAGAGTTTTATAGGACCAACCACCTGCTAGGCATCGTCGTTGACGAAGTCCATTTAACTTATTTATTAATATCATATTGTCATTATGCCTGTACTGTGGTTGTCACAGTGCCACTAAGTCGTGTTGCTTTTCAATATCAATACAGCTACCGGTTTAGTTGCATAGCTTTCAGCCGCGTGCACACGTACCCGATAAAAGTTGCTGATGCTTGAATTTATGTCGCTCTACATACGTCATCTAGTATAATTAAAACGATTGGCTATGAGCTACGTACAGACGCATTTGATAGACATTCGTAGCGCCCAATAAACGGCTCTGGGCATTCGTAAACCACGCCTCAAATACGAGAAAATAAGCATGTGGTTCCCAGACCACATCTCATTCACTATAAGACTGGTCTGGTGTTAGCCAGGCTACAAAGTCGCAATGAGATGATGCACTATTATAACTGGACATGCGCACACACTGTTCAGTGGGATTACATAAATGCAACTTTCATATCTGTTCATATTCTGGCACTACAAGGATTTCTCTCTATTACACATAAACACTCATAAATGTTTATACACACACTCACAGCACGTGCTGTGTTAACTGTGCTGTGATGTATAAACAATTAAAAATCGTGGCTCAGCTGTACCCTAAAAACGTTAGAGATTGTCAATACTGTGATCTCTCCTTACCAAACACACACACTTTACCTGACAAATATATTTATAGTGCAGACATTGACATCTTAAAAAATACTGAAGGCTGAGCTATTAAGAGTAGAAACTGCAGTGCATATGAACATCCTCCGTATGACTTAAACCTTCCTCAAGCTTTTGTCTTAAAAAGTGCTGGGTGCTACATTTTTAAAAAGACAACAGCATGAATGTACGTTACAAAGCAATTGAAAATACACACAATTCTTTTACTGTTGTTTATAATTGAGCCAGTGAATTTTTCTATCCCCTAACTCTCACACAAACCTTTTTGCATTTATACATTTTCATTAGGCATTTAGGCTTGTATGTTTATTAAGGTGTTTTCCTCTCGGGGACTGTTGGCCGGCCCCACAACACAGGTGATTTGATGTTTTACTTTCCTCATGGGGACATTTATTTCGCAGAATGTAGGCAAAATCTGACCCATACACTTGTGGCCTTAAGCTAGATTCATATAAACCATAAAAGCTCTTTCAGTTTCTGAATGACCTTAGGACCCCTGAATTAATCTGTCTTTAAAATATCCCACTGCCAGCCGGCGGCTGAACCGCTGGTGGTCTCGGACGGATTTCTACTGTATGCAGAAATTATTCCACTGCTCTATGAAAGACACCAAAACAACTGACCTCTGACCAGAGGGAGGGCTTGAATAAGAGCACATGACAAGAGTCGATGATGTAAATATTTAAATGAGAAACTGAAAAATCACTTCATTACACACAGAGAGAAAGAGAGAGGGGGGGAGAAAGAGAGGGGCATTGTTTTAAAGGCAAGACATGAAATTAAATATAAACAAAATATAAACATCTTTCAGCTATTTCACTTTCATTTCATAGTTTTGTTTTTATTATGTTTTACCACAATTTAACGATTGTTTATCGTTTCAGTTTCATTTTAGTCTTTTGATGTATTAAGCTAGTATTTTAGTCTTAGTCTTAAATAAAAATTTCTAAATCACCTTGTTTTGCATTGTTTGTATATTATTTGTTTTCGTTTTTTTTAATGTATTTTCAAAATGTTTTTATTTGGTTATTTGTTTTAGGAGTTTTTGTTTTAAAGGGCACCTATTTCATTGCCAAAAAACAAAGTTATTTTGCATATTTGGTATAATACAATGTGTTCACGTGGTTTATGGTTATTTTCCACATACCGTACATTTTTGTAGCTCCAGCTATCCCTGTCTTCCTGAAACGCATTGATTTTGTACAAAACTCATCGATCTGAAAAGCACTGTGTCCCTGATTGGCCAGCTAATCTGTACGTTGTGATTGGCTTGAATACCTCTGGCATCAGCTGGAAATGTGACACTCCTTACCATGTTTGAAAGATTCGCTCACAATGCAATGCTAACCGGAGTTAACTTACAGGCTATGAGTCCGAAGCGGGAAGAATTATGATAATGTCAGTCTGGTCTATGTCAACCGGCTCAGGAAGTAAATTCTTGCCTACAATCCGTGTGTTTGTTGTAGTCCAAGAATAGAGATTTACGTTGGAAACGATAACAAGCGTCATCAGTTACTTTGGGGTTTGTACCTTTTGCATATCGCTAACATGTACTAATACACACTTACACAACAAAGGAAATGTACAATTGTGAATCGGACCATAGGTGCTCTTTAAAACCTGTTTTCATTTAGTCTACGAAAATATTTTTACATTCAGTTTCCGAGTGTAAACCTACACATGAACTATATACAAAAACATGCACACGTGGGTGTAACAAACACCTGGTGGGGATTTGGAGACAGAATAGAAAAGAGACATGGAAGCAGAACACAGAAAATGAGCGAGTGAACAAAAGAGAAAGAGAGCTGGAATATCCTGTCCACCTCTGAGCCGCATGTGCTGAGCGATGATGACCACTTAATCAATAAAGCCCCGTTTCCAAGACAACCCTGATTTCCTGTGCCATGTCCTCAGACACCATGATTGTCTATGATGCCACCCTGAGTGTGTGGAGAGTGAAGTGAGAGTGTGAGCGTAAAAAGAAGTAGAGAAAAGTACATTTTGACTACATGGAAACAAACACACAGAGAGACCGAAGAGCGTTTATTTAATCGCCCCATGTCTCGTCTGTTTCTTGTTTCCTGTGTCCTTTCTCAGGCCAGCGAGGATAATCTGTGAGGAAAGGATGGATCTATCTGTTCAGCCTGATGAATTGTCTGCCATAACAATGAGGAAAGAGCAAAAGACAGGTGATAAAACAGCACTCAGGTACACAAATGTGCCTCATTCTGCACGTCTGCAGGGCTGTTTTGTAAATGTCGGAAAAGAGGAAGCACAGAGAGAGGAAGGAAGTGAACGGAAAGACGCGGTGGAGACAGATTAGGAGAAACAGACTAAAGGAAGAGGTATATATAAATAGGGTTTATCTTTACACCTTTTACCTGTTCTCTTCCTCTCTTATAAATCTTGAGCCCCCCTCTTTCTCTCTCTCTCACACACACATATAAAGGCTTAACCTTTATAACATGTACTCTCTCTCTTCTGGACACACATATACACAGCTGGTCTCTTAAGCCTCTCATTTTTAGGTCAGGAGGTTGTGCTTACTACTTCATGTGGCGCTATTTCAGACATACAGTAATGTGGATGAATTGAGATGCAATAATCGCACAGTTGACCCAGAGCGGCAAAGCCATGGCAAAGCTACCATTGTGAATCTGTATGAAAAGAAATACGGTAGAACACAATTATTATTCTTTACTGCAATATAATAATTTAAAAATTTTCTGGGTTTTTTCCCTTTTTCACCAGTTAAGATTATTGTACATTAGCACAAAGTGCATTAATACAGTGTCAACAGCATTATGTTGATGGAACCATTGGAAAGTTTGCCAATAATTATTATTTGCCTCCACTTGTAAAACTTACATCAACAGAAATGTTGTTTCAAAGATGAAGACAGTTCAACCCTAAAGGCAGATTCAAGATAACTTATATTACCGTCCACACCAATGAACAATAACGTTATGTTACATTTGTTTTACATTGTATTGTGCAAGCCTTTTAAATTTGAATGGATTTTGATTTGTCAATGTTAAAACATTTTCCAAAAGTGATCCCAAGTTATTGTTTCTCTTTATATATTATTGTTATTTTTGTGATGCGGACACTACACGCTACTTTATTAAATTTAAATTGATTTTACATTTTTTTACTTTAGTTATAAATAGAGACGCACAAATAAAAAAATTTCCACCAATACCAATAGCCGATTATTCAGACTGATATCTGCCAATAGAGACAGAGCGTAGTTATGCTAATTTGAAAACCATGCCCACCGGGGGGAAAACAATCCAACCTTCTCCATTGACTTTGTGTTGCGGGGGGCCGCCTCCTTGTCATTTCTGGCTTATAACAATAAACAGAGTGATGCCTGGGAGGTGCTGTGTGACAGTGTGTACAGCTGGCGGGCCGAAAAACCCAGAAATAAGTTTTTATAAGCTGTCGAGCCCGTAAAACGCAGCCTTTAAGGAGAAAAAAGTGGATCGCCGACTACGTTCTCCTCTAGTGGGCGCATTTCTACTAATAGTAGTACTATGAAAAGTTGCCCGTTTTCCACTTTTGTGTCTTTAAAAGGTCATTTTTTGGGGTCGACAGCTTATTAAAACTTATTTCTGTGTTTTTTGGTTTGTTAGCTGTACACCCTGTCACACAGCAGCTTTTAGGCATTATTCTGTTTTTTGTTATAAGCCAGAAATGACAAGGAGGCAGCCTCTTTTCCTCTTTTGATTGACAGGATATATCAGTCATGACTATTGGCTGTTATTAAAGCTCCAGTGTGTACATTTTTTAGTTAATTCTTAGCAAAAACACATGTTTTCTTACAAAAGTATTTTATCATTCATGTGTAATTACTTCAACCCCACAAATCAAAGAATTCTATTAACTGTAGAATCTGATATTTAAAATACATACGATCGAGTCGCTCTCTGGCTGAATCCATGTTGTGCCTCCATCTTTGAAATACATTCGCCGACGAGGGACATTCCTGAAATTCAAGCTCCGCCTTTCGCGCTTTCAGAGTACACTCAAGCTGGCCGCGAGCTGAAGCCTACGGAGGTTGCATGTGTATGCGGTATACGTCTTCTATACAGTCTTATTTCTTAATATTAAGAATTATAAAGCTGACATTTATTCTTAGTTAATTGTAAATTGATGTAATATGCTTATGACTTGCGAATGTAATGCTCAGTTAATTTAAATAAACCAGGCTTGATGACGTATGCAGCCCGGATATGCGACCTGCGTTAGACTGAATCCTTCGGCCGCACGCCGTGATAAACCTGCGATCTAATGCTTTGAAAGCCTGTTGAAGAACTATTCTCGAGGACATTAAAACAAGTCGCCAAGGAAGCGAAACAGGGATTTTAAACGACAACGCGACAGGAAAAACATCAAGACCAAAGTCAATATTGGAGTTAGTTTTCCAAGATGGGTCTCATTGGACAATGAAGTTGCTAAGTTATCTTCACCACAGGTAATTCAGCATATTCGTTTACATATACAGTTTATGTTGTAAACTTGAAGTTTTATAGTTCCTTGGCTAACTATAGCATGGGTATGCGTAACACTTGTTAGTGTAAACATGCATGTGGTTTAATGTCTTGGAACAGACACACGCCGTCTCTCCGCCCATTTATGTAATCTGAGGTAACTGTTACTGAGATAAATTTTTTTCATCTTTTCTGACCTCTAACACAAACACACGGTGTACAGCGCTATTTTTAGCCTTTCATTGATAAAAGCGTCTGATCTGCGCGTCTTTCGTTTCATTTTACAAGCGTGTGAAAGTTGAGCGATCTTATTTCACCAATATCAGAGAAAGCTCTTACATATACACGGACATGTAACGTTTACTTAAACATAAGCATTGGACTCTGACATATTAGTTCGCGTCCATTTAAACCCGTCATTACTCTAGCTCATGATTAAATGACAGAGGGACTCGTCCACAGACCATCTCCTCAGTAATCTGAAGAGAAGCGGTCGAAAATGGACAAAAAGAGACGGATTTAAACACCAAGTGTAAACGTAATGTGTCTCTCTCGTCCACTTGTGATCTGATCAACGAAAACACATCTTAATACCAAGTTTAACAGCCCCTGTGATAATAAAAAAAGGAGTGTCTAAGCTACGTTTATGGTTGCTTTTTGTATGTGATTTTAAGCGGATATATACAATCAGACTTTTTCCACGTTAAACATAAATCTGTGTGCTTTGATGGATCACACGCAAATGACATTGCAAATTGTTCATTTTTTTCATTGCTTTTGCTTTGTAGCTACTGGAAGCCATGTTAACCTTGGCATGACACGGCCGGGCCACCGTACGAGTTAAAACGCGTTCCGAATGGGGGGGGCTAGAAAGTAATATTCAGTTGGTTGTCATATAGACTTTCACCGCTTGATGGGAGTAGATCCTACACAGTGGAGCTTTAAACTATCGGCCAATAGCCAATAGTGTGAAAAATTGCTTTTATCGACCGATACAGATTATCAATTCTAAATGTTGATAATATCTTGCACAATACGGCCACAAACTGTTAACTATGTAACGATGGTGCGTTTTATTTCATGTTGTTTTTAAGAAGCACACCTGCACAGTGCACACCATTGAGTGGTTTAACTAAACTTACTGCTCTTACCTAATGTTTCTTCTACATTAGCCCATAGCATCGGACTCCAGGTTTGTGTGGTTTTTCTGAGTGTATGTAGTAAACAAGGAACTATTTAGCTCCAGAATGCTTGAGGAGAAGCCCTGATTGAATCAGCATGATTGGAGCCATTATCATGTTTCCTGTGCAGACCATGTGACGGGAGAGACGTGGCTTTTGATGTGCGCCAGTTTGGAAGCCCATGGCTGATACGAACAAACGCGCCGTTATCAAAGGTCCAGATTCCCTCCAGCATCCTCTGTTCAATCTGACTACAAGTGTTTAAATGGACCTGTGTGTGTCTTTCTTCATGTACTCTACGAAATGTTTTAATGCTAACATGTTAAGCTTTAGCGTTTAAGTGTTTGTGATTGTGCGTGTCTGACCTGGTCATTATCTGGCGAGCCGTTCTTGAGTGTATTTGGGGGAGGGGTGGCATCAGACATACAGAGATCAACCTCAATAGAGAAGATTAACCGTGAACTAATCATTCCCTCTCCGGGTGCTTCAGGTGGT
This sequence comes from Misgurnus anguillicaudatus, assembly GCF_027580225.2. Classification (NCBI taxonomy): domain Eukaryota; kingdom Metazoa; phylum Chordata; class Actinopteri; order Cypriniformes; family Cobitidae; genus Misgurnus; species Misgurnus anguillicaudatus. The sequence goes on from NC_073340.2 coordinate 22,285,524, forward strand.
CTGTGTGTATTTGTGCAAGCGTCATGCGGTAAAACTCGTGCGCTTTTCTATAATCCTGATATCCAAGCCAGAGCCAGAGCAGACTAATCCGCTGTATTAATGTTTTAATAACCAGCCCTCCACAAGATCATCATTACACATGGTGTTGCTATAAGTTAATCTGTCTAAATGAGAAGGTTTAGTGTTACATACATACATACATACATACATCCACCTAGATATCTATATATCTATCTATCTGTCTGTCTGTCTGTCTATCTATCTATCTTATAGGGATCGCGAGTTTTTGTTTACATCATATACGTGATCTGTGTATAATAATATAAAAACAAAAACTTTAATTCTGCTATAGATTAATTGTGATTAATCATTATCCATCCATCCATCCATCCATCCAATAGGGATGCCTAACGATTAATCGCGATTAATCTATAGCAAAATAAAAGTTTTAATAGCGATTAATCTATAGCAGAATAAAAGTTTTAATCGCGATTAATCTATAGCAGCATAAAAGTTTTAATCTCGAATAATCTATAGCAGAATAAAAGTTTTAATCGCGATTAATCTATAACAGAATAAAAGTTTTAATCGCGATTAATCTCTAACAGAATAAAGGTTTTAATCGCGATTAATCTATAACAGAATAAAAGTTTTTGTTTACATAATACACATCACATACCTGAACTGTGTATAATAATTATGTATATAAACACACACACACACACACACACACACACACACACACACACACACACACACACACACACACACACACACACACACACACACACACACACACACACACACACACACACACACACACACACACGTATAATTTTAAGAAAAAAAAATATTTTTATATATTAAGTATTTATATATATATATATATATATATATATATATATATATACACACACATGTAAACATTTCTTAAATATATACATGCATGTGTGTGTGCATTTATCTATACAAAGTTATTATACACAGTTAACACACATATATGATGTACACAAATGCTTTTATTCTGCTATAGATTAATTGCGATCTGTCAATCTATCTATCTATTAGGGATCCCTAACGATTAATCGCGATTAATCTATAGTGAAATAAATGTTTTTGTTTACATCATGTATGTGATCTGTGTATAATAATGTAAACAAAAACTTTAATTCTGCTATAGATTAATCGTGATTAATCGTTATGCATCCCTACTATCTATCTATCTATCTATACCATACTGACATGTGCTCGTTCACAAGAAGAGAGTAACATCGAAAGACTTTGATACAATGGGCTATGAATTCCAAAGGTTCGGCACATCAGCCATGAACGTCTAGACATCCCCAGCGTCTGCGGGGCTAAAGAGATTCTCCTTGATTTAATAGATTTATTAGGCTTTGATTTGATTAGGACAGAGAGAGGGCTCAGCCTTAAATGACAGCTCAGGCTGAGGGCATATCAGCCGCATGGAGGCTAAATTAAAGGGTAAGTACAGTCTGCTTCGGCTGCTTAGCCCAAGCCCAGAAATCTCTCTTTGGAGATTTCAATTTAGCGAACGGCTTCCCTAATCACTCTCATTATCTGGGACGTATCAGGTTTTTAGGCCGGTGAAACTTAATTGTCAGCAGTAAAATTTACCACTTGTTCCGTGCTTTTGACGGACTCTTTGGTGTTAAACTTTGTCATGACTAAACTAAAAACATGGGTGGAAAAAGATCAGCAAATGTAAACCACATGAGACGCGATGCCACTAAAACTAAAAGTAAATGGAAAAAGACAACTCTAGCATTCAGTCTTTCTTTTCTTGTGCAATCTTTCTGAATGGCCTTTCCGAGTGCATCTAGGCCAAAAATATGAAGAAAAGTTAATGGCTATAAAGATGTGCGCTTTAGTATGTTGGCAGTGTGAGGTTAAATGAGGTTTGTGGTGAGAATGAGAAGATGCATGTCCAGTTCACACTGAGGTCAGTATTCAGGTGGAGGTTAGGAATGCATTCACAAACCAAATCATCCACCCACATGCACACACACAAGCTAACCATGTGAGTCTCACACGCTTATCTCATGGGTGCATTCCCATTCTCCGCCCTTTCGGTTACCCTCTTCCTTTCATACCTCCTCTCTGCTCTTTCTTAGTACCATACACTGCCCGTCAAACGATTGCTTAACAGTTTGCTCTATCTCCTCTCATCTTGTTTTTAGATAACACACACATTAAACTTTGGAAGACACTTGCCTTCTTGTGAAATGAAAGACAAAAATTAGTAATGCCTGATGTAAATCAATGTTATATTACTGCTTTTCCACCACAAGAAATACTGATCTGAATCATTTTAACATGCATTAAACATAAGTTTCTGTGTCTCCCTATTTCTTAATAAACCATGGGTTTAATATAGTAAAGATGTTGTAACAATTTTTTTGTTGTTTTGATTCCCATTTGGTTAAACTATGGTTAACTGTAGCAAAATATATAGTTTAACAACACATGGTCAAAATATGTACCCAAGCTGTCATCCTAGAACAGTACCCTTTAAAAAGGTACCATAATGGCGCTTTTCAATTGCATAGTACACCAGGTTGAGTCAGCTCACCTCACTTTGGCTTGGTTAGCTTTTCCATCGAGTTTAGTAACACTTCGCGGTGGGAGGGATTCTAGGCGTATTGTTATATTTGCGCTGCCTACTTCTGTGACATCATACAAGTGAGAGCGTTGTTGTACATTCCCATACATTCATTTATTTCTCAGTCTGCCACAAAATCAAAATTGGCCACCACAAATAGATGTTTGCACAACGCGTTGATCACTACCTCTGTCTCACATAACAGTTTCTGTACAAACACAGGTGGGGTCAGTCAATGTGTTCCGCTGATCCTTATTAGACTTGTGTTTAAACATATATGCGGACGTGCATTGCAAATCTACGTACTGTAACCAGTGGAAAAGCTCCCAAAAGTAAGCTGACCCGACCCAAATCGTGGGGTATTATGCAATGGAAAAGCACCTTTAGATACAGATAGGTACAGATATTTATAGATTTGGTAACAATATGTACCTCCGAGGTACTAATATGATGAACTCTTTTGGTACAAAGCTGTACTTTTTAAAGAAGTACTGCCCCAGTGACAATACATATATTTTGACCATTTTTTCTAACAGTGCATAGTAACCATATTTTTTGTTTTTTTGTTGTAAAATTTCTGTCTGATGCCACTCACTGGCAGTGCAGTAGAATCTGGTAGATTTGTTAAAAGCATTTTTGTAAAACACAATTGATTAGTACTTAATATGCTGTGGGGCACAATTATATGTAATTTTGTTATACAAATTTTATTTTCTTAAAACTTAATTAGTTACTGATTCGTTTTTCACTATCTAAATAGATTCAGTGTGGCATGGCGGTGAGCCGGACTGGCAGTGCCCTCTCAGGCCAGCGGATGCCAGGCAGGAACATGCAGAGGGAACGTCTGTGCCAGCGAAGGCAGACTCGGTCTTTCAGTGCTCATGAATGAGGCTTATGTGTCCCAGCGCGTGAATAAGGCCAGTCACTGAAAACAGTACAAAAGAAGACAGAGGCTTGTTGGCATGCACACAGTGTTTCTAGACTTTAGTATTAGTGAGAAGAATCTGATGAATCTGAAGTGAACAGAGATCCAGTGTGTGAGAGGATCATTTTAACACTCTGTGTTTGGGTAAAAGAAATGATCTGTCTGATTGCTTCTATTAATCACTTTATGGTATCTTATGAGTCTAATTCTATTCTCAGATCAGAAATTAGCAGCAAAATCACACATTTCCTTATTTGTTTAGATTTATTTTTTGTTACTTTGTTGTTTTGTGTGAGGGAAGGACCTTGAGGCTATGCATCCTGGGTTAGTAATCTCTCTTTGTCTCTTCCTGGTTTTGTTTAAATTGGCCTGGATGTGGGTCACAAGCTTATCATCCCGGGTATGACCAGGTCTAGCCAATATGTGGAATTAGTGTTGTCACGATACCAAGATATTGACTTTCATACTATAGCCGAGTAAAGTATTTTGATACTGATACTAAATCGAAGTAATTCATTAATAGATGAATGACTATATGGAACGTAAAGTTCTCCTTTAATTATTAATAAAAACACACCAAAAACTTAAACAGATTTCTGAGCATTTCTTTTACTTACTTAAAAAACAAAAATACAGGTCACCACAGGCCTATAGCATCAGCTATGAGTATATGATACAATCTGGTCAACTAATCTCTGTTAAAGGATTAGTCCATTTTCCAAAATCCAGATAATTTACTCACCACCATGTCATCCAAAATGTCGATGTCTATCTTCGATCAGTTGTGAAGAAATTATGTTTTTTGGGGAAAACATTTCAGGATTTTTCTCATTTTAATGGACTTTGATGGAGCCCAGTGCTTGGCGGTTTGATGCAGTTTAAAATTGCAGTTTCAAAGGACTCCAAACGATCTCAAACAAGGCATAAGGGTCTTATCTAGCGAAACGGTCCTGTGATGTGCTAGCATGACCTCACGTAATACGTCATCATGTCAAGAGGTCACGGACAGACGTATGCGAAACTACGCCCCAGTGTTTACAAGTGTGGAGAAAGAGACCCGTTCCGACGTTGTTGTATATGGAATGATACTCATTAATGTCTTTGTGTCCGTTTATTGTTTAAAATGGTCCGCAAATGTGTGTTTCATAAATGTAACACCTGACCTTTCGATGTCATTACGCAATTACGCGAGGTCGCCCTGGCGCGTCTCAGGACCGGAAAAAGAGAGAAGTTGTGGTTTAAAAGTGCATATTTTTTATTTTTCTAGCCAAAAATGACATTCGTTTCGCTAGATAAGACCTTGTTTGGGATCGTTTAGAGTCCTTTGAAGCTGCGTTGAAACTTCAATTTTAAACTGCATTAAAACTGTTAAGTATTGGGGTCCATTAAAGTCCATTTAAATGAGAAAAATCCTGGAATGTTTTCCTCAAAAAACATAATTTCTTCTCGACTGAACAAAAAAAGACATCAACATTTTGGTTGACATGGTGGTGAGTAAATTATCTAAAATTGACTAATCCTTTAAGGTGGAATGGGAATGTAAACAATTTAAACTTAGAAAAATAAACTAAATAACACTTTACAAATACTTCATTAATTCATTAACATTGTGCTTTAATCAAATAACTTTAAATCTTTAAAAATATACTTTGCAAAATAGAAATTAAGGTTAACTAAGATAAATAAATGCTGTAGAAGTTTTGTTCATTATTAATTAAGTCGTTATTACTAAAGTGTTATCAAAAACAGTATATTTTGTCACAGCTGTGTATGTCACATGTGTAATTGTCAAATTTTTCAACATTTTATTATAATTTAAATGAGATTTTACAAAGTTAAAGCATTACCATATGGCATATTGTATACCGCATCATTTAGCAAGTTATCACATAGCGCATTTCCTTCAATATCGTGCATTCCTAGCATTATATAATGCTTGACTGACTGATTTCGTCTTTCTACGGGACAATCAGTATCAATAGCTTCATGCTCAAACAAAAATTACGATTCCCAGCAGTGTGCAATTCCAGCCGGTACCATCAGTGAAGGACAAGTTTACAGACAGATTGATGAAATGATTCATTTGGGTAAAAATATGCCGTGTGCAAGCATCAGTAACTTCAGCCCTTTGTAAATAACCCCTGAGACAAGCAAAGCAGAAGAAGAGGCGCGCTGTAATGATTCAATTAATCACTTAACACATGTCTATTCATGCCCAATCTAACCTGATTAATGTACACTTCTTAATTATTACCCCAGCACTTTTTTAACACTCATTCAATGTCATTCCTGACAGCATTGGTGGCTTTTAACAGCGCAATTAACGCAGTCGCCAGGTTTTCTTTTATGGAATTATAAACTCCGAGAGAAGAGAACAATGCCCTCCATGCCTTTTGATTTGAATTCACCAGCGCACTTTCATGTTCTCGTCTGCATCCATTAACCAAACACATCCATTTGCCTTTTATTAAAAAAATTAAATCCTTTTTGCGACCTCCACGCTTAACACCTAATATCAAGCTTAAAAGCTCGATTTAAAGGAGCCGGACGGAAAAAGGACGAACGTCAAAATAAAAAAATGAGCAGATTATGCAGTGTTTTTTTATTGCTGTACGCTCTGTGAAGGTGAGCCCACGCTGAGCTGGTGAGCACATAAAGACTCAAATCGCACCTGACTGATACCATTTAAACAATAAGCGAGTTTAGATGTTTCTGCATATCAATCAATCAATTTTTTATTACAGACTCAAGGTCCAGATATAAAAAAAGAAGAACAAGACATTGGGACAACATACAACCCACAGCATCCACCACACACAATAAAAAGTTACAAAATGTAACACTACCAATGTCTCTACATCTTTGACTAATACCGTGTAATACTAATCCTTATATTTGATAGACCCACAATAATCTCATTTTCAGAGGCATTTAGCTGGCAGATAAATCTATACATAAGAAATGCATATGTTTATAGTAGAAACATTATAAATATGCTCCTGAAATTTGCATGCGACCCACAGGTCTCTGCTTTCTATTGCCCTTCATTGGCTTTCTCACTGTATAGCCCATAGACTGTAAAAAAAGATGGACGACGCCTGATCGCTCTCTTCCATTGATGAAAAGTGAAGTCGCCAGTGTCCCGATACGGCACTGAAATCTTGGGTCTTGAGTCTGCTCAGTAGCGATTTCGGGACCAGTCCTGCGCAGTAGTGAGCAGGAAGTAAAGCCGCGAAATCAAGACCCCGCCCTCGCTGAATGCGCATATCACAGCTGTCAATCATGACGTGACACCACCGTTTTTATCTCATTAAATAACTAACTAAAAACAAACTTATATTAAAAACAAACATTTGAATGTACATCAGCGTGATAAAAACTAGTAAATGACAGAAACCAGCTTCAGAAAAAAGATAATTGAAGTGTAATTAAATAGTTTAGTTGGTCTCAAGTCTCATTGAATAACATAAAGGAGGGGGGGTTTATGACCTATACTGGGACCAGTCACTGGGGGGCAATCGAGACGTTTTGGCTTCACTTTTCAGGGCTTGTGCGGCACGCTTGGTATAGCCAGCCTGATCTCACAGAGTTTATACGTATTATACGAGTTGGCTAATTCGTATGAATTTGTAAGAAGTAAATACATATAATTATTATAAAACACAATAATGAAACCTCACCCCTAACCCTAATGTCACAACAGTAAATCGTACATAAACTGTGGTCGTACGAAATTAATACAAATTAGCCACCTTTGTAAAATATGTTTTACGTGTCATGAGATTGATTTGGTGTGAAAATGCCACCTTTGCAGGCAGTATTTAGCGATAAGTAGGCATGGAGGCTAGCCTGGTTTAAACCAGACCATTCTCAGTAGTAACTGAGTTATGGTCTGGCAAAGCTACATGGACAAATCATTTCCAAAGGGGCGTCACCAACAGACATCTCTCAAATGCCTCTGTGTCCAATTGGATAGACCTAAAACCAATCACAGCGATGAAGGAGATGACATATGCAGAGCTATATCAGACTTTAGCCAAATCCAGGCAGTAAGACAGCGATAACGAATGAAAATGAAAAATCGCTTTAAATCGCTTAAAACAGACTAGGTAGCTGATTTGAACGAGTGACGTTCCACGGCGGCATCCATCTTTGTAATGTACAAAAATCTGCTTCCCCGTCGCTGCGCTGTCGTCATCGTGTAAAGCCCGCCCCAACGTTTCTGATTGGTGCCGCAATAGGCTTTATGCCCAGCTGCACTACTTCCTGAACTTCAGCCAGCTCCTTGTTTCCTGTCTGCTATTATTGGACAAACTGATTAATCCAGGTGTGCCTGACCTCAGTAGTCACAACAACAATAATCAGACACACCTGGATTAATCAGTTTGTCCAATAATGGCAGACAGGAAACAAGGAGCTGGCTGACGTTCGGGAAGTAGTGCAGCTGGGCATAAAGCCTATTTCTCGGCATTAGAAATGGGCTTGAATAGCCTCTTTGCCAGACTACTTGCAGAGCAAATCTAAATTTGCCGGAAGTTGTCTGGGTTTTCCCAGGCTACATGGAGGCATTTCTAAATCCAGTGTCTGCATATCACACTCTCAACTAGATTCATTCATTTAGTCTGTTCATTTTGCTAATTTCTGGAGGCAGCCTAGCTGTATCGATGACTGTTGGACAAAAAAAGTTGCCTGAAAGAGAGCGGCTCTAAAAAATAATTTAATAAATGACTCTTTTTTACAAAGCAATAAGTCCTGTAGTCATTAAATATGTGCATGTTTATGTCTTGCTGACCTGAATTTGTACCAGACTATTAGACATGATGACGCTATGGTGCTATGGAGTCGTTTCCTTAGGAGGTACAGTACGTTCAAACAAAAACACTGCCTGTTAAGTCACTGTCTGACTGGGCAGCGAGGCAGCTGCCTCGACTAAAGTTTTGGAACGGAGCCCGTGTCTTACATTATCTTCACACTATGTGTTCATCTTTCCATTTAATGCAATTCTAACAGTCTCTTTCCCTCCTCACCTGTTTCTATTCTCTGTACTTTAAAAGCCGAAACCATGTCTGCAGAAGTCTTTCACTCCAAATCATCAAAGGTACCATGTCTCTCTTTCTCTCTCTCTCTTTTGTCAGGTGTTATTTATGAGACGTGTAGCGGAATTCCTGTGAGCCTGGAGCACCTGCTCTTGTTGGACGGGGAGCCGAGAGGCAGCTGCTGTACTCAGAGAAAGCAGGGAAATGTTGTGAAAGCACTGCGATTATGTTATTTAAGTGTTAGGGGAGGCCGGAAACACTAAAGGACATTGAAAAAGCGTAGTGGATTTGTTCAGGGAAGCTGGGAGCTGCGGAGGAACACTGAAGACATTGTGCAAATGATAATATTTAAGAACGTTCGAAAAATGCTGTAAACATATTATGAAAGTGCGAAACATTAAGTGAGCCATTAGAGTTTTTAAAGATTTAGCTGAGCTGATGGGAGATGATGAGATTGATTTTAAAATTGAAGAGCTCAGATGCAATCCTCTAAGTGCGGCTGAGAAGTTTTCTTGTAAATAAGCATTTTTATCAGCCTCTTATGTTTAGGTTTAGTAATTTCACTTTAATGGTTATTTTCACATTCCAAACTCGTAAGACCTCCGTTCATCTTCGTAACACAGTTTAAGATGTTTTATATCTAGTCCGAGAGCTTGTTGACCCTTCATTGGGGGTCTGGTAACGGTGTACTGTCCATGTTCAGAAAGGTAGTGTAGACATGGTCACAGTGGTCCATGTGACATCAGTGGGTCAGTTAGGATGTGTTGAAGCATCGGAAAAAAAATTTGGTTCAAAAAGAAAAAAAATTATGACTTTATTCAGCATTGTCTTTGGCTGTTGTGAAGCGCATGCACGAGACTAGAGTCACGTGACTGGATAAAGTACGACGCGGCTGACGTGTTATCTGGTGCACCCCAGCTGTTTTTTTTTGTGTGCCCGGGCTTTGTTTACAGTCTGAGGGCGACGCCCTCTGTAACTTTGAAAAAAAACTTTGCAAACATGTCTGAGAAGAACATGGCATCCGCATCACTGCAGTCACATGACTTTAGTCTCACAACAGATGCAGAAAAGAAAAAGATAATGAATAAAGTCGTAATTTTTGTTCCAAAATGTATTTTCGATGCTTCACCAGATTCTAACTGACCCACTGATGTCACATGTACTACTTTGATGATGTTTTTATTACCTTTCTGGACATGGACAATCTACCGTACTTAGATTTTCAATGAAGGGTCAACAAGCTCTCTGACTAAATATAAAACATCTTAAACTGTATAACGAAGACGAATAGAGGTCTTATGAGTGTGGAACGACATGAGAGTGAGTCATTAATGACATTATTTTAATTTTTGGGTGAACTATGCCTTTAAGTCACTCTTAACTGTCATTTCTGAATAAAGGCAAAAGCCTTCAAAAATTGGGCCAATATCGTAATATATTCGGTAAACCTCCTTTAACATTAATAAACTCTTGATGTAAAATTGTGGTGGCTTTTAATAGATTCTGCCAACAAAGTGCTATTTCTGAAATGGGATTAAGCAGATTTGAAGTAGGGGTGCGCAATATTGGCAAAAAATTCTTATCTGGATACTACCTATAATTATGCTTTAATGTAGCAAGTTCCTCTTCAGCCATTTCACACTGTAACATTTATAATAGTTCATTGTTTATAGTTCATATTGGTGATCTTTTAGTCCATTTGAAAATAATGTATTTGTCAGAAAAACACTTAATAACTTATCAAGTAACTTTCCTTTACCTGTTGCTATTCTCTGTGCGTGTTTGGGGTGTGTGGTGTTTCCTTTCGCGCATCCTCCGCTCAAGACATAGAAATTGCAAAGAGCGTGATCGGCTAAAGTATTAAAAATTAATATGACGTTGATTTTTATAAGCCATACACGCGCCGCAATTAAATGTGCTGCTATGTTATCCTCTAAAAGAGCATACAAATAGCTTTTTAAAAAGCAAGTGATATACTCGATAATATAATTTTGCACATTGTTAAAACAACAGCAATGATATTATCGCAAATGATATATTGCTCACAACCTTCATTTGAAGCAAAAGTATTTGATATAGTACATGCCGAGTGCATTCGGTTAATATATAATATATAATACAATATCAATATCTCATTTTTGACAGAGGTGGCGTTTAGCGGCTTTTGTGTCTTAGTTTTTTAATTATCAACATGCATTACAGACAACAGTTTTTTTTGTAATTCCAACAACTATCTAGTTTCCTGGTTTGTATTACAACAAATTAAATGCATAAAGTCCCTGTAAAGTCAGATATTAAATGTCTTCTGAGTTTGTCACACCACAGAAAAATGTGTTATTAACCACCCACCCAAATATAAATTATGGAAAAAAAGCCAAGTTAATAAAATACGTTATCCAGATCTTGGACACCTGTATGGATGCTCACGATTGTGTTAGGGGCGGGCCATGCACGGTGGCTCAAGTGCGTCATTGAGCCACCGTTTTAACCCTGCTCAAATAATCCTGAACCAGAAATGAGGAAAAACTGTTTAACAATCTAACTATGTAATTCAGCACGACATAGTTTAGTCTTTTTGGCATGTTTCAGCAATACATTTCTAACAGTTTTAATGTGTTTAAATGTGCATGCCTTTACAGGGACTTTAAAAGATATTCAAAACAAATTGCTAAAATTAAAAAATGTGCACTTAAAAGGTAAACAGAGAAGAAAACATTTTGGTCTTGCTAGCAATGTTTGAACTCATGTTCAGTCATCACCTGGTGTCAGTGTCGAAACCAGGTAAACACGGCACACAGGTGAACACAGCAAGGTCAGCGTTTGTTTTGTTTGCAAGCACCTGAATCAAGACTGGTGGACTTTAATCTGCTGGTTTGGACAAATAGCCAGTAACAGTTAACACACAATTGAGAAAAAGACCCATTAACACCTGAATGCTGTAGCATCTTTAGAGCTGATTAATGCTTATTTATTTTCTTAATACAAATTCATACTCTTATTGTGCACGAATTAACGCACTCTTTTAAATAATAAAAAAACATTGCCTTACTTTTCAGTTGACTTCACCAACCTCTCCCATCCACCTACAAGTTATATAGAGACCAATTTCACAATCCCAAAAATTCCTAATGGATAAAATCAAGTCCTACATTACATGTTTTTCTCATTGAGTATCCTGTTTCACCCTGAAATATGTGACGTTCTGAAAGCAAAAAAAAAAAAAAATCGAATACGATCTGCGCTTTATGTTGACTTTAAGCAGAATGCCAAGGAATACGCATTTTTTTTAGAATGAGCCACCAATCAGAGTAAGGCATGGAGCAAGTTTATTTCACAAGAGATTTATTTGCTCTCTATGTCAAACCCCAGTTCAGTATCAGGTAACTATCAGGTAAACTTGGCAAGGCCAAATTCTGTGTATTGCAAACACAGGAGGGATATCACTCCTTGCCCTGTGACTGGCTGAAAATGGAGTGGGAGGCTCTGATACCATCAGGTACCAGGTGCAGACAGACAGAGGAGGGGTGGTTTTCACATCACAAGCAGAGGTAAACGCTTAAAGCTTCCAAGATGTCAAAATCACACAGCCTACACAGAAACAGAGCTTGAAACCAAATCTGCTTCACATTAGGGTACTTTCTAAAGGAAATGTTGCAATGACATCCCTGAAACCTGCTTTCCCCCCCCAGCTTCACGCAGGACCCAAGCGTAATTATTACAGGCGGAGGTGAGAAATTCCTGGGATGCCGTTTAACACATGGGCAGATGACATCACCAAATCTGTGGGGACCTCAGGCGAACATATGGAGCTGGATAGCAGAAACAAACAGTTTACTAAACACTGCTTAAACATATTTATCATCACATGACAGAAACACACATATGCCTGTCTGCTTACACACACTCTGCCTGCTAACAGAGCGCAACATAATGATTTAACAGGGGTAATTGCATCTCTTATTACATTTTGCAAATGAGAGCTAAATGCTTTTTTAAATACTGGCTGTATTCATAAGTCTTTACATTTACATGACTTTTAAAATAAATTTTTATATCTGGATTAATTGAACTGGATAAAATTGATTGTCATTCATATGTTAGGTACCAAACCTTGAAATTAGAAATAAAGGTACGAAAGCAGTCACTGGGGTGGTACTCTTTCCAAAGTACAACTTTGTACCTAAAGAGCTCATATTAGTACTTCAAAGGTACACATTGGTATAATCAAATGTATACATATATGTACCTAAATGGTAAATATTAGGACCTTCTTATAGGGTACCATCCCAGCGACAGCTAGGGCTGTCACAATTATTAAATAATCGTCTCATCGCAATTGTTTGACCTCATTGCGATAATTTCAGATCACCCCAATGATTGCACATCTCTCTAAAAAACACAAGGGGGAGCTGCAGCGCCTGTATAAATGACCACAACAATCTGTGAAAATTATTTAATAAACAAAAAATTTTATGAGAATTAAATATCATAGCAATAAGCAGGCAATTAATCGTCATAATCGTCACAATTTATTAAACAATTAACCGACAGCCAAATTTCATAATTATGACAGCCCTAGTGACTAGAGCTGAAGATCGTTGCCCGAACCCGACGGGACCCGTCGGGACCCGTCGGGCTCGGGCGGGTTCGGGCTTCATCTCTAACATTTTACACTGGCTCGGGCTTGCGCCCCGGCTTTGTGAGGTAAATGAGCGGTCAAGTTCAATGCTGCTGGATGCACTATCAGTAGCGCAGGACCGCGCTGAATTCATTTACAGTGGATTTAATGATTTTCCTCATCAAAAACATGTAGCCTAATCTTGGTAAATAGGTTTTTCAATGTATAACTAAATATGAATCAAGTCTTAAATACGTAATTTAGACAGAGGATATAGACTAATGCTGGCAGTAATGGAGAGAAGTGCCGACGCAAATCCCGCGGAGCCTTTCTCTTAATTTCGTTATTGCCAAATACCCATCTTAATTCAGAATGTATTATCTTAATTTAATTCGTTAATAAATAATAATTTTATTGGCATATTTATAGTATATTGCATAAGCCTATTTAGAATGAGATGTTACAATGTTACAGATGACTTATTTTATTTCTTTGTTTCAACTTCCAAGTGGCGTGTAGATTATTAGTCATGAATAAATAATGTTAAAACCTGTGTAAATTTCTTATTCTTGACAAAAGCTGTGTGTGTGCGCACATTTAAATAATGTCGGGCTGTAAACGGGTTCGGGCTTTTAAAAAGCTGTCAATCTAAATGTACGTTCGGGTTCGGGCTGCATTCTGTCGGGCTCCGGACATTTCGGGCCTAACTTTTAAGGCCCGATTACAGCTCTACTAGTGACAGCTTTTGTACCACTTTTTCTGAGAGTGTACTATACTTTTTACTGTGCAAATGTCTCCAGTAAAAAAAAACATACCAATGATGTACTGCACAAAGACAACTAACTACCTAATGAAATGCCTTGAAACAAAATGTATATTCACTTTTTCCAGCTCCCCCGAATCCATTCAGAGGATCTCCGGTTCTGGCGGTACCACTTTTAGCATAGCTTAGCATAATCCATTGAATCTGATTAGACCATTAGCATCGGGCATTAGCAGTCACAATGATATCATGCAGTGCCCGAAAATAGTCCCCTGCTATTAAAAGTAACCAAGGGGACTATTTTCGGAGCTGCGTAATATCATTGCGTCTCCTGCAGCTATGTTACAGCAGCAAAGTCCTTGATTATTAGCCAGAATGAGAGTATAGCTCCTAGCCATATCGGGCTAGAAAATCGCAATTTTACATTTTCCGTCTGTCTTAGTACACGATGTAAATGAGTCAAGTTTTAAATAGGAAAAATATCGAAACTCTTTGGTTATTGTTTAGCGCAATGCTAATGGTCTAATCAGATTCAATGAATTATGCTAAGCTATGCTAAAAGTGGTACCACGGTAGATCGGCTGAATGGATTCCAAAACTGTAAAAACAAATGTTTCAATCTAGGAGAGATGGAAAATGAGCCTATTTTCCTAAAAAAGTGGAGTGTCCCTTTAAAACTTATCTTATCTTAAAATTATTTTAGATTTTATTTATATCTGTGACTTTTTGTGATCTCCAGGTTTTAACATGAGACCACAAATAACACTTCACTACCCTTATGTTTTGTATTCTATAACACCCTAGAGGTCTACAATATATGGCCGATTCAGCATTTGTTTCACATTTGTTTGTCCATTGCATATTTCTAGATGTTTACTAGTGTTGACGTGTGGAAGAAATCATCTCACAATGTGACTACTACACATTTGTACAGGGTGACTAAGTAAAGTCTACATCATAATTTGACCTAACATCCTACTTATACAATCGCATCTCCAGGGAGTTCAGATGGACAAGGACACACAAACATATACACATCTCTAGGGGCCGTGGAGAGAGACGCATTACAAATACCCCCTTAAGTCAAAACGCACAGCAAACCTAGCAGAGCTCCTCAGGACCACCGAGATCTCACGCAGTCTCACACCATCCCTGACATTTCATACATCACTTTGATAGATCGCCTTATCGGCCCAGCCGCTCACCGGCATAAGAGCTGTATTCATAAGGCCGTGCGGGCCTACGAGCAGATAAAAGTATACGGCATATTCATCATTATCTTCTTATCGTTGTTTTGATGTGATAAAGAATAACGCATTAAAAAAAGATGCATTATTTCCAGATTTCGCTTTCTGATGCAACAGAGGTGCAAACATTGAAAGGAGAACCGTGACGGGTGAAGGTGTGTTTATGCTCTTCAAGCCTTTATGAGATGTTCCTCTGTGAGAAGCGATTGCCATCCCTCATGGATCAATCAGGAGATATTGCAGGCTGTTGCCTATTACAGATGCAATATAGGGATGATGGGACTGGATACGAGTGTGATGTTAGTAAGATAAATGGAATGAAATATATTCTTTTCATACTTAATTCAGGTTAATTTTAAACACAGAAAGGAGTAAAGATAAGGTAAGGTTTCATTCACTGATCCCCCCTTTGTGTATCCACACTATTTTATCTATCACCACATGACCAGAGAATGTATTTTTACAACTTTTACCCTACATTGGAATAGTCAGCACGTTCGTTTACAGAAACATTCCCTACGGAGCAACCTAAGGTTAAATGCTTAGCTCCAGACCAAAATGGTACTTGCTCATAGATCATCCCTTGTGGGATTTGAACCTCTAACCTTTTGATTACCAGCACAGATCTTTAACCACTGGAGTACAATTTAATCCATTAAAATATGTTCAAAAAGAGAGTGAGTGAGAGAGAGAGTAGGCTAAAGAAGGGACTCCAAGGACTATCCTTATCCTTAAGAGTAGTCCCAAGTCATATTATTAAAAACAATGAATGTATCAGATTCAGCAGCAGAGCAGACACACAAAATTACCCCTCACACAGAAGAAATATAAACACTCATATTCTCAGGTGCACAAAAGAAGCCCTAACAGGTGCATACGCTCACACACAAACTCATGGTCGTATCCCTAAGTGAACGCCACTTAAGTTGTCAGCCTCAAGACTGAGTCTTTAGGACAGGTGTACACACAAACATAATATCCCCAAAGTGAATATGTGGGAGGGCGTCTTAATTTCCTGTGTGATGTAGGAGCGACCTTCCCATCATGCCTGTGTGCACACATACACACTGGAATAGATGATTGTATTAGATGAGGTCATACACCTCACACACCTGTTCATATGACTCACACTGACAAGAGAACTAAGGAGGAGTGTTTATCTCCACAGAATCTATTACATAGACCCAGTATTAGATGAGATCAACACAATTACAATCACAACACACACACGCCTAAATAAAAGACTGATGAAAACTGCCACACCCACAAACACACACACATAAAGATGGTGGGATGTGCTGATGATGGAACAAGTACTTGTGAATGATGCAAACTGGCTGTTACTATTCCAGGGAGGGATGTTTTTTGTGTGTTTGTGTATATAAATTTGTGTATCTATCATTTTGGGACAAAAACTGGTTTAGTAAACTATATCTGATAAAACCTTCCTTTGGGATATCCTGACCGCTGAAAATAAATCGCTAACAAGTCACAAGTAACATGAACTAACAATGACTAATATAATTTGTCAATGTTTAATATTATTCTTTATGTTTAAGGGACACTCCACTTTTTTTGAAAATACGCTCATTTTCTAGCTCCCCTAAACATTTGATTTTTACCGTTTTGGAATCCATTCAGCTAATCTACGGGCCTGGCGGTATCATTTTTAGCATAGCTTAGCATAATTCATTGAATCTGATTAGACCATTAGCATTGCGCTAAAAAATAACCAAAGAGTTTTGATTTTTTTTCCTATTTAAAACTTGACTCTTCTGTAGTTGCATCGTGTACTAAGACCGACGAAAAATTAAAAGTTGTGATTTTCTAGACAGATATTGCTAGGACTATACTCTCATTCTGGCGTAATAATCAAGGACTTTGCTGCTGTAACATGGCTGCAGCAGGCGTGAAGATATTACGCAGCGCCTGAAAATAGTCCCCTGCTATTGAAAGTAACCAAGGGGACTATTTTTCGGCCAGTGTGTAATATCACTACACCTGCAGCTTTGTTACAGCAGCAAAGTCGTTGATTATTACGCCAGAATGAAAGTATAGTTCCTAACCATTTTCGGCTAGAAAATCACAACTTTTAATTTTCTGTCGGTCTTAGTACACAATGTAACTTCAGAAGAGTCAAGTTTTAAATAGGAAAGATATAAAAACTCTTTGGTTATTTTTGAGCGCAATACTAATGGTCTAATCAGATTCAATGAAATATGCTAAACTATGCTAAAATGATACCGCCAGACCCGAAGATCAGCTGAATGGATTCCAAAATGGTAAAAATCAATTGTTTAGCTCTGGGAGAGCTGGAAAATGAGCATATTTTCAAAGAAGTGAAGTGTCCCAATACAGTTGTACATGTTTGCATTAACTAATGTTAACAGTTACAACTTTTAATTTTAAAATTACATGAGTAAATACTGAAATTAACATGAACTTATGTTGTTAGCTAATGTTTAAACTAATGTTAACTAATACAGTCTTATTGTAAAGTCTTACCAAATAATGTTTTGATTCATTTAAAAGTTTTATTTAGGGCTGCTCATGTATTTATGTGCTCATTTAAGATACAATCTTTAGTGAAATGTACGTGCGTGCATACGTGTCTTTCCCCACATCCAGACACCTTTAGGATATTTCTGTCGTTGGACCAGAGCTGTTACAACACTTGTTCCATTCTGTTCCTCAGTCACACCTCTCTATCACAGTAGGAAAAATGCTTCACCTACACACACACAAGCGATGAGGATTCCTCTGCATCTCAGTCTTCCTCTCGGAAGAGAATGGGTCATATGCAAATGCGTGTCTCCGCATGGGCAGTAGTTTCCCACAGGCAGCGTTAGAAAGAGTGTTCCCTCCCTCTCCGAACTCTTTCAATGGTCCTTTTCTTCTGCCGCTAAGCCCCTCTATGGCCGACAGTGGTCCGCTGCATAGGTAGCAAAACCCCTTTTTCTCCCCCTCGCTGAAGTTTTAAAACACAATAGCATGCACACACACAAATACACACACGCACAAACCAGCCAATAAAGTACAACCGTGCACGGCAAAAAAAGGGGTTCATGAAACCTTGGCTCTTCTGGGTAGAGATGAAGGAAAGAGAAATAAAGAGCAGGTTTTGTTTAGTGGTAATGCTTCCTTTCCTTTCGTGGGACCAGACTAATCATTAATCCCTATTTGTAAAAGCACAGAGATGTTTGGAGCACTATTTGGACAGGCTCGCCGGAATTAAGCAGCACCTGAAATTAAAGCAACCGTGAGGAGTGTATTAAAGGGAATTGGAGGACAACATAAAATCAAAACTTCAATTACTTTCTTACTTTTTATTTATTTCTTAAATTTTTCCCTTGTCTCATCAGCGCAAATTATCCCAGCTCAGAGGTTGCTCTTTTTATAGCTCATGGACTCGATGGAGTTCTTGGTTGTGTTTCATTTAAGCATCACCTAAGGATTTTTTGCGTATAATTGCTTAGGAGAAATAAAAATTTTGACAATTCTTAAAATGCATTAAGAGTACAAAGCTGTAAAATGAATGTAGATTGCATACTGTACCGTAAATAAATAATCTGAATTTGGATTAATTTGATGAGAAATGTTTGAGTTCATAAAAAAATCTTTAATAATATTGATTCGTGATGACCTGACAAATCTGAGCTCAGATTGTGAGATCTCTTCTGAAGCATTAAAGGATAAGTCCATTTTCTTAAAAATAAATCCAGATAATTTACTCACCACCATGTCATCCAAAATGTTGATGTCTTTCTTTGTTCAGTCGAGAAGAAATTATGTTTTTTGAGGAAAACCTTCCAAAATTTTTCACATTTTAATGGACTTTAATGGACCCCAATATGTAACAGATTTAATGCAGTTCAAATTTGCACTTTCAACGGAGTTTCAAAGAACTCTAAACGATCCCAAACGAGGCATAAGGGTCTTATCTACCCAAACGATTGTCATTTTTGACAAGAAAAAAAAAAAATATGCACTTTTAAAACACAACTTCTCCTCCTCCTCCGGCCGTGCGACGCGCCAGCGCGACCTCACGCAATACGTCATCACGTCAAGAGGTCACGGATGACGTATGCGAAACTACACCCCAATGTTTACAAGTTTGGAGAAAGAGGACCGTTCCAACGTTGTTGTATGTGGAATGATACTAATTAATTGTCTTTGTGTCAGTTTATTGTTTAAAATGGTCCGCATATGTGCGTTTCATATATGTAACACGTGACCTTTCCACGGCATTACGCAATTACGTGAGGTCGCGCTGCCGTGTCACAGGACCGGAGATAGGCGAGAAGTTGTGTTTAAAAGTGCATATTTTTTATTTTTCTTGTCAAAAATGACAATCGTTTCGCTAGATAAGACCCTTAAGCCTAGTTTGGGATCTTTTAGAGTCCTTTGAAATTCTGTTGAAACTGGAAGTGTAAACTGCATTAAAACTGTTAAGTGTTGGGGTCCATTAAAGTCCATTAAAATGAGAAAAATCCTGAAATGTTTTCCTCAAAAAACATAATTTCTTCTCGACTGAACAAAGACAGACATTAACATTTTGGATAACATGGTGGTGAGTAAATAATCTGGATATTTTTATGGAGACATTTGTGAGATTTTACTGGAAAATATCTGAGATAAATAAGACTTAAGTTTAAGTTTCTATTTGCTCTCATTTTAACATCACTGATGTCTAAGAGAAACAAACTGAGATATTTAAATGTTGCTTATGGGAATCTGTCTTTCGACTTTCATAACAATTTTTACAGACTCTAAAAGCACATTTTTCCATTTGTCAGCACAACCATTGCTAACATCAAAATCCATCCAATCAAATCCCACTGGATAAAAAAATATTTATACCTGTTTCAATAAGATATGCCACTTAACAGATGTTTAATGTGTTGTTAAATGAGTTATTTCATGTGATCTGTATTCTCTGTTGATTGTCCTGTTGTGTTGAGTACTAAAGCCTTAGTGGGCCTAACACCTAATAATGGTACAAACTGTGGAGTCCCATTTTCCTTTCTTTCTCCTTTACTCACCTAATCAACAAAACAAAGAACCAATTTCCTTCTCTGACCCTTCTAAAAAGGAAAACTAATGTATACAATGCAAAAGAAAACACAAACTGGATCTTGATCTATTAAAAATGCACCAACACACTCTGCCTAAGCAGTTCTCACTCACACGCAGTGATTTCCACAACTCGCATTCACACACCGGTCCTTGACGAGAAGGAAGCCATGTTTGTTATGCAAAGCACAGGAAGAGAGAGAAGAAGAGCCTGCCAGTTTACAACAGTTCTTCACTGTCACCTCAGCAGGCCTCCAAAACACTGACCCCCATCTTCAACAAATCCCTCCCCCATGTGACCTCCACATGGGGGGGGCAAACTGAAAGGGAATGGGGGGCTAAGAACAGAAAAACAGGGGCTGCCTCTGAGCTTTGTTACCTAGAGATCCATTCACACAGTGTGTGTATTTGTGAGTGTGTGTGTGTGTTGGGGGCTTTAACACACAGCCAATTTGTTACGCTGGACGCCTCACAATGGCACAGGGGGGGAAAGTGAAGTCATACTTGAGGCAATGCATGGGCGCCCATGGCAGAGGTCACTAAACATTACCCGCTACTGTGGCTTGGAGAAAGGGTCAAAAGAGGAGAGATCTGCTGGTATTTCTCAAGACTTGGTTCTGTAAGATTGGAGGATCTCTGGGAGGAAATTGCTGAAAAGATGACGAATAAATAAAATGAAATATATGTTTCTTTTTCAGCTAAATCCCAAACAGGGAGAGATCCTAAATGTTAGCAGATGGGTTTTAAAATCTAGCAGCATGTAGAAAAGCGTGCACACACCTTCACAAAAATAAATGCGGGCAAAAATTGCTCAATTTCCTAAACTATAAAGATTCGACTTAATGTGCATGAGCAACATTTTCACAGAAAAATAAGCATCTGTGTTTATTGGTTTAAACCCTAAAAAGTTTGGTACGGGGTGTGGAAATAGCCCAGTGCAGTAATTAAACTTTTATCATCCAAATAAATTCTGTTACACCCATTTTATCACAGCGCTGGCAGTAGCCTGGCGTTTGCCCACAGCTCTTCGAAAGTATTGACAATAAACAAGCTAAGCATTTCTAATTATTCACTGGAAGTCAGTATTTGTAAAAATGTCCATGTACGTTTGAGTAACTGCAAGCAAACATGTAAAACTTTGCACATTACACTCATTTCTGAGGTGTAAATCTTTCCCCTAAATTGTCTCTGTATAAAAATACAACCTTGCTAAAGTTCTTTTGAAACATAACCTCCATTTTGGAAAGCCACTACAAAGCACAGCACGCCCAATGGCCGCTGCCATGTTTATTTTCTTAGCCATGCTAATACCGGTCAGCCACATTCCTCTATTCCCAAACTGGGAGGTTTCAAATTGCCCTCCAGTACTCCTGACGAGAGCCAAATGAGGAAGGGACAGAGAGAGAGAGAGAGAGAGAGAGAGCTGCCCTGTGAACAACACCTGTCGTCTTGCGTACTATTAGCACCTTCACGTTTACTGCTTAATCTCCAGATCACCTTCATGTTACGCACGGCGAGAACGGCAAGTGGCCGGGAATGTCACTAAAAATGAGTCCTGACTGCTGTGGTCTAGCATCTTGGAACCAGGCTTTATCATTCTTTAACATTCATAACATTCCTGAAATCGAATTGTTATGGAAAACCATATGTTAAGCAATCTCAATGACATACACTGAGTGCTCTACGGTGTTTGGAGCAGTTGGTTATAAGTTGTGCTTTAAAATAGATGGGTTAAGGCTGTGCTGCACAGCCACACAACTTCAGGATGTTTCCTTACATTCTACAGATATCTTCACCCGAGAAAGCTTAAAACACAGAAAAAGAGTTGGCTGTTTAGCATTCCACTCCTAGGAAAGTTCAAATTTGTGGGTTGTTGCTGGTGCTTGAAGTAAAACCCTTAAATGCACATTCTAAGTTGTACTACAGATTTACCAGATTCACTGATGACAATTCACTCATAAGAAAAATCTATATTTATATTACTATATCTATGTTATCTTTATTTACATTCTACATACATGTATGCATTTAGCAGATGCTTTTATCCAAAGCAACTTATGCTGAGTTCAGACTGCATGATTTTTAAAGTAGTCGGGTCACAGATCTTTTCACACTGCATGACTATCTAGGGTAGCGTTCAGTCGCTGCTGTGTTGACACTGCACGATGGATCGGCGACTTGGGTTTTCATGCGGCATGACTTTACAATAGGAAGCATCGCCGACAACTTTGTCCCGGTTCGCAAACTATGTCTAACCAGTGGCGGCTCATGACTGCTCTTCTGAGGGGTGCAAATTTAAAATAAGTGTTCGGAGTGTCATGTGTGTTGCCTGTGTTTTCAAAATATGTGTTTGTAGCGTCATGTGAACCATATGCATCACGTGTTTTGTCAAAACTGTTTATGATAAAAGAGATGCTCACGTTCACAAAATACACCCCCTTAACAGTAAAGTCTGATTACACATGAGATTATGCGAGTATCTGGCAAACGCGAGCGTCTCTTTTATCATAAACCATTTAGACGCGTTTTGACAAGACACGTGATGCACATAGGATCACTTGACGCGCAGAACACATATTGTGAAATTACAAAACACACACATGATGGGCTAGATACAAGTTGTGACGAACTTCACATCGAGCACTCTCGAAAAAAGAAGTCACCGGCAGCCACTGCGTCTAACAACCAAACGCACCGCGAAAAGTGACAAGGAAACAACGCAAGATCATGCGTACAAGATTGGAGTTCTCACATGAGACTGGGATTATTATCAAAAATGGTACCCAGGAAGAAGCTTGCATACAAATTGCATGTGCGCTCATTTGTAGCGAAAAGAAGATTATTAAAAAGTGGAAATGGTTGACTCCACCCCAAACTTCCAGCTGCCCTGTATGTAGCGCTCTCATTGGCTGTAGGTCATCTGCGATGTTATTTTCAGTCAGAACACATTTCACACGGCATGATTTTGGATTCTCTCAGATCGCGTCTTTGATAGTTCACACTGTTTGATTGTCACTCCCATAAACGTGCACAATTTGCCTGTGATTTTAGGCATTTGTCGGCGATTTCTCAAAACCTGTGGGCGAGTCAAAATCAGGGCTAAAATCTTGCAGTCTGAACTCAGCATTATAGTAAATTCAAGGTATACATGTTGTGTGTGTATGTGCGGTCCCTAGGAATTGAACCTGGGGCCTTTGAGTTGCCAATTTAATGCTGTACCAGGTGAGCTACAAGGAACATCCTGTCTATTAGGGCTGGGACGATTAATTGTGGTTCATACTAATAATGCCTGTCTGATATTGATTCTGAATCACAGAAGTTGTATTATGCACAGCTCTTTTATGTATTATGGCTCTTTGATCAGTAGGAAGTCCTCTGTTAGTCACTGTTAGTTTGAGTCATTTATACACTCTAAAAACCAACGGTGCTAAATAGAACTAAAAGGTTGTAATCATAGAGGAACCATTTTAAGTGCCATATAGCACCAGATATGGTTTTATATAGCACAATATGGTGCTACACAGGTGCTACATGGCACTAAAAATGGTTCCTCTATGAATACGAGCCAGTGAACCACTTTTAGTGCGATATAGCACTGTTTGTTTTTAAAGTGTAACATGCATTTGAAAAGCAACACTCGTCAAACATAATCATTATAAATATTCTTTATTATCATAAAAATACCTGAAAAGGTTTGATAAACAGCGATATAATTATGCTTATAGGCATTTTGTGGAGCTGCGTGTGTAAATGGTACTTCTTCTGTGGCCCATATTGAGTTTCTGCACGAGAGCGCCCTCTGGCTTTTGGATGTAGTGGAATTTCACCATAATTCATTTAGAAGCATAGCAAGCAAAATCTCACGATTTATCGTCCCAGCCCAGCTGTCTATAGGGATTTATCTACAATATATAACTATAGATTTGAGCACATTTGCATTTACGGTGGGCTGTTCAAGAGTCTACAGAGTAAAGTGTAAGACAGAAGGTACTCTCTAATGAATTTTGTAACTTGTAAAAAATTCTTCACCTGCCCAACAGGCCTTATTTGAGTTAACACCCTGTCTTCAGCCAAAGCAACAGGCATGTCACAGATTTTTCACCTGATGGTGAAGTGCTGTTCTCACATGCATACCGTGTCTGGTAAAAGATTCAGCACCACTAACTCCCACCTCCCCCTCTGTAAAAAACAGCCCTCCAAATGGAGGTAAATAACATCAATCTGAATCGATGAGGCTAGGGCTTTTGATGGCAAAAAAGTTACAGGTAGGCTACTTTTAATCTAGCCCATGTCTAACAATGTCTTAAATTAACTCAACCCTGTGACTTATCCATAAATACTGACAGGGCCTTAAAAACATCTTTGCGGTTCTTATATAAATTGCAACGACACATCCAAATTGTGATTTATCAAAACAGCAAGGTTCCTAACAATAAAGCAATCTGGATCAGAGCCACAAACAAGTGGATTTCATAGAAGACCTTAAAAAAAACTTTAATCTGTAATTGTGAAGCCAGTGAATGCTGTGTAAAATATATTTGATTGTGCCACCATGAGCAAACTGTAGTAAAGAAAACACTTTACAAGGTACAGTACCTTATTTAGTGTTCAAGCCCCCCTTGGCTGATTTTAGTTAGTTAGTGAGTTGAAAGAATAACATTACATTTATCTTGGTTATGGGTAATTAAAATAAAGGATATGTCTGGTAAACAGAATGTGAATATCTATTAGAAGACAGTTTGCCTTCAGTGAACATTTACTGTTGCCCTTTACACCAAACGGTGAAGTACTCAGGCGGCCACATTCCAATTATACAAGGTCTGATCAACAATCCTCGCGGAGGCGCGCAGGGGGAGGATCGTATGCAAATGACGCAGGGACGCGCACAGTCAGGGAGCGTTCATCACGCACCAGGAGCGCCGCTGATAGTTTGAGGTCCGAGAGGTCACATAATCCGTGACTTCATATAATTCACAAACAGGACACTTTAAGCGCATCCGTGCTTTGATAGAAAAAAACAACGTTGTCCATCACAAACCTTTATTTATTTGCTCAAGCACAGTTTTGGAGATCAAAACGATTAATAAGCTAAATTAGTCAGAAACATAGGATTCGTTTAAAATAACAAGACGTAGCATGTCCTAAAAAGCTATATGTGGAGTTTTTAATATACAAGCAGGTGTTTCTCAGGTGCGTTTTTGTGTCCGCGATACCTGCAGTGCGGTGAGCATGCCAAACGCCCTATGACAAAGCACTAATATTACCAATCCAGAACAGCAGCATTATCATCACTACAGTTAAACCACACTGAATCATTTAACCTATCTAAACCGTTAGATCACGACTATGCTTTATGTTGGTTAAAGTATAAAAACCGACGGTCCAGCATCTACAAGTACCCAGTATGCTCTTTGCACTGAGGTGATGTTTTTACAACAGCTATTAAGAGTACGCTTAATAGAAAACTGGGTGATAACAGGCGCCCATTCTTTCTCTTTCTCATCATTTCATCCTTTCTCTGTTAAAAACAAATGATAACAGCTGAGAGGGCATGCGAGATACACTGCACATATATCTTGTTTAATACCTGCACAAGTTGACATTTGCTGCAACGCGCGAGAAACGCCTTCCGTCTGCTTTCAACACGAGACAAAAAGAGAAAAAAGATTCCCTCCTCGTTCTGCGAGTTCAGGTACAGAGAAAAATCAATAGCAAAACGTTGTATTTTTGTAAAAAAACTAAGTGACATCTGTCTTACCCTCCGAACAGGTAGGCACATACAGAATTTACAGGTCGCTTACACGCGCGTGCAGAGAGAACCGCTACATGGCGCGCGCATGGCGTCAGCCTGAGGAAAAGTGTCTTTCTTTACTCATATCTCAACAAAACAACACATTAACACCAAAGACATACTGTCAAAATGATCGTTGCGATCTAAAATAGATCTAAAAACCTCAAGGTACAACGTGAAATGTTTATGAAGACATAAAAAGTGCGTTTGAGTTTACATTCCATGATGTAGCACGCGCGCAAAGAAAGCACGCCTCACGTTTCTACTTATCGATTTCCTTATCACTTATCCGAAAAATTACTTCGGCTCGTGTCCATACCTCAGGGCGATGGCACAGACTCTACACCCAGATAAACTGTTATAATTCAGAAGCGCATCTTGCAACTGCACAAGCACGATGGTAAGCAACCACATACAGTATTAACCTGTTACGGGCGTACATTTAAAAGCACAAAGTCCTCAAAACAAACAGTGTTAGTGCAATAAGTCCAGCTGCAGCACCAGTATCCAAACGCGATTTATCAGGATTGTCTGCGCTGCTCGGGATGTATACGCATTCCTTATATAGGCTGTAGCAGTTGTTCAAGCAGCAGACAGCCCTTCAGATTCCTTTCCTTTTCTCTCCAGTGTTACCACCCAACTAGAAATGTGGCAGACTGGCTCCACAAACAGGTTGCTTTAACTGGCATCGTGCTTCTGAGCTCTTTGAGCCCCGGTCCCAAAGGGGAGATGGGGACTGGCAGAGCTGCTACATAAACACACCCTTATTTTTTGCTTTATAAACTTCAGAGTTTAAGAAGAAACTTTGCTGTCAAACATCAACGCGAACTGCAGGCTTGCCCACTTTTCTACACAGCAGCAACACAGAGAGAGCAACGTGCTGGTGTTATCAGACAGTTCATATGAGCTATAGAGCAAAGTGAGACTTGTAGCTGTACCACAGAAACTAAAACAAGCTCAACCGTCGCGCTGGCGACACGAAAGCATTTATTCACAAACATTACATAAGATAAAATGGTTACACACATCATGTTTATCATTTTAAAGAGTCTATTCTTAGTATTCTGTTAGCTCGCTAGCTACCTGCTACCACGCAGACAGCGGAACAGCCCATTGCAGCTATATCAAAGTTTGCTGTTAACGAAAATAAAATAAAATCTTCACAACCACTCATGCTTTTTGACAAACACGCGTATTTATCGAAACATTTTCACCACTTAAAATTATCATAATGATTTACGTGTAACAACAATTTAGCCGCATCGGACTAAACAGGTACATTTCGAGCGAGAAAATAAGTTTAAATTCGACTGTATCTAAAAAGGACAAACATGCTGTGTCGATCAGCTGAAGTAACATATTCGACCCGAATGGAGTATTTTTTAAATGAAAGGTTTTATAAAGTAAACGAAAGGCGAGGACAATTAAAAGGGGAAACAAAAGCGAGAGGCAGTTATATGGGACTGGCTGTGAATAACGGTCCGCGCTCGCGCTGTGTACCGCTAGGCGGTGAGAGAGTCGCGAGCGCGGCAGGTATAACGGTACACTACATAGGGGCTATAACACAGCGCTACTTTCCAGCACTTTGACGGACTAGAATTTGTACGGCTCGGGAAGTTCAAGAGTCCAGAGTTGAATGAAATTAGCCGTCGCCCGTCTAAGTGAGCGACGACCGGTAGGAGCGAAGGGTTTTTACTCACCGTTCGTCCTCCTCGGGTTCGCCTGCTTTCTGCGCTTACACCTGGGGCCATCCGCCATGATCCTTTCGCTGTGTCTAAATGCTGCTGGAGAGTCACCTCCTCTCGCCCCCACACCTCCCCTCCCCTCCCTCCCGTATACTCCACCTCCCCTCCCTGCACCTGGTTTACGACACTCGGCTTTACGACATTACCTTCTGGCTCCTACACCTCTCTCTCTCGCGCTCAGACCCCCAAACTCCCGCCCCTCTCACCACGCGTTCCCTGTGGCGCTGCTGCCTCGTGTGAGGTTACCCAACCCCACCCCTGTCCGAAACGGCCACTAAACAACCTGTCCATTTCCACGAAGAGAACTTGGAAATTTATTTTGATTGACAGCTCAAAAGGAGAGTGACTGGCTGTCCTAAACAAACATTTCCAAGTCCGTCATTAAGATAAACCGCAATGGTAAACATTCAAACTGAATCAAGTACATTTTGCTTACTGAGAGTGGGGGCGGGGAAAGTTTGACACGTGCACCTGTTTGTTGCGCGCATGCACACATACACTGTAACATCCATCTTCCACTGGATTTCCCCTCCTCATTTACAAGTAAAAAAATATGTCAAAAAACTAGCTGCAGAGCAAGTTATGGACAGCTAACAAAGTGGGCATATGGCAAGTTATTACAATGTAATAATATTGATGTTCTTCTGAATTTAAATTGTAATACAATTATGAAACACAAAACCAATTCATGACACAGCAAAAATGTTTAGGGTAATATTTAACATATTCCAATCTATTTCATAACAGAATTTCATAAAATTGCAACTTTTCACACATGTGGCAACCTGCCCCCAAAACCTCTGCTGTTACATGTTAATTTGATTTTAAGATAACTTATTTTGATCATGTTGAACCAGTGTCCATAACTGAATTACGTAAATCCAAATGTTTTTTTAGTGTATGTGATATTGACTTTTTTCTGAAAACATTGTACACCTGACAACTAGCCCCAGCTTTCAGAGATTTATATATTTTGTAATTACATCACTTAAAGGGAACATTTCACAAGACTTTTTTAAGATGCCAAATAAATCTTTGGTGTCCCCAGAGTACGTATGTGAAGTTCTAGCTTAAAATACCAACGATAATTCATAATAACATTATAAAATCCCCTTAAATTCAAATGAGCTGATCTCTGCACTAAATGGCAGTGGCGTGGTTGGATAGTGTAGATTAAGGGGCGGTATTAACCCCTTCTGACATCACAAGAGCAGCCAAATTTCAATATCCTATTTTTTTCACATGCTTGCAGAGAATGGTTTACCAAAACAGTTTTTTTCTTCACATGTTTTAGGGTGAAAAAAGCAGTGGGGACCCAATTATAGCAATTAAACATGGAAAAGGTCCAATTTTCATTATACTTCCCCTTTAAGTAATGTTTCCAAACCGTTCCAATATATCTAGATGATACAGACCATTTTAAATCTTTTATATTTCTGTCAGCTTTCTGTTTTTAAAATAATTATTTTATTGGATTTTTACTGTAATATAAAAAACAATCCCACAAAATAAAATAAAAAATAAAAAAACCTACGGCTTAGATTCTAAACAAAATATGACTAACCCATACATAACAGATAAGGTGGGAAAAGGGGGGGGGGGTATACGAATAGGGCAGAAAATTAAATGTCTAGACATTTACACGATTACAATGTTCCTTGTAGTATAATTAGGCGAATATGAGGTCCAGATATAGATTCTGTCAGCTTTCTGTTTTAAAATTTTTTATTTAGTCCATATAAGAATGCAAAGAAACACACCTGCATCTTCAAAGTAGTGGCCTAAAGGTATTAATTATTGATAGTCACGTCAGATGACTGATGCCAATCTGTGGCTTATGTTGCTTAGTTTGTTTTTATCTTTAAACTATTTTAAAGTTAAGGTGTTTTTAACTAAAAAAATAGTGCACAAGTACTCATAGAAAATAACATTTACATAACAGTTTGCTATCTACAGTTTTAGCTGGAACAAATGTGTATATATATCTGTAGATTTGTGTTATACCGAGAGGGTCTGTATATTTGTATCAATTTAAAGAATTAGAGAAATATCTCAGCATGTGTATGTGTGTGCGATTGTGTAGGAAGTAGGAATGCAATGTGTGTCCCAAGGCACAGGGAGGATCATGGGACCCTCACTGCAATGATTCAGTCCTCCACCCAAAGAAAGAGCTCGCTGTTCCCCAGGGATGTTTACTCCTCTGACTCTGACCAACGAGAAACGCGTGAGAGGCAGAGAGAATGAAAGAGAGAGAGACTATAACAGAAAGCTGTACTGTAGGAGTAAGAAAATTAAGAAATTGAAGGCCACGGAGAGGCGAGATAATACAATAATAAAGGATGGAGAAAGATGCAAAGACAAAATAAAAAGCTTTGTTACATCTTACTGTGTCACGGATCTTATTATATAGAGCTCATGACAAAATTAACAGTCTCACTGCATACCGTATCTTTAGAAATATGAATGCAGCAGCAGACCAAAATATGATCTTGCACATTCACATGACTTTGAACAGAAGGACACTTTGAGTACCGACGCTGGACCGTCTGAAGGTCTGCCGTTCTCTGTTACAGGTCACAAAAACGAGTGCTGCGGCAGTGGCGGGCAGGGCTATTCTTGTACCTGATGACTATCAGGTTTCTGTCAGACCTCAGCTGGGTGTGGTGTACTTAGTATGGATCTGCAGTGTACAGTCCGCATTGATTGAGTGAATACACTGTATGATCTCACAATGATATGATCTGATGAGCTTGTTGCACAGGCCTATATAATAAAAAAAAAAACTCAAAAAATGAAAATAAATAAATTGCATTGCACTCAAAAAAATAAAATGTTGGGTTTAATTAAAAATATTACGTCAACAGATTCCACGCAATTTGTTTAAGTAATCTCAACGAATAATAATTTTGTTCATTTTACAAAAGAAGTTTAAGTAAACTCAACAATAGGGATGGGACGGTAGGAAAATTTCATATCATGATTATAGTGACCAAAGTTATCACGGTTATCAATATTATCATGGTTTTGTTAAAATGAGATGGAAATGTTAAAAAAAAAACTGATACACACACTGAAAACATAAAAAAAGTTTTATTTTTGAAAATCGCAATTTAATATTTCATGTCCCTAAAATTATTTCTGTGGTAAAAAAAATAAATCTGTCTAATAAGTTTACCGTGAATGAATACAATACATTATCCCTTGCCTTCTTGTGCAAAAAACTATGTTGCATGTGCGCGCCTGCGTCAAACTGATTCTGGGTGGACAGGATTTACAGCAAGTTTTCAAAATCATGGTAATCAAACACGGTTGTAATGATAATTCAATTTTAAACAATAATACTAACCGTCAGGACATTTTATCGTGGTTAATCGTGAAACCGGTTATCGTCCCATCCCTATTCAACAAACCTTAGTAGAGTCAACAAATAAAAATTACGTTTATTATACATGAAAATTTTAATTAATGATGACAAAATATTTGAATAATGCCATTTTTAAACTCCAACACCTTTAATTAGGATTTTATAAGTCCATAATTTAACAAGAATTACCCATAATACACTGCAAAATCCTCAGCCAATGAGATGCAAGTCTGTATTGGTTTAATTAATCTGTTACGTTTATGCAACAATGTTATGTTGCCTAAACAAATAAGTTTTAAGTGACAAGACACACTTTTTTGTTTAATGAACTAGATTAAATTAAGTTCACATTGTTACATTGGGGCTGTTTACACTTGGCACCAAGATGTGCCTCCATCGATCGGATCACAAGTGGACGAGAGAGACACATTACGTTTACACCTGGTATTTAAATCAGTCTCTTTTGTCCACTTTCGACTGCTTCTGTCCTGAATACTGTGAGGGGGCGGTCTGTCGAGACAGTGGGCGAGTCTCTCCGCTGTCATTTAAGTTATGATGAGTTTATACGGACGAGAACTAATATTATGTCGGAGTCCACTGCTTGTGTTGTAAGTTAACATGCTGCACAGTGTTTTGTACATGAATATGTTAGAGCTTTCTCTGATATTTCAGCGCAATTGATAAAATAGGATCGCGCAACTCTTACACGCTTGCAAAAAGAAACTACGGAGTTTTAGCCGCTTTAGTTTTATCCATGAAGGCTAAAAATAGCGCTTTTCACCGTGTTTGTTCGTGCCAAAAGTTTGAAAAGACGTAAAACATTGTGTTTAGTACCTCAGATTAGATAAATGGACGGAGAGAAGGCGGTCGCGTGTGGCTGTTCGAACACATTCAACCACATTCAACCACGTTTACACTACAAAAGCAATCCGATCAAAAGGGGTTTTGACTACTTCTGAATGTGGTTGAAAGTGGTCGAAAGTGGACAAGCTCAAAACGTTTTGATCACCGTTTACACCTGGCATTAACGTCGTCCACTTGTGATCCGATCTATGAAAACGCATGTTAATGCCAAGTGTAAACAGCCTCATTGATTTTTTAAGTTATCACAACATGAAAGAATTAAGTAAAATTTGCAAAAGTGAAAGTTCATTTTTTTTGAGTAGTGTAAGCGCCACCTATGTTCTAAAAAAATGCTGGGTTATTTTCAACACATCGTTAAGTCAAAATGTCATGACTCGTGAGTGGAGTGAGGACACAAACGCAGAGTTCAGAAAATAAATAACATTTAATGATAAACTGGAAATCAAAACACGATGAGTAACAGGTAAGCAAAAACAGGAACAACCAATATGTGAACATAGAACAGACAGGGTTAAAATGACAATCTTCTGGCAAGTTCACATACAACAGGCAGGGGTATATATATACAAACAGACTAAAGATACACAGGTGTGATGAGGCAGGTAATTAATCAATGACAGTCCAGGTGACAACAATCGGAACAGAGACAAACACAAAACACGACACGGACTAGCCGTGACATTACCCCTCCCTCTAGGAGTGGCTACCAGACACTCATTACATAAAACAAAAACAAACAAAGTCTGGTAGGGTGGATCCAGGGGAGGGATGGAGGGCTAAGAGACCCTGACGAAACCGGCAGCCGCCGGGACGAAGCCAATGGGCGGTGAGCCGGCCGAACCGGAGCGATCCTCATTAGGACGAATTACTCTCTTCTAGGAATATCCGAGGATCCGATGTCCCCGGAAGTCACGTCCCGGCATCTCGGGAAACGGGCTCCCTCACGGTGGCGACCACCCCGGGGAAATGATCGGGTGTGGTGTCCGTTCCGGGCCCCAGTCGAGCACAGCGGTGGACCTCCGAAGAACCAGAGTCGGCAACTCTACCGTCGAGTGGACGCCTGGGCCGATCCCCTTCCCGCAGGAGCAAGCGATCTCTCGCGGTGATCCCCAAGGACATCGGGACTGGCAGCGTGCAGGACCCGATGTCACTATTCCCCCTGATCAAAATACTTGGGGAAGCAGCCCTCCCCGAACTCGCTGCGTCCAATGCAGGCCGGAAGATTCTGTCATGACTCGGGAGTGGAGTGAGGACACAAACGCAGAGTTCGGAAAATAAATAACATTTAATGATAAACTGGAAATCAAAACACGATGAGTAACAGGTAAGCAAAAACAGGAACAACCAATATGTGAACGTAGAACAGACAGGGTTAAAATGACAATCTTCTGGCAAGTGCACATACAACAGGCAGGGGTATATATACAAACAGACTAACGATACACAGGTGTGATGAGGCAGGTAATTAATCAATGACAGTCCAGGTGACAACAATCGGAACAGAGACAAACACAAAACACGACACGGACTAGCCGTGACACAAAAAGGCATGAACCCAACCCGTTTGGTTGAAATTTAACTTATGCTGCTGGGTAGGGTCAAATATAAACATTTTTGGTTTAATTTAACCCAACGCTTGGGTTTGTCCCTTTCTGACACAGATAGTATTGTTTAACAAAACCTATATCTGTTTTAGTGTGCTGCAGTGAGTTCACTTCCTGTGTGTACGCACTTTGTATGAGCTGAGCTGTGATTAGACGAAGAAAAGTATTTCCATAAAACATCTTTAGATAATAAGGTTTGAAAAGAACTATGACCTTCTAAAACATTCCAACACCGTCCCACACGTTTATTCAAATCTGTAAACATTCACCAGGTGAGCCACGGTCATGAGAACAGGAAGTGGAAAAGGAAATGAAACAATAGTTAGGAGACAAATGACAGGGCAATTTCACTTTGAATGTTTAGAGAGAAGACAAGGAACGTGTTGAAAGCGATATCCTCAAAGTGGAATCTTTGCAAAGAAAATCCAAACAATGGTTTCGAGATGGTCCCTGTTAGTAGCCTCAGATACCCTCCCTGTCATCTGTCTAACCCTCTCCTGCCCATGACTTCTTTCACTTTATCAAACAGACAAGAGACAGAGCTGAGTAAGGTGCCTGTCCCTTCATCATTAAGCCAGTTCTCTCTGCCTATGGCTGCTGACAGTGAATTATTCAACAGGACAAAGTGCTCTGTGGCTGTGCAGAGGCTTTAAAGAGCAACAGATAATAATAGCATTAATGTCCATTGAATCTCATTAAGTGAGTTAGCACTCTGCATTCTTCCTGAGATATATATTTATTCACAAGTTTGCATGAACATATAATGGAAAGGTGCAGCGCATGTGGAAAAGTGCGGGAAGGTTTGGCTCGGTGTCCGTAATGATGGGGTTTGAGCTATGTTCCCCCACTGGTCATAACCATTGCAGTAAATGGGTGCTGAGGTAGAGCTGGTGAAATAATTGTCGGAAGAAGTGAGGTAAGCAGCTTTTGGTGGGATTATTCGAACATCATCTTTAAAAATGTTGTATACGGTGCCATCTCGAAAGAAACTGTCACCGTCGACATGGTCCTCCTGACTTTACCACGAGGACTTGGAACGATGTAGCAGTAAAATACCGTTTCATGGTTCAGCTTGTCTTTAAACAGGCATCAGTTAAATTCTCCCCGTGCGCCAGTGACTTCAGCGGCAGTCCAGCTGAGTTTGCTCCAGGTGCCACTCCGCTCCAGCGGGCAGGCCGGTGAGCTCAGAGACAGACGGGCATTAAAACAGAGAGAAGGTGAAAAACAGACTTTCCCTGGCTTGGGGAAAAAAGAAAAGAAAAGCATTTCAGTGAAAGGCAGGCTTCATCACAGATCAATATGAGGCGTTTTGAAAACCACACACGTGCTCCCTCTCTCTCTACTGCTAACCGACTGGAAAAAGACAGGGCTATTATTCTGTGGAAAGTCCAGTCTATTCCCATTTTCCTTGGATGCCGCCATTTCGACATGAAGTCATATTTTCTTGCAACGACGGAAAACAAAGAGTAAAAATAATGCTGCTGCAAATATTAAAGTTACATAATAACATCTACTAATAGCAGCGTAAATACGAGTAATCTCTGTTCCCGGTTACTGGTGACAGGACCACACAGTTAGACGAAATTTATACACAATAATATCTGCCATCCAAAAGCTGATGGTTTCAATCCACTTGGGAAGCTTGAGTGGCAGTTTAATGGGAAAAGTGGTGACATCATCAATATAGGTTTTATTTTTATTTAAGCCTCTAATCTTGTATCTAATATTATATTATAACACTAACTGTCATGGCTAATTTCAAGTTTATTCAAAATTTTTTCCATGTTTTTCAATTTATATCTTTTCTTTTGCGTATTTTCACCTGTTACCTATATTATACAAATTAACTAGTTTAACAAGTTAACTATTATTATATACATTTTTACAAAAGAATAGATACGATTATAAGATTTGGTACAGTAGACCCCAAAAGTAACAATTTATGCCCCAATATATTACAATGTAATTCATTCCTGCCTCTTTAAATTGACCTTTCCCTTTCACCAGGAAGGTAAACAAGGAAAAGAGGGAATGGATCATGAAGTGAACGAGAAAGGAAGAGAAGAGACAGAAGAAGACACGGCAACATGGGAGGGGGGACTGTAGAAAGCCATCCTCACTGCTCTACATTAAGGGATCAGGCCGCGTCTCTGTAAATGAGTATTGATCCTCCTCCTGGGGGGATCATTTAGGAGATTAATGCTGGCAGTACTGTTTAGGGGGGTAGTTCCAGTTGGTCCTGGGGGGAGCCGAGTCGGAGCTGCCCAGGACAGAGAGCCTGCTGTGGGGCTACGTGGAGAACAAGCCCCTACCTCCTCTTCTAACCATCTGGACTAACAGCTCAGGGCGCCAGCTGTGTGGGGGAAGGGAAAAGATGGTGTGTGTCTATATGGGTTGAGGGGGGGCCACGGACAGAGAACGAAAAAGGAAGGAAGAGGAAAAGACATTCTACAGAAACAGGGAAACGTATATGACAAATAAAGTGAGAGGCAAAGGCTGTTCAATGTAATCTGTGTAAAGCTCAATTGACTCTTTGAAGAAATGGTCCAGAGTACAGAGGAACAGAAAGAGAAATGAAAGAGAAACACAGGTGTCGTGCACTATTGGAAAAAACTGAGATAAAGATATTTGAAAAATATATTTAAGGGACAAGGTAGATATTGACAGGTAAGTACTAATATAAAGTACTAAAGATAAGAAAGCTAAAACCCAGCAAGCAATAGCATGTCATTCCACCTTATAGGACTAGGTTAACTAAACTGGATATAGTCTGGCTATGAGTAACCCACTTCTAGCGAAAATAACATTAAATTTGGTTACATAACACGTGTGATGTATGATAGTCCATCATGTAAGCGAAGTTAACAGTGAGGACAAGGTGTTTGGATTTATTTATTTACTTTATTTCATTTATTTTTGGGCTATGATTAGAGGTCTATTATATTTATACTGACAGCCCACTTGTTTTAGCCTAGACGATGTTTGGATGGCTATTTGATATGTTTTAAACACAATTTTGTTTGCTGGGAAGAAGGAAAGTGGTTATGGCAATGGATGAATAAAGAAAATTGCATCTTCTAATATAGAGAAAACAAACACGAAATCATCTAAAAAAACAACGATCGAACAGCAATTTAACTCAAACATCCATTTACCAGAGACTACACAGATTTAAAGATGTTATGAAATGAATACAGGGTTCTTTCATGGGAATTTAAACAAGAAGTTTGTGTAGGAAACGTCAAAAGTCATCACTCAACCGCCTTATCTGCTAAAAGTTAAATTATCTGCTAAAAGTTATTTGGTAACACTTTATAATAAGTGTCCATGAATCATGATGAACGAATACCTGAATGAATTATTACTTAAATACAAACTAATACTGAGTTAAAGAGCACCCATTTTATTGCTAAAAACTTTTTTGTGTAACAATGTGTTCCCGTGGTTTATGGTTAAAAAACAAATAATTTTCCATATACCGTATATTTTTGTAGCTCCAGATTTCATTCTCTTCCTGAAAGGCACGGATTTGAAAAGCTCTGTGTCCCTGATTGGCCAGCTAATTTGTATGTTGTGATTTGCCGTTCTTTCTGATTCCATTTTTAAATGTTGCTATAATAGCATATAATAGCATTTTCTTTAACAGAATTTGCCTTTAAAGT
This sequence comes from Misgurnus anguillicaudatus, assembly GCF_027580225.2. Taxonomy (NCBI): domain Eukaryota; kingdom Metazoa; phylum Chordata; class Actinopteri; order Cypriniformes; family Cobitidae; genus Misgurnus; species Misgurnus anguillicaudatus. The sequence continues at coordinate 22,322,839 of NC_073340.2, forward strand.
CTATACAGTAAACGGTCGGTTTGGACTACAGCCCTCTAATTCCTGCTTTAATGACGTCAGTAGAACAGTTTTTTGACTAAACTTCCCACAGGAATACGTCAGTCGCCAGCTGAGCTAATGGCAAGCTAAGCTGCTATTGAATACCAACAACACACTAAACAAACGACACAATCAGAACTAGATACGCATTTCTGAAGGAAGGACTTCATAGAACAAGGAAGACATCAGCCAGTTTTGAGGACAGTGAAAACAGCGCTATACAGATATGTAAATTGTGTGAAAAATACTGCGTTTTTTACATGTGAAACAATTACACATGTTATATTGCACACTGTAAACACAATCAAAGCTTCAAAAACACAGAAAAAACGGGACCTTTAACTACAAAATGGCTCATGACTCAACACATGAATTGATTGTTAATTATAATACATTAAATAACAATGAAAAAAAAACATGTCATGTTGTATTTAATGATAACTCTACATTTGTTTATGATTAGTACATGCCTTAACTCAGCATTAGTTCATGTTTAAGTAAAAATACATTTATGTCGTAGTTCATTCATGATTTATGGACCCTTATTATAAAGTGTAACCAGTTAGGCTTTTAAGAATATACCAGGATATAGACGGCCCCTATAGACATACCGAATCCACAAAAGTTGCCAGAAAGATGCTAAGAACTGTGTAGAAAGTTTAAATGTCAAAATTTCAAGAGTGATTTGTTTGTTTTACAGGTCTGCGGACAGATAAATGAGTCCAGAACATTAAGCCAAACATGTGTGGTGTGTATCAAATGATCATGCTGTTTACATGTGTTGTAAGTTCTGGTTTGTTACTTGTACAATAGAATTTTATGAAGGCAAGATTGAGATGTCAATCATAGACTCCGCCTTTCCAAAAACAAGGTCATTATGATCTCACTTCCTGTCCAGAGCTGCAGTTCTGACGCCCAGACGATGTTGGCCACACCCAACACCAAACATCCAGAAATGCATTAAAATATTATTGAGCAAAAAATTCTTAATCATTCATTGAGGTATACCAAATTTCACGACCAAACACAATCTTTCTTTCAGCATATTTTAGTCTTAAAAGCAGTATTTTCAATCTTTAATTAAACTTTGAACACTTAACTGAAACAGACGCAGATGTGTAAACGGATATCAGAAATATGTGTTAGTAAAATATAAGTAATCATCTACGGAAAAAAATGAGTGTGTGGGAAGAATTGTTCTAGCTGAGGCGTGCTGATGCGCATGTGTGCATGAGACGGGATTTTTTGGATCATCCAGGTTGTACGGGTGAGCAAAGTCTGTCACGCAGATTAGAGGCGATCCATTCCAAATGTTCCGTCAAAAATTCACCTCACAACCACAGCTAAAATTTATTTTGTGTATTTTGGAACATGCTGATCTTTCTTCTGCTCATTTGCTGGCATGTCTTATAAAGGAAGAATCATGTGCTTCCCACACTCACACATACACACACTTCAGGCTTTGTGCATTAAAGAATCATCTTACATTTAGATGATGCACAGATGTGAACACACCTGAGAGAAACAGAGACGTAACTGACAACGACACAGAAAACAACAGATAGGAAAGTTTATTACCCAGGTGCTTGCATTGGAGGAAATTTTCCAGAAAAAAGACATTTGGACATCCTCCTTATTTCTTTCCTAAGTTTTGTTTTCCGCTGGTTCAGTCTGTTCCCTTTACATTAGTGGTTAGAGATTTCCATGTTTATTATGCAGGCATTAAACCATTCAAAATTCTTGCCATCATGTGGATAGATTTGCTGTAATAGCATGGTACTAATTTCTTTTCAATATGCTGTGGGACTTATAACTTTTAATTATGGAAGACAGATCAAGATGAAGCCAGTAATAATTTTCTCATCAAAATTCACTGAATTGCATCAGATGCATGAAAGATGCATCAGATGTTAAACTGAATCCTACATTTATTGTTAAATAATAATCCCAGCAGCAGTACTGTACATAATGTGTTCACAGTTCGCATAAGTTCATATTTAATGAGGCCTATTTTTGCAATTAAAATTCATTGCTTTAGATATGACATAGACTCTTTAGTTGTGGTGTCTCTTCAAAATGTATTGACAAAATGTTAAAAGCTCCCTCATGTGTAGGTTCTTTTTGTTAGTTTATGTGCAGTTATTGTGCAGTTAGTTATTTTTTCCTTTAATTGACAGACAGTAATGTACAGAGAGGACAGGGTGGAGAGAGGGCAATGGGACTGGCAAAGGACGCCGAGCCGGAACTTCGCCGAAAGTAAGTCTGCGGGATGTGCTGGAGCACTGCCCAATACACCAGCGGCTCTGACCCTCATTTGTAAGTCAGGTTGTGCATTGTGTTCATCCTGCAGAACACGTCTGCATTGGTGCACATAAACAAGGCTTGGATGTCCAAATTCAGGCAATTAAGAAGTCTGGGATTTTAGAGAAAACGGCATGGTATGACTGTCAAACAAAATTATCGAATCAACTGACAATTTTGGTTGACATTACTTCTTTCACTGAAAAAAATGATTCATTGAATTTAATAAATTTTTTTAAGGTAAGTGGTTGCAATCAATTTATTTAAGCTACATTTAAACAAATGTTTTATATTTTATTTTACGTTACTAATCTTTTTTGTTTAAATGTAGCTTAAATTAATTGATTACAACCACTTACCTTAAAAAAATTTATTAAATTCAATGAATCATTTTTTCAGTGTTTGTTCCCAGCACCTGACAACTGATTGGTTCATCTTTCCTTTTTTATGCACAAAAGTAAAAGTTGGATTAACTTAAAAAAGTACTTTAATCGGTAACACCTAAAAAATTCACTTTAAGTGAAACATTTAAGAAAGTGAGAAATGTTTAAGTTGTAGGTTACTTTTTTAAAGTAGATCTAACTTTTACTTTTTAAAGTGTACAATTTTTGTTGATGTATTATATAATGAAAAAAAAACATTTAAATAATGTTGAATTTACTTTAAAAGTAAAATAAATATAATTCACCAAAAGAGTCTTTTTTACACTTACCTGTTTCCTTATAGACATCTTTCTTGTTTGCAAACAGAGGTTACGTTTTTGTGGGCGGAGCCAAACTGGTTGCAGAAACTCCGCAGTAGTGGTGAGAAGTGTTTTAGCGTTAAAGGCGGAGTGCACAATGTTTGAAAAACGCTTGGAAAAGGAGACAGGCCGACTACCAAAACACACTTATAGCCAATCAGCAGTAAGGAGCGTGTCTACTTACCGACATCCTTGCCGGGTTGCGTATGTGTGGGGCGGGTCTTTTAAAAGAAGGTCCAGATTCTATTGGGGTAGAAGCGTGTTTGTTTAGGTGATTTCAAATATCAACATTGGCTTTCAAACATTGTGCACCCCGCCTTTAAACATGATTGTTATGGATCTGGTGTTCTGTCGAAGTCTGATTCCCCTTTTGTTTACCTTAAGTGCAATGTATCTTATAGCGTTTTAATAACGTTACGTTTATTTTTTAGATAAATAAAAAGTTTAAATGGCTTGGCTAGTGGCTACTGATATGCATGTAATGTATAGCCTATGTATTGTTCTTTTTTGCTAAATCAATTACTTTTACAGTCTGAATCGCTAAAGTACATATAAAAGCAATATTATCATCATATTATATATAATAACGTTTATTAAATATTTCATCATTTTCCTGTTTTCTATTATTTCTTCCTTATTATAGCCTACGTCCTCTAAAACTATTATAAACGTATTATGTTTACACACAAATTAAAAAGGTCTGTTTATAATAACACTTACATCGTGTGTGTGTGTGTGTGTGTGTGTGTGTGTGTGTGTGTGTGTGTGTGTGTGTGTGTGTGTGTGTGTGTGTGTGTGTGTGTGTGTGTGTGTGTGTGTGTGTGTGTGTGTGTGTGTGTGTGTGTGTGCTATATTTATATATTTATTAAGTATGTAAACATAATAATTTTAGAACAAACAGGAAGAAGACATAAGCTAAGATATAAGGAAATAAAAAGAAATACAAAACGAAAAAAAAAAAATTATGAAATATTTTTTAAAAATTATGATATTATTGCTTTTTCAGTATAATTTTTTATTCTAAATAAATTATAAACGTAACGTGATAAAAACGCTATAAGAAACACAGAGGGAACAGACTTTGACAGAACACCGGACATCTTCTGTACTTAATTTCTATTCTAATTATTAATAGATTTCCAGATGATTTCATCGCTCCAGTCTGTCCATTTAGGGGCTTATTGCAAGCATAAACACCTACATTTATCTTCAAATGGTGTATTCGACGATGGTATTCTATAAAAATGAAGGTCATCTTTTATGGCATTCCTATTCTGAAACTTAACAGCACAAGAGGACTTTTTAGTGAGTTATCTTGCTCATTTCACTCGTGTCTAATTCATTTCCACTGTTTTCTGCAACCACATTGCGTGCACAGCTTGCATGACCTCTACTCCAAAACTGTCTATATGTACCAAAACCAAATACTCTATTGTTTAGGTGGAAAATTCTTACCTTTTACTGTTCATAAACCTTAAATTGGGCAGAAGATATGCATGAGCGACTTATTACACAGTGTACATCACAGGGTTATGGTAAATATATTAGGAGATGATATAAAAAGTAGCAGATATGAACGCATGATAAGCTAAAGGTGGGGTCTTTTAAGAAAGATTATTTTAGACCAATTTCAAAGAGGAAGAAATAGCATGCATTCACACACCAACACAGATAAGTGAACTGGTATAAGAGGTCAGCACTGCATAAAAGCTGCAACCTGCTACAAATTCATCCTCTCAAGCCAACTTGTGTTATCATTGTATACACAGAAGAAAATAAAATGAAGTGAAGCATCAATGAATAAAATCCTACTGCCTTTTCCCACTATCTGTTCAACTGCCTTGTGTCACGAATGCGGTGTCAACTCTGTGGGAGCAGAGGATAAACTTCAAAAGACATGTTAAAAAGAGATTTTTTTTACTGGGTTGATGATACATAACTGAAAAGCTGTGTCAGGTGTACTTCTGGGCAGAAATTGAGATTGAAAAACAACTATTTAAGGAAGCTCTCCACCAGAACTTTCACTGTGATATTTTGTGCTTTTCAGAAGAATGTGCCATGAAATCAACCCGAGTGAATAAGAATCCCGTAAGCTTTCGGTTTTATGGTAGACAGCTGATGAACAAGCGGGTCATCACACTTACTGGCCCCTGCGGAGCAATTCTTTGACTCACCTTTTCCCTCACTCTCTGATGGCCATACAGACAAAAACTTTCAAATAGCTCCTGTTACAGAACAGACAACCATAAACCTTTAGAAAAATACCTAATGCAAGTAAGGGAGGAGGGGGGGGGGCTAAAATAAGAGTATCTAATGTGTTTTGCATCAGCACTTCTTTTTTATATTTTATAATCCCTAGTTTTGATCCATGAAATATTATTAAGATTTTGTGCTATAAATGATAAAGATAACAAATGAAACTACAATTACAGTTCAAGTAGAAAGATTGCATGAAATAAAAAAAATGAGGTTTGTCAATGACAGTACAGATTCCATCAAAATGCATTAGACAACAGATTGTATTGCTCATCTAAGTGATTTTGAAGATGTGTACATTAGTTTTGTCTCTGAATGGGATCTGTGATTCCTTATTTTAAATACACATGGATTGACCATTACATCACCACCTCTAGTATTTAAAAAGGAAATGTCTCAGCCAATCCTTTATAAGTTCAATTGTCTAGCTTTGAAATTAGTATGTGGGGCTTTTCTAAATCCTTATTTGTAATTCATTACTTTTTTTTACGTTACAGAACGGTTTATACATTCTAATAGAAAAATGTCCTGAGTAAAAGCCTATTAGGCCTACTTAAAGGGGACATATAATAAAAATCTGACTTTTTCCATGTTTAAGTGCTATGATTGGGTCCCCAGTGCTTCTATCAACCTAGAAAATGTGATAAAGAACAACCCAGTAACTTAGTTTTGATAAACCATTCTCTGCAAGCATGTGAAAAAAAGGGTCATTGAAATTTTGCTCCCTTTGTGATGTCAGAAGGGGAGAATACTGCTCATTAATCTGCACTATCCAACCACGGCACTGCCATTAAGTCCAGATATCAGCTCATTTGCACCTACAAAGTGGCAATTTTAACATGTTATAATAAATGATCTCTGCATTTTGAGCTAGAACTTTGCATATGATTTATTTTACAACTTAAAAAAAATGAAATTTCTGAAATTTGCAGGCAATAAAAATGAACTCTGAAAAGAATTTAGTTATATTGCGTATTGTTACCGGAAATATATTATTTAGGCCTATAAAATGCTGAATCTATTTTGGTTACTGTTTTAGGAACTATGGTTTTAAAACCATATTTTTTCATTTAAGAAATGGTGATGTGCAATGGAACCACAATGAACATGACAAACTATATACAGTGTCGATGTCAGAGCTGTTAAGTGAGACTGATATATCTGCCACATATTCTAGCAAGGATAATTATTATCTTCTTCATTATATAGATGTATAACACTTTCAATATAAAAAACTATTGCTATAGTATTATTGCTTTTGTATAAGCGTGATGTAATCTCCCTTTTAAGCAATAGGAATACTGGCTCACAAATACTTGAAATAATACGTTACACTGACTATACAGTTTCATATAGTAAGCAGTGCTCTGAAAGCTCTATTGGCAAGTGCCATTTTCGCAGTCTCTGATTGGCTACATTTACAGACTCTGTATATGTAGCCAATCATAGACCGCCCTACTGAGCCCTACCATTCGATTTAGAAGGGGTGGCTGCGCAACTATGTCATTGTGAGAAAACAAAGATAGTGTTATTTTTAAACAATTATGCCAAACAACAAGAAACATGAACTTATACACTTAAAAATGCATCTTTTTGGATGAAAAACATTGTTTTTAAAAGAAGAATCGAACAAATCTTCTCCGTAATACCCATCGGTTGCGATACGAGGTCTCGTCCAAAATGGCTGTGGAGAAACAGTTATGAAGATGTGTCGATCTACTCACCAAATTCATCTTTTGCATGCTTCAATTAAGCGGAGAGTCCTCTAACCGAGCTGGAGGACATTTCTGGAAGGTGAGGCAAACGACGTTTCGTTTATTTCCTGGCATGCTTAGGTTTTCGTGCAGAAAAACGGATCCCAGTGGGCTCACCGTGTGTTACGAATTCATCTTCAGCCAATAGAAATGGAAAGAGCGATCATAGGTCGGGGCCTTCGAGGATGTGTTTATTATAAAATAATTAAACACAACATAACTACATAATCAAGGAACTTTACTGCAGAAACGGCAAATGCACGGTCTTGACAATTATGTAAAAATCCGTTGTTGTTTTTTACAATTGGAGAAACATGTCACACTAAAACACATCTGATGTTGTTAAGTTATGTAACAGTAATAACAGTTATAACAAACATATCTTGTATAACTATTAAACCTATAACACCAACACGTTATGCAAAGAAACATGACGTTTCTTTAGGCCTTGCTGAATTCCTTGTAGTCGAATTAAACGCAGAAAAGACGTTTTAGTAGAATTATGTGACGTAAGGTCGTAACGTAAATTTGATAAACCAGTTTACTTTTTATTTTGTAAGTGGGACTTACATTTCTTTTCACTGATCTTATGTTTTGATCACACTTTGTCATAATTCTCACATTCAGGGTTGTCAACAGGTGCTTTTTTGTGTTGACAACTACATGTGGTGTTTTGCAACATTTAAATATGCATATTACATATATTTGCACTATTAACACTAGGTCTAATTTTACAAAAGCTTGTCCTTATAAAAGCCTTTGGTATTTTCACATCATGTTGTAACTTACAGCTTTCAGTCGTGTTATGTGTCACACCCACCTATCATATATCTTATTAATCTGTGTCTACACAAGTGCCAATATAAAATACCAGATCCCCACTGTTGGATTTTGAATATTAAAGTTAGATTTTCTTGGATAGGCTAAAGTTTGTATTGGAAATTCACCCCAGGTATAACAGAGGAACATCCTTTTGTTTATAGTGGCAGGTCTACTGAATAAGTTGCAGTGACAGGAAAATTGTCCAGGGCAGTTTGTGTTAATCTCATATATGCACGCACATAAATTACTGCAGTTTTTAAAGATGAGATGTGGCATAAGTTATGAAGTGAACCGGCTGTACTCTAAGATTCAATTTTTTTAAACATTGGAATTAATTAATATGCAAGGTTTATTATAGCATGTTATGTGTGATTTCAGGTTTAAAAACCTGAGCATTTAGTTGTCAAAGGGAGGTCATGAGATTTGACCCTTGCAGGTTTTTGATCTGTAACCTTTTTTCTTTTTTTAACTTTATGCATTTGAAATGTTCTTGTGACACAAATAATGTAATTTACCACCGATGTCACAATTTTTTTTGTGATTAAATGGCGAATTATGGTAAATATTTTATGCGTAGGCTAGAGTCTGCCTATAGTGCACGTGACGCAATCCTCGTCATCAAAAATGTGCCCGTACTGTCCATGCACCGGCTGATTTTGAAACCCTGCATACATTGATTGTACAGGAAAATGTAGTATGAAGCGAACGTCTGTGTACATGTACGAGTCAAATGAATTATACTTTGCAAGGCTGTGCATTTGACCGTGTGCGTACATTCGTGTAAATAAACAGACTATACTACAGGCTCACACTACAGGATTTTTTAAATCCTGGCTGATTATGAAATCGGGTTGCAGCAAAACACAAAGAGAATCTTGACAGATTTTCTTAAACATGTTTACACTACAAGATTTGAAAATCCAGGGCACATTACTCAATACAAGATCCAAGGAGGGAGTGCTTTATGTTACCCCATTAGGAAGCGAATGTAAATGAATGGAGATTCACATTTATTAAGCGTATTATTTTTAATTGCTAGCTAGTACCCTAGTAGATTTCTACACTCAACGGGTGTGATTTAAACCAAGGCAGTTTCACCACGGCTCTTGTTTTTTAAGCAATGGTTGTGATTTCACAGACACGTTATTCACACGTTAGACAGTTTTTTACACTTCCATTAGCTGTTTCTCCGTCTCCACTGTATAGACCGTTTCAAAAGATGTAAACAACACTGGTCCAGAAGCACTTCCTCGATTTTCTCTTAGATTATTGGGAGAGGAAACTTGGGTAAATTCAGGCCAAATCTCCTGTAGTGTGAGCCCAGCTAATGTGGAATAGCTGGAGATTTGTGACCCTATCTGCAAAAATCCAGGTTGATGTCTCATAATCTAATTTAAAAATAAGTTTGACTTCAATCATTGCTCTCACATGACTTTTAAGATTACACAGATATCAAGGTTACATTTCCTAGAAATGACACGTTCTTAATTTTATGTAGGATGATTTTATGTAAACTTATGAAAACTTTAGCTGGGTTTTCAGAGACTGGGTCAAATTTAAGGAGGTACTAACCACAAATGCTAAATTACAGTGCACCTTATGACATATTGCTTTAAAAATGATTGGAAAGGGTTAAATGCATGAGTTCAGAAATGCCTTTTCTGGTCAAGTAACGTTTTATTCCTCATCAAAATATTTTACTTTAAACTTAAAACTTCTGGAGAGAAATTTAAGGGATCACTAGGAATCTTCAGATGGATACGGTGTAGCTGTTGGCAGTAGAAATTAATTTCTGTGGTGTCAGTGAACACATTCTTTCAGAGATTTTGCAAAAGGTTATTAAACACAACACTGCGCGGACGTGTTGCACCGCAGGGAAGCATGCACACACTCGGAGGATGCTGAGGTTTGTTTTGGCAGTTGTCGTGACGTTGTGTGGTTTAACATGTGGTGGGGGGCGGGAGGGGGGACTCTTTTCATAGCAGAGATGCTTATTTAACATTTCCGGTCAATCAGAACCATGTCAACATCACTGCATGCACAGACTGACCCACACACACAACATTTATCCCATGCACACATAAACCAAGCCAGAACACAGATTGCTATCTTAAACTCTCCTTCAACTTCTTGGTCGCTGACTTTATAGTGATTACTCGCTGGAGCCTGTTCACCTAGCTGCACATTGCTGCAGGAAGGTGTGTGTGTTCAGCAGTACACCGCTTTTCAGGATTATAGATCAAAACGGCAAAAGCACTTTAATTACTGCGATGGTTCCTGAGCATATGCAGAACAAATGTCTTTGTTGTAACAGCACCGTTTCACAACAAGGTGAGAGTTGTGGCCAAAGTAAACATACGAACATGGAGCCTTGCATATTTTATGAGCAATTCATCTCTTTGTTCAAGAGACCCGGTTTGCTGTAATCGCGCTGTCAGGATTCAAAATTTCCACCATTATCTTACATGTGCAGAATTTAAAGATGTCATGCGGCGGTGTGTGGCGAAACCTTATGCTTTTCTGTTTATTTTACAGAGAGATGCTATGGAGTGCTTTCAAATGTTCGTTCACAATGCATTTTTTCTTTTTTAGTAGTTTCAAACACATGTGCACAAACTTGACCCTTTTCTCTACACCTGAAAAAACGTAGTGTTTTTACCTAACATTTTTATATTTCACTTTCAAGTTTGTTTGATGAGTTTAGAATTGAAACTATTTGCTAACTGGTTTATATCATAGTACCTGCATCCGAAATTGCAACAGTATGAACTGAAATTGATGAAGTACCTACTTCTTGATTATTGATGCAGGATGTACTTAACGCTTTGATAGATTTACATGCCATTCCCTTAGCCTTGTGGAAGGGCAAAGTCTTGGCAAGTTCAGTAGATTGTCCAGGTATATTAAGCCTTTATTGTAAATGAATATTGTATATTTGGACATACTGCTTGTACCGTTGTACGGCTGTACATTATATAAATTTAGCATCAACATCACAGTGTTTGCATTCGAAATACTCACATCGCACATCCCTGGTAGCCCTTCGGGCAGGTACTCCACTTTGGTAACAAAATTGTTTGGTTAATCGTGCACTGACCGGCTTGCAGAGGTGGGTTCACTTGGGCTCAGTTGCAAAACGTGGAGTGTGATCGCAAATCACGCCAAAGTGCAATTCAAAAGGAGAAACGTCAATTGCGTGTCCACTCACCTTTATATGTCTTAATTAAAACTTCTGATGCAAGCAGCAGGGTTACATGAATGTCTGTGCTGAACACACAACAGATCAACTAAGCAATATGATGGCATGTGAGAGGACGACGGTCAACATGCACCAAACAACTTGAAAAAAATTGCATCCTAATGACGAAAGCATGCTTGGGCTCGGATCTGTCAAAGTACAGTTTGAGTGTGTGTCCGGGAGTAGGGCACTGTTTGGTTGGGTTAGCCCTAATATGAATGTGCCCATAAAAAGGTCCTATTTAGAGCATTGTTCCATGTAGGTACCGTTATGTAGCTTTGAAGTACCAGTATGTACCTGAGGTACTAATATGCACCCTTTTTTTTAAAGGGTACAGCCCGAGTAACAGCTTTGACTAAGCAGATGTTTTCAGCACAGAGTGACCAGTCTGCTGCTTACACCAAAATGTCCCTGCAGTTAAAGCTCACCGTAGTGTACCAAGAAAATAACAACACCTTGAACAAGAAAAATGCATCAAAATGTGAAATTATGAATGTCATAAGTAACATTGGACTCAGTCCGGAGTGGCTGTGGTAATGGACTGGTGAGCATTTCATTTGCTGCTACATTGTAGTTTTTATGAGCGTGTATTAAGCTTTGAGAAAACCTTTCGTTGTCAATATTTGCTATAGGTTGCTTTTATATTGGGGCTTTTGGTACAGACTCCAGGCTGTAGGATGTCAGTTTTTGGTTTGTTTTGATGCTTTGAACGCAGGTGTCTGGTAGACAAAAGTGAAGCATCCATGTTTGCTTGATAAGGTGGTTTAGTGTACAGTTCCATAAAGCATTCCATCCGATCATGCACAAGATGCAAACTAGTATGACGTTGCATCTGGTTAGGACAGTGTTGGTGAGTTGTTGCAACATTGGTACTGTTTAAGACTCACTATGCAGTTATTTTACGTTAATATAACAGCTTCAAAGTTATTTCGGTGGTAAACAAAGTCATAGTAGGGCGAATCATCCTCCTGTTAAAGCTTGGGGAGGACGCTGCTAGAAAAACCAGCAATGCAAGCTTGAGAGGAGCGACCCTGACAAATCTTGCGAGAATCATGACTTGCTTTACGGCAACAACGTCACACACGTTAGGCATGTTCGACCGCTAGAACTGACAGACTCTGATCATTCTCACAGTACTTTGATGTCATCCGGCTGTCGGTTCTTGCAGCGCCCCATGAACAAGCCTTTAAACAACAGTTGTAAGTGCAAATTTGAGACGTGATGCTCAACGATGGAAAAGTTAAGAAAGCGCGTTCGGACTCTAGGGGACGCTGTTTGACAAAAACGCCGAAAATGCATAGAGCGCCTTTAAAATAAATCACTATGTCTTAAGCCCTTTTCACACAGAGATACAGAAAATGCATCCGGGATTTGTCCCAAATGATTTTCCAGAATCTGTGCGTGCATTCACACACATACCGTAAGCAACATTTCTTGTCGCGAATCTGCGTTTAAATCTCTGTCAAAGAGCTGAACCATAACTTCTGGGACTTCTGAGATAACACGCACGTTCTCACTAAGCACCCCCCTTGCGGCATTATTTATGCGTCTTGTTTACACAGAATGCTTTCCGTAAATGTTCCAGCAATGTTACTAGGTCTTGACGGGAGCGATCCCAGAACATTTACGGGACATGTTTGTGTTCACACAGAAGCCTCTCTGCCAAATCTTCTGGGACCAAAGTGCTGTATGAATGGGGTTTTACAGAAGTAAACCTTATATAAAGTCTTGACAGAACAATGTTGTTGTCAATAAAATGACTATTTTATCATAAATTACATATGGATTTAGATATGAAAAATATGATGCATTTTGCAAAATAATAATTACTTTTTTAATTTTTACAATTATTATTATTATTATTATTCATTGCAGTGTAAAGGCCTGGGTATTGTTCACTTTTTACACATATGCCTGGGTCAACATACAGTGCATGTGACGCAAATTTCATCATCAGAATAGTACGCGAGTACTTTACACTGCAGATTTTTGTACACGCAGGTCGCATATCCGCATTTAAATTTTTTTGCAATCATTTGTTTATCCACAAGGTTATTCACAGGGTAGTCAATAAAAAACGCATAAACACAACAAATGGGAACGCATACAAGCTACATCAACAGAGGCCATATGTAAAAGATTGTTCATACCAATACCCCTTTAGAACTACTTAACTGCTCCATACAGACCCCTGTAGGACAGGACAGGTATTGCATACATCCACTGCCTATGCACATGTTCGAGTCATATGAAGTAAGCTTTGCGAGGCTGTGCGTTCAAGCGTGTGAATATACTATACTTAACCAGCAGATAAACAGCCAGAACTGTGTTGGCGCTCTTGAGAAGCCTTGTAGGAAATCTGTATTTAGGGGTTCCACAAACGTGCGTTATATACAAAAATATTGCTACAATGTTGTGACCTCTTTCCAGCTGAAATCAGGACTGCTTGCTTAAGATCGACAAGCTTTTGCCAGAAAGGAAGTGCTGTTTAGTTTATTGGTGCTTTCAGTATTACCCTACTGAATGAAAGGAAACAGCGAAATACCATAATGACAGATCCCTCTGGTATTCCTTGTCCATGTCAGGATCTCTGTTCTACATAATTTCAATCTGCAATTAATTAGATGAAATGTAAGCTTGGTTTCCAAACAACTCCTCAACTTTTTGGACACGAGACATTCGCTACACCTCTTCCCTTCTCTTGCATTTGTAAGGGTGATGATTTTGCTGCCCTTCCCCTTTTTGTTTTTCTTCTGTAGTCACGGCCCCTCTTCCTTGACTCGCCATCTCACTCATTTCTTCCTGACGTCCACCTGAGGAGGTGACTGTTGTGTGACTCAGCTGTTCCTTGTGTGGTTATGTGGTGGAGTGAGTCTCATCTCAAGCTTTTCCTTGAATTTAAGCTCAAACCACAGATGGCTTTGCAAGCTTTTACTGCAAGCCCATGTGAAGTCATAAACACACTGCATAGCCAAAAGTATGTGGAGACCTTCTTCTAATGAACAAGGTTGGGTGTCAACAAAGTTTCGGCTTAATCATCTAAAATCTCGTTTTCTGTTTATAAAATTGTAAAACATGACTTTTAAAGAAGAAGATTTTTCTAACTGTGTTTTTTTACAGACAGCTAGCTTAGCAGCTTGCTTTGGCTTTATAGGACAACTATGCCTTAATGTATCTCATTAAACTGTAATTAGCTCACCTAAGCAGTTAATTCAATAAAGTTTGGCTCCGAATTGTCTGCACCAAACCTCAGTTATTTCTTCAGGCACCTCTCAGTGCCCTGTAATAGAGAGCTGACTTTCTGTGGTCAGTCATTTGGCTCAGAGATGCGTAGTCCTCGTCATTTAAAGGAATACCACATATAAAAAATAATCTTTGTTATTTACTCACCACCATGTCATCCCAAAAGTATATACTTTCATTTCTTCAGTTTCAGTTTATATAAAAATGCTGTTATCTTCTTTTATGGTGAAGCTCTAAAAAGTGCATACATGCATCATTAACTCTTTTCCCGCCGCGTTTAAAAAAAAAATTGCCAGCCACCACCAGCATTTTTTATGATTTTCAAAAAAGTTTAACTCTTTCCAGAAAATGTTCTTTTTTAAACATACAATATATCAGATGAAAGAACAGACCCTCTGCTTTTGTACAAAAAGATAAGTTAATTGCGTTCCAGATAATTGTGTTTTTGTAAAGAACTTTTGATAGAGATCACATTCAGAGCAATCCTCAAAACATACACAGAGTTTGAACTGTTTGCCCTAAGGGGATACTTTCGGGTTTTATAAGTTGGGTAAGAACACCACCTGGTGGTTGAGAGCAGAATACAGATTGCAGGAAAAACTCGTCATTGGCAGGGAAGCATTTTCTCAAAAAGGGATAGTTTACCCAAAAATGAAAAATCTGTTATCATTTACTCCCTCTCATGTTGTTACAGACCCGCATAAATTTCTTTGTTCTGGTGAACACAAAGGAAGATATTTTGAGAAATGTTTGTAACCAAACTGTTTGTGGACCCCATTCACTTCCATAGTAGGAAAAAATACTATGGAATAAATGGGGTCCATGAACGGAAAGAGTTAAATAAATTCAAATGACTCCTCCAGTGGATTATTAAAAGTCTGTTGAAGTGACATGTTATGTTTGTGAGAGAAAACAATATTTCAGCTTATTTAGTGATCAATGTGATCAATCCATGAAAATATAAATTGAAAAATTTAAATATGGCACTGGCAGCAACTTCGAATCTCATTGGTTTATATGACAGCTAGCTAAGAGGCACGCAAGAAGCAATACGATTAAAAAATGTAGATGTGCCACCATAATTAAATTTATCAAGCTGATCTTTGTTTCCATGGACACGCAAGATATTGAATTATTAGAGAATTTTTATATTTGGGTGAACTATTCCTTTAATGGTTGTGGAATGTTGTCCTTCTCTCCAAAGGCAGATCTCTTTAAACCATGGTCCACCCTTTACACATTAAATTGATTGATTGAAGACATCAGCGTGTGCTGGTAGATTACTAACCTGCTGCGGTAGATATGTGTGTGTACGAGAGATTTTTGAGATGACCTGTGGGACGAGGGTGTGGCCATGATGCAAAAAGATTGTGTTTCTCTAAGTTGAAGCTAACGTTACATAAACACATGATGTTATGGCCTCAGAGGAACCCAATAGGGTTATGAGTATATGCATGTGTCAAAGAGAAAGACGATATTGGGTTTCGAGTTTCAGACAGTGAACGAGGAGAATGTGATGAAGATGTGTGCACCTTAATTCATCATATGCAGGCCCAAACTGAATTGGTGCCAGAAGAATGGTTTGAATATTATTCAAATACTTAAGAATATCTTACTATTTGTATTTCTAGGCATGTTTTACAAAACATATGGGGTTATTTAATCATGGTTTTAGCTACTAATATGAGTGTAGTATTGCTCAGAACTTTATTATGTTAAAAATCTATTTGCAGAATTTCAAAAATTTTTGACCCAAAGGATAAGAAATGTGAGCATAATCAGTCTGGGTTTAATTATACGTTTTACCCTTTATACAAGTATATATAGTCTACAAGCTTAATCAGACTTTTTACCTTGATAAAGGTCATAAATGGTTTGGCCAAAATCTGATTTTTTTCTTTCAAATTTTCGTTCCATTGACTTAACGTATTTTTCGGTCTATAAGCCGCGTCTGCTATTGTTTAGTTGAATAACTTGCCTTTCCAGATTAAATGTCTGTTCTTCGTCTTGGGTTTTGTGAAATAATTTTCTATATAAATGCGACGTATAGTCCACTGTGACTTATATATGTTATATGTTACTTAATGAGGCATTTTTGAATGATACGGCTTATACTCCGGTGCGGCTTATAGTCCGGAAAGAAAGTACGGTACATTCTTATACATGCAAATTCGAATTCGTATCACGTGAAGGCAGGTGACCAATAGATATTCGATACGTCAAATCGTGACTAGAGCCCGACCGATATGCGTTTTTTGGGGCCGATACAGATATTAGGGAGTAAAAAAAGACCGATAACGATATACAGTGGGGCAAAAAAGTATTTAGTCAGCCACCAATTGTTCAAGCTCTCACACTCAAAAAGACGAGAGAGGCCTGCAACCTCCGTCAAAGGTACACGTCAACTACGAGAGACAAAATGAGAAAAAAAATCCAGAAAACCACACCGTCCGACTTCCTCAAGAATCCACTTGCAAATTATGGTGAAAAATAAGTATTTGGTCAATAACAAAAGTTTATGTCAATACTTTGTTATATACCCTTCGTTGGCAATGACAGAGATCAAACGTTTTCTGTAAGTCTCCACAAGGTTTTTACACACTGTTGCTGGTAGTTTGGCCCATTCCTCCATGCAGATCCCCTCTAGAGCAGTGATGTTTTAGGGCTGTCGCTGGGCAACTCAGATTTTCAACTCCCTCCAAGGATTTTCTATGGGGTTGAGATCTGGAGACTGGCTAGGCCACTCCAGGACCTTGAAATTATTCTTACGAAACCACTCCTTCTTTGCCCGGGCGGTATGTTTGGGATCACTGCCATACTGAAAGACCCAGCCACGTTTCATCTTCAATGCCCTTGCTGACGAAAAGAGGTTTTGAGTCAAAATCTCACGATACATGGACCCATTCATTCTTTCCTTAACTCGGATCAGTCGTCCTGGTCCCTTTGCAGAGAAACAGCCCCAAAGCATGAGGTTTCCACCCCCATGCTTCACAGTAGGTATGGAGTTCTTTGGATGCAACTCAGCATCTTTCTCCTCCAAACACAAGAAGTTGAGTTTCTACCAAAAAGTTATGTTTTGGTTTCATCTGACCATATGACATTCTCCCACTCTTCTTCTGGATCATCCAAATGCTCTCTAGCAAACTTCAGACGGGTCCGGAGATGTACTGGCTTAAGCAGGTGGACACATCTGGCACTGCAGGAATTGAGTCCCTTGCTGCATAGTGTGTTACTGATGGTAGCCTTTGTTACTTTGGTACCAACTCTCTGCAGGTTATTCACTAGGTACCCCCATGTGGTTTTGGGATTTTTGCTCACCATTCTGGTGCTAATTTTTACCCTACGGGATTAGATCTTGCGTGGAGCCCCAGATCGAGGGAGATTATCAGTATTCTTGTATGTCTTCCATTTTCTAATAATTGCTCTCACAATTGATTTCTTCACACCAAGCTGCTTACCTATTGCAGATTCAGTCTTCCCAGCCTGGTGCAGATCTACAATTTTGTTTCTGGTGTCCTTTGACAGCTCTTTGGTCTTGGCCATAGTTGAGTTTGCATTCTGACTGTTTTAGGTTGTGGACAGGTGTCTTTTATACTGCTAACAAGTTCAAACAGGTGCCATTAATACAGGTAACAAGTGGAGGACAGAGGATCCTCTTAAAGAAAAAGTTACAGGTCTGTGAGAGAAAGAAATCTTGCTTTTTTGTTATTGACCAAATACTTATTTTCCACCATAAATTGCAAATAAATTCTTAAAAAATCAGACAATGTGATTTTTTTGATTTTTTTCCTCATTTTGTCTCTCATAGTTGAAGTGTACCTATGATGAAAATTACAGGCCCCTCTCATCTTTTTAAGTGGGAGAACTTGCACAATTGGTGGTTGACTAAATACTTTTTTGCCCCACTGTATCGGCCGATATTCTTTATGTGTATATTATAGTTCAGTATATACTACAGTATATTATACTAAAGTACTGCACATAGAATACACTATTTACTTTAACATAATATACTGTATATGAATAAATACAATGCAATGCAATGATCACTCACATATGTGGTGATCACTCACAAATGTGGTGATCCAACACTTATATTGATGTGACAAAGATATGTACTATAGGCAAGAAGTTAACAATAAACTTTATTATCCAAAATTAGTTGGATATCAGTGCACTAAACAGTAAACTTGACTTATTATAAATAACTTTAAAACACAAAGAGAACAAAATACATAAAACTTGCATCATTTGCAGTTTTGACGAGAACGTTATAAAGAGAAACTTATGAAGTCATTGATTAATATTAGCTTTACAGTAAGTTGTGTTCTTCACAAATTAGTTAACGTTAGCCACTCACAGTTACGAAGACAATGCTTGACGGAGCACATACTAATGTACACTATGTTTAATGTTGTGCACAACGTTTTTATAACACAAACCCAGGGTTCCGTGCAAACTTTAGACTTTTATAAAAATAAAGCGTCTTCGCTCCGCCTCTTTTATTTAGCAAGGGTGTAGAGTTACGCGAGCTTATTGAATCAATTGCTCTGAAATGAGCATGTTACCTAACAACACAAGCAGCAGTAATCTCATATAGTGATATATAAGTGCACGGCTGCGCGTAGTTTAAACGTGTCATTTCTCCGTCTCGCGTCATTTCTCCCGCTTGCGTTTTAACTCGCAAGTCGACAAAGAGACGGATTAAAAACACCAAATGTAAGCGGGAATGCGTCTCTCTTGTCCATTTATAATCCAATCGACCAAAGCGCGTCTTAATACCAGGTGTAACAATGTTGTGAAGAAGACACTGCGTGACTGCTTCCATGCCACCTGAACTGAGAGACTGACTGACTGAACTGAAGTGAAGGGGGTGGGGGATTGGCTGGTGTCACTACAGTGAGTGATCTGGGTCGCCATTAGCAACCAGTATGGCGCACTCTGCTGGACAAACAAGTACTTACATCTTTCAAATGCATTTAATGTGTTCTGTAACAAACGTTCATATCGGCGCATATCTGCGGCTTATATGCCGATACAGATATATCTGCAACATGCTCATATGGGTCGATAAAATCGGCAAAACGATAAAACGGTCAGGCTCTAATCGTGGCTTTTTCAGGTGAAAATAGCAATATTGCAAAATCCTATTTTTTGCACTAATAATTAAAGCAACCATATAACGCTGAATGCACATTAAAGTATGCACAATTACAAAAATCTGCACAATTACAGAAATTAAACAAAGCTGTGTCGCATGATGTGATGTTTGTAAGTTCTATTGTCTCCCGCTGATTGACGGGTGGGCAGGGTTTTCTGGGGGAAGTGCCCATAAAAAGAAGTGATATAGAAACCACTGAAACGTCAGCTGGACCCATAATTGAAAAAACTTTCCGAAACTTGTACGAACCCTGGTGAAGTGCATTCGGCGCACAAATACTCTGTAACACGTCCAACTGCTTTTTTGACACGTTGCCAAGTTTAGCATGAGAAAACAACTCTATAACTGTGTTAATAAGTCAGAATTTATGAAATGCCATTGAACCACCTCTTTAAAACTTTTTCATATAGACCCTTTCTAATTTACATATCATTGCTTGCAGCTGAAGCCATACACACAATTAAACAAGCAATACTCAGACAAGCAATACTCATTAATAAAGCCAGAATATCAGCAGAAATCATGTTGTCAAGTTATGTAAAGATAAGAGAATGTCATACCAAGAAGATAATGTAGGAGGAAGGTAATGTTGTGATGAAAGTTCCTGCAAGATAACTGCATGTACCGCACTAATGAGAGTGTACTACTGTACTGGCTAAGCTAATTGTGTCAGAAGATGAGATTTCCGAGCCTGAGGGGGTACCCAGTTACAGACCAAACAACACAGAGACCTGATTTTGTTTGTGTACCGTTTGCAGATAGAACTGTCTCTTGCCCTCTGGTGAAATACAGTTTACTGTGCTGAATTCAGCATGTGTGAGGAATTGTTGCAGTATGCAGTACGTAAAGTGCTGACTACAACTACTTACTATTTGCAGTGATTTGCCAAGCTTTAGATCCTGCACATTAGCCCATTCTGCAATGATTAAAAGCACTTATTTAATAGCGGTTCATTTTGAATTACTTTGGCCTATCGCTCATATTTAAACATTTTGCTGTTCTAGTTGTCTTAAAAGCTGGAGCGTTTAAATTGTGTTGAATAAAGCACCTCATTATATAGATAATGAAAACGAGTTCATTACCATCTATAATGATGACTTTAAATGGTGCATGTAATGTAAAGCAAAATAATGCAGCCAATGTTACTATAGGCATAAACAAGTGCTGTGCAATAGAAAGACTGTAGCTGGGTCAGTGGCAAGATGAGAAATTCTAAAATCTTTTTAATAAACTTGTTTTAAAAGCATGGATTAGGTTTATTTTAATGCACATAGTGTATTTATGTTAATGTTATGCAATAAAAATACATTTGCATAATTTTTATGAAAGTTAAAACTGAATGGACCTGAAAATGTCAAATGGTCTAACCTCCAATTGTGACAAAGAATCAGAAAAATTAAATATATTATCCACCTTGATGGCATGTAAGCGTAATCATAAAAAATCTTTATTTTTAATAGTTATTTCTGAATGTAAATTTGAATGCGTTTTTGTAATATTTTTCCTGACATATACTGAAAACAGCTCTGATTTCTAAATAATCTTTGACAAATGATGTAAAAAATGTATGTTTAAAAATCATATTACACTAAACTAGATGATTATATTTTATTCCACATTTTTTATGAATATATGTATATTTTAATTTAAAAAAATACTATTTACACCAGTTGACCGGTTAAACCACATTGACATTTTGGCAATATCCCCAAATATTCTTTCAAAATGAAATAAAACCGGAAATTTTAGACTTGGTCCTCAAAAGAGAGAACGTATGCAAGAAATATGCAGATTTATTTTTAAATTTTAACCCTTTTACATTTAATTGAATCATAGGGACACAAAATAATTAACGTCACGTCATTGACCCAGCTGCGTTTGTATTACCCAAAGCGCCCAATGGAAACGCAGCAATTTCAAATAAACTCCCATATATCGCAAACAGTTTTCAGGCGCTTCAAAAAAAAATATATTGCAAAACTGCAATGGAAAGTTTTTTTGCATTTTCAGGTCACCAAACGTGCATAAAAGTCACATGATCATTCTTTAAATATGGTGCGTATGTTTGATCTGAGGACAAGACAGAGGAGGTGTGGTCGACTTCATGCGGCGTCACAAGATCTGGCAAAGGCATGACATCAAAATACCTCAATAACGATTCGGTAGTAGGGTTGTGCCGATAGACGATAGTATCGTGTATCAACGATCTTCAGACATATCGCCAATGGCAGGCTTTCATGGCGATAGGTCATGACGATAGTTGGCGAATGGTTATTATTATTATTATTATTATTATCATCATAGTTTTATATTAACACCCAAAATGCATGCTTTTCTTCACATGAGGGTTTGTGGGCTTCACTTTACGCAGAGAGCTTGTAAAAAGAGAATTCCTTCTTGCACGTACCTGCACTTAATGAGCGCGTCTTGGTCTTAATGCTCTGTCCGAATTCAGATCACTAGGTATTAATCCTGTTTATAATATGCATTTCAAGGAGTTGTAGCAACACGTCCCTCGTGTTTAATATTGTGTTTAAAATATGATCGCTTTCCGCTGGACCAATGCGTTTAAAAAGGCACCTCATGAGAGCACCACTGCTTGACACGTGTAGTCTTCTGCAACAGCACTAAATAAATGCATTGAATTGTTTGTATGTGCGCGCACGTGTGTGTGCGTGCGCAGATGCATGTTTTTACAGTTGATAAGTAATCATGATAGGGTTTTAATGACGCGCTCGCATTAATGGCATCAGGTTTAAGAAGGTTGCGTTCATGACGGTGTTGCTCTTGGGTTTTTTTGTCCACCCATCAAGTGACTTGTTATAATGAGTAAAAAATTAACAAATAAAAAAATGAGTAAACTACTGCCCCACCCCCCGATAATATTGTGTATCGCCGATCTCACAGGCTGACGATTAGGGCTGGAACGACGCGTCGACGTAGTCGATTACGTAATTACGTCGATTTGCCGGAAATGCGTCGATGCGTCGCATTGTTTACGTTTTCAAATGAAGGCGGCTTCAGCTCCGACCGGATAATACAAGTGTTATACCAAACAGCCAGAACGTGATCAAAAGCGTGGGAATACTTTAAGCAGAGACCAAATAAAACACATACTGTGTAAAACTGAAATGGCATACCACAGCAGCGCAACATCTGTGCATGATCATCTTAAAAGAAAACAACCTGGAGCTCTCCGACCTCAGAATGACGCGACGGCAGCGTAAGTATTTGAATTTTTACAGTAAGTTTTTATACAACAATAGAATCAATGCAGGCATATATGGTGCTTAATACAGCTGTGTTTACATCTTAGTTTAATACGAGCTGCGAGACGCCTGACAGACACGACATTGCATCGCGTCTGGGCTAGGGTTGTGCCGATAGACGATAGTATCGTGTATCGACGATCTTCAGACATATCGTCAATGGCAGGCTTTCATGGCGATAGTCAAGACGATAGTTGGCGAATGGTTATTATTATTATTATCATCATAGTTTTATATTAACACCGACAATGCATGCTTTTCCTCACATGAGGGTTTGTGGGCTTCACTTTAAGCGGAGAGCTTGTAAATAGAGAATTCCTTCTTGCACGTACCTGCACTTAATGCGTGCGTCTTGGTCTCCTCCTACCACTAAATCCAGCGCGCCGCGTCATGAGCAGCTGCGCTTCTCTCTGTCTCACGTGCACCCGCTCTCGCGTCTGTCCGCAGTCTAAACATAAACTAAAGTAGTAATCCTTATTTGTTCAGTTTAATGCGTTTCATGCGAGCTGATGCAAACTTTACTTTTTGTTTAAAATATGACCCGCTGCATATTAGCGCCTCTCTCTCACTCTCGCGTACGTGCAGAAAGCTGCGCTCTGTCCGAAGTCAGATCACTAGATATTAATCCTGTTTATGATAGGCATTTGATGAGTTGTAGCAACACGTCCCTCGTGTTTAATATATGATTGTGTTTAAAATATGATCGCGTTCCGCTGGACCAATGTGTTTAAAAAGGCACCTCATGAGAGCATCACTGCTTGACACGTGTAGTCTTCTGCAACAGCACTAAATAAATGCATTGAATAGTTTGTATGTGCGCGCACGTGTGTGTGCGTGCGCAGATGCATGTTTTTACAGTTATTAAGTAATCATGATAGGGTTTTAATAACGTGCTCGCTTTAATGGCATCAGTTTTAAGAAGGTTGCAGTCATGACGGTGTAACGGTCTTGTTTTTTTTGTCCACCCATCAAGTGACTTGTTATAATGAGTAAAAATTAACAAATAAAAAAAAAAGAGTAAACTACTGCCACGCCCCCCCGATAATATCGTGTATCGCCGATCTCACAGGCTGACGATAGGACGATCTAAAAATAGGGCATATCGCCCAACACTAGTCTGGGCAGTATGTTGAAACAGTAAATAAAGAGCGGGACATGTTTAACTTTTTATATTAAGAAGTTATGAAATAATAAGTTACTGTGTTACACTGAGATAGGCATGTGCCCGCGTGCACTGAAAGCCAGCTGGCAGCGCGGAGTTCCCATAGCTTATTTTTTTTGCTATGTGCGCAGATATTATAAAAGCTTGTCTCGTTAGGTATTCCTGACATGCGTTTATTTAAAGTAACAGCAGCGTAAACGCCGTTTATAAAATATTAGAAGATCATGCTAACTAAATTTGTATTTACCCGAGACTTAAAGGCGGAGTCCATGATGTTTGAAAGCCAATGTTGATATTTGAAATCACCTAAACAAACACGCCCCTACCCCAATAGAATCTGGACCTTCTGTTGATAGACCCGCCCCACACATACGTAACCCGGCATTTGATTTGATTTTATTGGCTATAAGTGTGTTTTGGTAGTCGGCCCGTCTCCTTTTCCAACGCGTTTTTCAAACATCGTGGACTCCGCCTTTAAGAAAAGTTAAATGTTAAAGTTGATGCTAAATGAGAATGCAGTAACGTTACTACTGATAGTAATAATATTAACAGTAATAATATAATGGTTACATTTTATTATAAGGGTTCATGAATCACAATGAACTTATTGTTACTTCAGTCTGAACTAATGCTGAGTAAATGCATGTACTAATCATAAACTAATGAAGAGTCATCATTAAGTACAACATGACATGTTTTTTAGTTAATGTATTAATAAACAATGATTTCATGTGAGTCATTTTGTAGTTAATGATGACTCTTCATTAGTTTATGATTAGCACTAGGGCTGGAACAATAAAGAGCGGGACATGTTTTTATATTAATAAGGAGTTATTATTCAGTTTGATTTATTTTTATTTTACTTCTTTAATATTAATATATTTTATTTGTTTAAGGTGAATAATGCCCCTTTTGCACTGTTTATGT
The DNA here is from genome assembly GCF_027580225.2 of Misgurnus anguillicaudatus. NCBI lineage: Eukaryota > Metazoa > Chordata > Actinopteri > Cypriniformes > Cobitidae > Misgurnus > Misgurnus anguillicaudatus. The sequence goes on from NC_073340.2 coordinate 22,347,753, forward strand.
TAGGCTGAATTAATGTTGGACTTGTTTTTATGTGATTTGTTATATTTTCCTTGGCACTGGCACTGTTTGTGTATTTGTTTAATTGAGAAAATGCTTCAATAAAATGTTGGCATTAATAGCAGATGTTACATTTATTATTTGTAAAAAAATCTTTAGACTATTCGATTAATCGAAAAAAATAATCGATAGACTAATCGGTTGAAAAAATAGTCGAAATTTGCAGCTCTACTGACGATAGGACGATCTGAAAATAGGGCATATCGCCCAACACTATTCGGTAGTTGACTGTTCTGTGTGCTTTTGACTTGCTCTCACTGTATTTTAATGTTATCTGTATGCCAGTCTGCATGGCGCCATATGAAGTTGAACACACCCATGGTTTTTGGAATGACTTACCATGAGAGAACAAAATTACGTTTTAGATGCATTACATCGCATAACAATCGAAACATTTCGTAAAAGGTTTTTTTGTTGACATTTACAAAAACAGTAAAGTTTTGAGCAATTTTTGAATGGAAACAAACGCGACTTATGATGATGTTGACTACAACCAGATTTTGTTTATAAGAGTTTGTGCATAATGTGTACAATGTGAGCCTAAAATTGATTATCCATGATATCAAATGCAACGGAGCAAAACTGTGTCGGATGGATGAATGCTGGAAAATTCCTTCAATGTTGAGCACATCTTTCCCGCTTCTTATGGAAGCTTAGACTGCAGCTTGTTTAGAGGCAACCTGACTTTTGTAATGAGGACATTTACGTCGCTCTGCATCAGACACATGGATGGATAAACCACAGGCTTGCTTTCTGTTTGAACGCTCTCCGCCAGCTACATTACATTATTAAATAGTCTTACCTACCTCTGTTCTCTTTAAATGTTCACATGGAAATTAGTGTTGGGCGATATGCCCCATTTTGAGATCATCCTATTGTCAGCTTGTGAGATCGCCAATACATGATAGTATCAGGGGGCGGGGCAGTAGTTTACTAATTTATTTATTTGTTCATTTTTACTTATTTATGACTTCACTTGATTGGTGGACAAAAAAGAAGCAATGGCAACACTGTTATTACTGCAACCTTCTTAAAACTTATGCGATTAATCCATGTGCATCATTAATTCCAGGCGCTCTAAAATTTCTTCCGTGCCAGGGAGTAGGAACAACAAATTCGTAGGTTTTAACCCTATGCACGCCTAACAACCTCTCTAGTGCAAGAAATGTCAGAGCTGCGTGTATTACACGTTCAGGTGCTAGAAGGAGTCCATGCCGCGTGTATTCAGGTCAGAGCAATAGTCCAAGACGCGCGCATTAATTAATTAAATGTGTACTATTTGATACACCTTATGGTCAAAAAGTTTTAAGCTGTTTTTAGCAAAGCACAATAAGTTTTTAGTATAGCTGATTGAAAAATTTATTTGAAATAGTCATATGGTCTGACAAACAAAATTTTTGTGCAAGCAGCATTTAAATATTTTTAAAAAATCATTATTTTAGTAGATGTTTCACCATTAAGGGCTCGTTATAGTCGCGCGTAGGTCCTACGGCGTAGCAGCGACGGCGTAGGTTCCGCGTCGGTTTTCATTTTTACTTTTGCGTCGTCGTCCGCGTCGACGTGCAAACACACGCGCGACCGCTGGTAGGCAGTATCCACGCGTGTAACCACAGTAGCAGCACAAACGTGAAAGAAGAAGAAGCTTAGAAAGTTAACCCACAAACGAAGAAGAAACAGCAACTTGTTGTGTATAATTTGAGAAGACCAGCAATGATGGAAGTAAATAAACAGCGACTTTTTGAGTTAAATCACTCCTCAACTTGGCTCATCTTTGTTTTCACCGTCACAAACGGAAATGCCTATGACGCAGTTTTTTTTACCTGACGGGAGGGGTTCTGGTGGACCAATTGTTAAATTTTGTTAAATTTTTTGTGAGGTGCGCGTCAGGCTACGCAGAGCTACGCACAGGCTACGGATAGCCTACGCCGTAGCTACAGCGTAGAACCTACGCACGACTATAAATCGCCCTTTACTACTATTTAATTTTTTCCCTTTAGAGTCCCATTAAATCAAAGTTTTTTGGCTTTTAGTATGAATATCGTAGCCTAGAATATCTTTTAACTAGTGTGCCCCAAAACTTTTACGTGCACAATTTACATTTTGAAGACATAAGCATTAAAAACTTTTTCACCAAGATTTTTATGATATGTTTTGCTCTTTAGCTTCTCATCAGATAAGCTAATGCTGTTGACTACTTTAAAAGGGGGAGGAGCCATGCAAGATGTCCCACCCTAACATTTTGTTTTAGTGGAAATTACATCAACACAGCTAGTTCACTAGCGAGGGCTCGTGACCTTGGGAGCTTTTGTGGCTCTGTTAGCCAGCCAACGTGGTGAGGATGTCATTTACCACAGTATTAGTCAAATGACATTTTATAGCTCAGGTGAGAACTGAACTCATTTTTCCTTGTCTTACATATTTCTCTCTAATTTTTTGTTTGATTAATGCACAAACATTGACCCAGGCAGACACTGGCGTGCGGTGGTCTGTAGGGTTAATGCTGTCCGGCTGTGTTGCAGTATTCACAGGGTTTTAGGGGAACGATACGGTGCTTTGGCATGTACCTGTCACTACTAAATGATTGCTCATTTCCTGCAGTAGGAGGAGGGGTGAAGGAGAGAGCAGTAATAACACACAGCTGGCCGAGCTGGACGATACCTTTCCTCTCCTCCGCGTTCTTGTTCTCCAGCGATCTGGCCTGTGTTCTCATTCCCCGGCCTTGTGTGTCTTCATCTTGTTCTGTCTTTTCTTTCCCTTTTTTAGTGTGTATGTGTAAGATCACTTTTGGAATGGCAGAGGTGGACACACACCCATACTTTCTCAGTGAGCATGTTCTCCACCTAGTTTCTCCTGGCTCCATTTGCGTGTTTTTGTGGGCGTGTGTACATGCTTGTGTCCAGTTGAGCTCATAGGTTTACATAGCCCTTGCAAAATCTGCAAAATGTTCGATTTTCTGAATTAAATTAACAAATTGCTGTTTTTTATTTAGTGCTGCCCTGAATAATTTATTTCACATAAGCTAGTCCACAACACACAATAATATCTGAACATACAAAATAGCCCAGTTAAAAGTACTGTTATGTTGTTTAGGAGTCTCTTGTTTGATCTATGATGCTAAACTGGTCTTAAAGTCCCACATGCACTTTCCAGCATGTTCTGCATATTTCACCCTTTACCAACAGTAACTGTATGATGTTGGGATCCATCTTTTCACACCATGGACAACTGAGAGACTTATTCACAACTTAAACATTAATTGATGCTCAAGAAGGCAACAAAGAATACTAAGAGACAGGGGTATGTAAACTTTTTGACAGGGTTATTGGTGTAAACGTTTTATTTTGTCTTCTGAGCCCAATTGTATGTCAGGGGGAGGTTGGTTTAAGGAGGGGTCAGTAACAAATTCCATCCCGCTTCCAAACTAGGTCACATGACCCAGGAAGAAAAGTTCAGCTATGACCAGCTGTAGTCAACATAGAGTGCCGGAGGGATGACGTTTTTTTGGAGGAAAAACTCGGAAGTTAGCGGGACACTGGTTCCGTGGCAAAATACACTTGAGCTTTGTGTTTAACAAACGTTTATAACATTTACACGTTTTGTCCAACAAGATAATTTTACAATATTACAAACAAGAAAGAGCCTTTTAGTTGAATTGCCAGTATTGAAACTGGACAATAGGGTGGTCCTTATTTTTCAACTTTTAAAACGTCATGCTCTCACCCCACCAATATATTTGAATAAATAAATAAAAAATTAGGCAATTTTTTTTCAATATTAATTCATATTTTGAGGTTGCTCAAGATCTTTGAAGTTTAACAAATTTGTGTATTATGTGATACTGAAATTATGAAGAGAATGAAATAACTGGAACAAAGTTTTATGTCTGTTGTGCATTTTTAAATGGTACAGTTTTTGCAAAAATATGTGATTTCAGAAATATTCAAAGGCTTTGAGCAACCACTAGATATTGTAGGAACAATTACAAATTTTGCAGTGTGTTCTATTGATATACTAACACATTTAGGGGGTGAGAGTTTGAAAAAATTGACCCATTATAAGGAGCACCCTACTGGACAAGCTAAACTTATATTTTGTAATATAAGTATTGACAACTTTTGTTGTTGTTTTTGTTTACTCTGGAGCTTGAAGTTGTTCACCCAAGAGTCATGTAATGACTTTTCAAACAACATGACAAGATGATTTTCATTTTTGGATGAATTCTGCTTGGTGGGTTGGTGAGTGGTTGGAGCTCTGGCTAAGGAGAATATTGTATCCATAGCCAGAGCTCATATAACTTCCCTCAAATCACTGGAAAATGATAAAACATAAATCTTCAGAATATCTCCTCATTCTTGGACAGAGAAAAGTGTGCGTGTCAGAGTTTCCCTGGGAAATGCATGGGCCATTAAAATGCACTAAAAACCTGCCCAGAGGTCTCGAGTTTTTAAGAAACACCTCAAAGAAACCACAGTCCTCTATTGCATCTCACCAAAAGCAACGACGGCAAAATGTCTGTGCTTTGGTCCAACTGTTGTAAGTATAATATTTAACCGATAACAGAATATTTGAAGAGTTTGGTTCCAAAACGCGATAAACACAAAAAAAAGAGTTACCGCCAAAATCAGTATTGTATCAGATCAGTATCAAAAAGTAAATTCTTAAGTTTACGCAAAATCCAATATCCGCCGTGTTATTCTGTCATCTTTTCTCTCTTTTTTCCCAAAACACGATAAAAGCCAGACGTCCTTCTCAGCAGAATGCAATAAATCCGCTCAACAAATCACAGTGCACCATTTCACGCATTGTAAACAACAATGGCTACGAGTTTTCCTCATCTACTTTGTACTTTGTGATCAACAAACAAACAAGAACGAAATAGTAATTTTGATGGCATTGATAATGTAGTGGTTTTCTGTGGCGGGGAAGAAACGTAAGCCATCAAAATTTAATAATTTATGTGAGAGGCACTCGGGCAAAGGAAAATGTCGGCTGTTGCTTGTTCTCACACGACAGCATCAAGCTTCTGTCATGCTAACTCATTGACCCCAGGGATCTTATGAAAAACGTTCCATTATTTTACTCGAACCCAACAAAAACTGAGCAGGACCAAAATATTTTACAGCTGATCGCTGTCAAAAAAGTTCAGCAATGACGTCCCACGATGACAGCAGCAAAGACAGTGTTCATAATATGACAAAGTAAGTGTTTTGATTAATGCCATTAATATTTTTTATCAGTGTATACCACTAGTCAACTAAATGAATATAACATGGTAAAGATGAATGCATATTTGATAGATTTATAGCATTTTGAATGATTTATAATAAATCTTTAAAAATCAAATTATGGATTTGAATTTTTAATGTTATTATAGCCTAAAGATGCTATGTGAAAATCTGTAACAGAAAATAGTGGTTTTCATCTTGTCACTTTCTTGGTATAGAAAACACGTTTTTACAGAAATTAGTCAAAATAGATTTATTGCGTTTTGGAACCAAACTCTTTATGTAAACTAGGTACATGTGTACTCTGAGGGACATAAAACTCCCTCGTATCACAGGCTGCTCTTTTCACATTCAGTCAGGACATCTGCTAAAAGGAGTGCCAATGTCATGCTACATATAATCCTCAATGTACTCTAGGTATGCCTTGCTCATGATGTGTTTGTTGTACATATTTAAATTTATTTAAATAAATTATGTCACTCCACGGATACGCTTGAATCGGTTTCCCATACATGCAGGGCAGGCTGTTCTTCATTTTGCCCCAGCTGACTGATGGATAACAAACATTTTTTATAGTCTGTCCGTCGAGCATGTCTGCTATTTTATCACCTGGTCGGATTGCCAAAGTAACCTCCTCTCCTTTCTCCGTTCCTTCGCGTACTCAGTCTGTCTTGTTGTCCTCCTACACATGTTGTTTCCTTTTTGGATATTAAACGGATATTTCTCAAGGGAAAATAATTCTGTGTACGCCAATTTTAGGTTCAAGAATAACAAGATTACTTGTTATTTTGAGGAACGCCGTTGTTTATTTGATTGATAATCATCTATGTTTTTATTTCATAAAGCACTTTAATTCTGGATGCGTTTCTATATTTTTATGAGAGGAGCATGTGGGAGGCTTTATTATTTTCATTCACTGATAGTTACGACCCGTGTTGCTTATTTTGGAGTCTTCTGATCTCGAATAGGGATGTGTCAGATATTTTCATTTTGTTCAACTTTTTCTAGCTGTCAAATGCAGGAACGTGATATGTAAAGACACTTTAAAAGAAAAGTTGGATCAACTTAAAAAAATATTTCAATTGGTAACCATCACCCAAAAGATATTTATTCATCTTAAAATTTCACTTTAGGTGAAAATTTTTTTTTTACGTGTTACCAACTGAGGTAATTTTTTAAGTCGATACAACTTTTTTACAGTGTATAAGATGCGTGGCTGATTGGGGTCAGATGTAGAGGTCCAATTTGATCCGAAAACCCGAGGTCCGACCCGAGATCCGATCGGGTTCGTGTCTAAAAGTTTCACATGTGCCTTGGACACGGGTCGGGTACAATAATAGAGCATCGAGTCTCGGTTTATTTAAAATAAATGTTTTTGCTGAACGGATCCGAGTAGACCCGAACTCTCTCGCGTGTGTGCGTCAATGTCCTTTTCAAACTTGCACACACGTCAGTGCTGTTTACATACGGGTAAAAAATTGCAACTATTTCGGGACTGGGTCTAATTTTCTCGGGTTTGTCTCGGGTCGGGTCTTTCTTTTTTTATATTTATGCACGTCGGGTTCGGGTATAAAGTGATTCGGGTGATCGGGTCATTTCGGGTCGGGTACATTTCTTTGGACTCGAGAAGACCTCTAGTCAGATGAACCCCAAAGCAACCTCATCACGCAGAGCTTCCTTCCTACCTTTAGGCTATGTTTACATGGAAACGATCTGAAAAGAAACCGCAAAAGTGGCGTTGCGTTATCACTTTTTATTCCGCGTTTATACGAGCATTTTGAGGGGAAAATCTGCGTGCATATGGTGACGCAAAAGTGTGTGATATTCGATGTAGTATGCACTCCAGGCGGGTAGGTGGCAATGTGAAGCACTGAGACACAACAACACCAAGTCCTTGAGCCTGCGTACAACCTTCTTCCTGGTTCTACCAGGTCTCGTCCAAAGCCGTCTGGTTTGCCTCCGAAGAATTGGTGCATCAACAGTTTCACTGAGGTAATTAATTCGCCTTCTCTGATCAGTAATACTTGCTGTAAATATTTCATACAACTGCTGGAAAGACTTGTATATTTATCAGAGCTGCTATGGCAACTTGAAGGTCCGACGTATGGAAATAATCTGACATGTTTGTTGTTATTTTCCTGAACTGGCGCATGCCTGTGACGTAAACGCGTACGCGACGAGAGCCACCGTGATGAGACTTTTGCGTTTTTACTCTTTAGACGAGAACACGACGGTAGATTTCCACTCTGAAGGGTGGTTTCACTTTTTTGCATTTTTAAGCCCCCAAAACGTCGTCGCCGTGTAAACGAAAGGCACATCCGATAAAATATTTTTACGTTTTCACTCTCGAGCGTTCTCGTGTAAACAGGCCCTTAGATTCATTAGTAAACTTCTTCAGGTTACATCAACTAGCTGATTTGTCACTGTCTGTTAGTACTGGCTAAAGTCTAATAATCTAACCTTGAGATGAGCATTACAGGTTGGTTTTACTCATTGTTTTCACTTTGATTTCAACCTTTGACGTGGCCTTGTAGAAAACAGTAAATCACAAAGAAATGACTGGGTCTAGGTCATATATGCTGATGTTGTTTCAGTCCATGGTTGAGTAAAAGATGGACCCTACGGTTGTGTTTAAGTTTATCTTGAAGGTTGGGTTTGTCCAAATTTTTTGCCTAATTTTCTGCCCAATTAAAACTAAAGCTTGCATCTTGCCATTTTGTAATATAAGTTGCCATTCGTAAATCCCAGTTACAATTGTTACTCTTGTTTTTTGCTGCAAAATCTTAAAAATCCATGAATTTGAATGTCTTCCTCATTTTCATAGGCTTCTTCCTCTTATAGGAAGGGATCATGTGACACTACATGCGCAGGATTGTGCGGCGATCTGTTTGTGGCCTGTTTTGTAAAGCCGAGCTGTCCTAGGTAATGTCACGTTCAATATCATGCCGAAGTCTCCTCTGGCAAGTTGAGAAAAGAACTGCTCTGGTCAGCGCAGACATGAATTGATCTGAAATATTTATAAAAATCGATAAGGACATGCTGCAGCGCTTAACTTCTCTTTATCTCCCCAGTGATTGTTCTGTCCCACCAGCTCTCCGCTTCTAAATAATAGTCTCAGAAACATTGCTACACCTATTTGGCCATAATGCCATTCGAGTACAGACTGCTGATAATATGCTTTGATTACCGATGGGCAGGACCACACGGATTGTGTGCTGCAAAACTCAGAGGAAAGCCACTGGTGTGTTTAATTCATGAATTATTTTAGGTAAATTTACTATTTGTCATCTAGATTGTAATACAATTAGCATATTTCAAATATCTTTGTGTTTAAATCATCCCGTGACTTTCTGGAGAAAAATCTTTGGATTGCATCCTGATGGTTTGAGGAGTCTTTTTGTTGGGTATTAGTAATAAATGCTATGATATCTGCTGGTTTTGTAAAATAATATTAATCATCTGTTTTAGTGGTTCATTCAAGCAGAAAATAAACAATAAAAATAACAAGGGATCAGTCTCGGACAAACTCGCAATCGATCTCAGGATGTGAGTGTGTTTAGCACCTCCGCTCGTGTTTCCGTGCTGTTCATAAACCGGCATTTATTCTTTCCTGGCTTTTGCCTTTACCAACCCTGACAGGTCTCTAACTCCGCATTAGCGTGAAAATAAGTCAAATCCTTAATGCCTTGTTTTTCTTGCATTTTTTCCTCTCTTTCACCCTCTTAAGACAGGAAAGGGTTACTTTCCATGTTTCCTGTGTAATTCCCTCAGCTCCAGCCCCTTTCGGATCACTTTCTTCATACTAAACATTCCCAGGCTCCCATAACCTCCCAGCTTCCTTACACTGGCCAAGAGAGATCCCAGGTGAGAGTGTGGGCGAACCCCGTGTTTTTTAAGGATAAAAATCTCTCCCCGTTTTGCCTCCTGACAACGGTGGTGAAACGTGGTTTCTTTTTCAGCCTTCCTTGATCGCTGACATGGGAAAACGGTTATGAGAGAAATCTATACCAGTTATTTGGCACAGGACGTTGCCAAGCTGTTGCGATTGGTCCAACTGTAGTGCTCCGGCGAGCAATGATAAGTCTTGTCAGATATTTCAAGCACTTATTCAGAGCCAGATCATCATCGTGGACATTTCTAATGCTTTGCACGTAGGGCGTTTGTCCAGCTCATAAATGTTTCTGGGAGGGGGAAGAAGATTTTGAAGGCTACTCATTGGATTTTGGAGCTGTCAGTCATGTTACCATGACAACACATAAATGGCTCTGACGCAGCTGAGGTTGCCTGTGATAAACCTGAGTGATAAAAGATGGTTGAGAATAGCATAGTCACATGACACTGCATCCTGTTGAGGTGTTACTTTGATCATCCTATATGGCATGCATGTTCTGAGGACTTTTGAAGAAACAATTATTTTTCTTAAACCGTAAAATCACTTAACAAATTAGGAAAAATCCTTATCAGCACTTTTAAAACTGCACGCTTCCAGTAAAAGAAATTTAGTACGGTCATTGTTGGAGGCAACTGGCTTGTGTTTTACAATCCTGATTTTCATCTCTTCGCTTTGTCCTCTTCTCTGTTTTCCCACGGTTTTCCCATCCAACTCTCTCTCTCAGAGCACCTGACAGATGGAGCGAGAGGGAGAAGTTTGGATGTGCGATCACCCCCGCTTCGACTAAAAAACTCCAGGCTTTGTAAATGGAAACCTGGGACGGAGCGGAACAAACAGACCAATGTTATTTGGACCTGACCCACCGATAGACCTGCTGAGACGGTCTAAATATAGGCCCGTGGTGTACGGGCTAATTGCCCTGTGAGCAGTAATCATTCCCAGCCTCTGAAACCTCGTAAACATTGAAGGGAGTCGAGTCGCTGCTGCCCCCCGCTGTGCAGGAGACCGATACCAGAACAACCATTCACATAGAGATGAACCCAGAGATTCAATATGTTAGCAGGTGTCTGCCTAAACAGGTGGTGTTAACTTGCTGTACAGGATATGGATTGAATTTTTTTTGCATTGCATTGCAAGATTTGATCTTTAGCTGCTACTTTTAAGTATAGCTATGTAGATATGCAGATATGTAGTAGTACTATGGGCCGCGAAATGGTGCCAGGGGGCCCAGTTTTATGACATTTATAAAATGCATTAATTGATCATAATTTTGTCTGTTAGAATGTTTTATGTCTCATACATACATTTACTTTGGGGGGGGGGGGGGCGCGAAGGAATGCACCGTACCCAAGGGGGGCCGCATCCAGATAAAGTTTGAGAACCATTGATGTAGTATTATAGTTTGTATTGCTCTTCCTGTCTATGTTTGTGACTCTTGCTTGTTAGTTAGTTAGTTAGTTAAAGTTTATTTCGGTCAATTTCAAAAAAAGAAAAGAAAAAAAGACAATTTACAAGCAAACATAAACACAAACATTAAATTACAATGTAAACAATTATTTAAAAAAAGAAAAGATTGACCGAAAAGGTATTGGCTGTAATACTTTTATCCAATTGCTTGTGTGATATTACGTTACGTTACGTTTGGAGAAATTATATATGTAAATTGGATATAATCTCTCTTAAATTGCTAAATCTGAAGCAGAAATCTTGCATTGCATTGCAAGATTTGATCTTTAGCTGCTGCTTTTAAGTATAAGAAATTATATCCGTAAATTGGATATAATCTCTCTTAAATTGTTAAATCTGAAGCAGAAATCTTGCATTGCATTGCAAGATTTGATCTTTAGCTGCTACTTTTAAGTATAGATATGTAGATATGCAGATATGTAGTAGTACTATGGGCCGCGAAATGGTGCTGGGGCCCAGTTTTATGACATTTTATAAAATGCATTAATTGATCATAATTTTGTCTGTTAGAATTGTTTTATGTATCATACATACATTTACTTTGGAGGTGGGTGTGAAGGGATGCACCGTACCCAAGGGGGGCCGCATGCAGATAAAGTTTGAAAACCATTGATGTAGTATTATAGTTTGTATTGCTCTTCCTGTCTATGTTTGTGACTCTTGCTTGTGTGATATTACGTAACGTTTGGAGAAATGATATCTGTAAATTGGATATAATCTCTCTTAAATTGCTAAATCTGAAGCAAAAAGACAGTTTTAGGATAGATTTGTCTCATGGCTTGTATTAAAACACTTCAGAAACTAACTGACGAGACTGTCTTGCTCTTTGCGCAATCAGTATAAAGCACTCTTTCTGCCAAGTAATGTCAGCTTCAGCGTATGCTACCTGCTTCCGAGCAGAGCTACACAGACCTGTGACCAAAGCTTAACCTGCGGTCTCACATAGGAAGTGGCCGCCACCCAACGGATATCCTCCTAACTCCCACGGCTAAATAAAGCTGTATAGCGGAGCTGCTGATAGCGAGTGAGATGTTCGCCCTCTGCTGCTTCATCATGTGTTATTATGACACTGCATCTTCCTAGAGCTGCCACATTTGGAAATGGAAAACTAAAGTCTTTCCTTTTTCATTCAAGCTTAGATTCGGGATTGAGTTTGGGGACTTCCTGTCAATTTAGAGGCTATTGTTACGAAAAGCATATGGGGGATGCTGCTTATATTGAATAAACTGATTGAGGTGCAGAGATTGTAAATGCTTTAGAAAAGTGCTACAGAATATCTATCAGTAAGGTTTACCCCTCAAGACAGCATGCAGTCAGAGCTACAGGGTATTTTTTTACTTCCCAAAACAGGACTATATTTCACCAATATTTTATTCTTGAATTATGCAAGCTTTATTTAAATTGAACCTACTTGAAGATGAAAAGTAATTATTCATACATACTTAGGCATATACTACAAGTAATAATGTATTAAATAAAGACCTTCATTGAACACAAACGTAAACTTGAATCAGTATTTCGCACTCGCTGAATCTTTCAGACACGTTGTGAAAACTTGAAACATGCCAGGAAGTTGCAGTAAAGTAACAAAACAAGGAAGCATGTACGAAAGCAGAAGTCATGAGTCAGCGTCAGTCCTTAAACTGCTGTGTCCCACCTTTTACAGAGGATGTAAATTTAGCTTTCTGTTTCTCCTTTAACTGATTGGTTTATAGCTGTGCATATATAAGCAAATTTGATACTTGAAAAACAAAAATTTTTAGTTGACCTTCAGATTTATTTATTTTTTTATTTAATAATATAATAATTTATTTATTTATCTATCGATCAATACTTTTATTTATATATTTTTTTATTTTAAGATTTATAATATTTTTTATTTAATAATGTATTAATTTAACTATAAATTATTTATAAAGGTGTTTTATTTATAATTATAATATTTATATTTTATTTATAATAAAACAGTCTAATATGCGGGAATTAGCCACGCCCACTTATTTGCATTTCGCTGAATAGACGGAATGCAAATAAGTTCATTATGTAAGGTTTTTATACACTACTGATAATGTAGTTATGTATATTATATTGCAGTTCTGTTAAGAGATTCTACTAAAAGTTACACATTGCACCTTTAATACAGTATGTGGTACTAATATTATAAGTAGGGATGCAGCGATTAACCGGTTTCACTATTAACCGCGCTTTAAAATGTCACGGTTAAGTAACCGTAAAGCCTCCACTACACCGCGTGTTTTTGTTTCACGCACGCACACACAAACCAGATCCACGAACCACCAAGAGGCGTATGCGACATGCTCGTTAGCGCACTGTATGACAAAGCTCCGCGTTCAAAAGAATATGTGCGCGTGACACGTCTCTTGGTTGTTCGTGCATCTGGTGTGTGCATCTGGTGTGTGTGTGTGTGTGTTTGTGCGTGCCTGCACGGGTGCGTGAAAGAGCCACACTCCAATCGGTCTGTGCAGCATTAAAAACCTCCTCCTCGCGGATCAAATCCGGGCGGGGCTCCTGGTGGTCTGACTGCATTTAATAACGTTGAATTATTTTAGCGCGTTAAAGATTTATGAATTAATAGCATGAGTTAACACGTTGATGCTGCCAGTCCAAAATGACTCGCAGAACCCAGTCCAGGATGACCCTGTGTTATTATTCGTTTTGAGAGGCTCTTATCATTTTTACTAATACTTCAAACAAATCAAAATAATATACATTTAGTTTTATAATATATTATAATATTATAATATAGATTCAGTCCAAATTTAAAATTACATTTATTCAAAAGATCATTAAAATGAATAGCCTACAGGTTTCAAAAGGCACCTATACTGTTTAAGTCAAAGCCTGCTAGGTTATTATTATTATCATTTGTCCAAGAATTACAGAAAAAATACACAAACTGAAAATACAAAAGAATTTAGCAATTGTTAAAAAAATTAATTCATTTGATTTTTTACATTAATGTTGTAAAATAAATGAGTCCATAATAACCGTAATAACCGTACAACCGTGATTATTTATCAGACTATAACCGTACCATTAAAATCTATAATCGTTGCATCCCTAATTATAAGCCATTTTAAAATTGAATTCTCAACTAAAATGGCAATATTGTATTACCGTTACCATGATATAAATTGACCCATGCTGTAATAAACGATTTTACTCATACCATCCACCTCTAGTGGCAGAAATTGATTTTTCTTCATCCTTGTATTTCGTACGTCTATCCATTGCTCTTTGTTAACCCCAAAAATAATTCAAATTAGTAAGTATTGCTGTACTATTTTTAAACACTTCACCTCTCTGCCACTTTATCCGTGTTGAGTATTAGATATAATGATGGGCTCTTGGGCAATCGATTTACTAGGCATAGCATTTGACACTCATGCTTAAGTGAGGTCACCTGTGGCTTTCACTAACCATCGCATCGTATCCTCTACTGTTTTCCATGTGTTTAATTTTATAAGAAAATTCCTTAAGTGGATAACCTGACCAAAATTGCTTAAAATGTAAAATTACAGAATTTGTTTCTCAGCATGCGGCAAACACCTGCATATAAACTAAGGCAGCTGCGTGGGTACAGAAGGTCTGTTGTTGGCAGTAGGTGCAGGTGGATGTAATGATATTAGTAGTGATTGGCTAATTTATGAGACTGTTTAGTTATTCATGTCGAGTGTCAGCCATCCATCATAGCAGTGGTGAAGAAAGCTTAACTGGATTGTTTAAGTGCCAGACCAAAGGGGCACTGAAAGCCACGTCATGCTGTGGAAACTCCGGTGCTTGTGAACTACACAAACATAACACAATGATGTAGTTTCAAAGTTAGTTTCTTATGAGACTCAGTGGGGTTTTACCCAAAGACTGTTGCTGAATTTGTACAGGCAAGCACAAATGTACACTGAAAAAGCCCCAACATTGTGAGGTATGTTTTGTAATAGGGGGCAGCGGTCCTCTAACAGGAACTTTAGCGTTATATTTAGAGTTATAGCACATTAGGGACAGCAGCATTTATTTTATTTCCTTCACACTTTCAGTCTTTGTCATTGGTTTCTTTTTCCCTCAGGTGAATGTGTTTTTGCAAACATATACTTCTTGTGTATTGAGCAGGAAAGTTTGTATTAGGCCAAAACTGTGATGTGAGCTTATGAATGATCTGATTGCAGTCTGAGAATCAGCAAAGTCCCTTTAGGCAAGTCGTACCACTATAAGGCCATGTTTTTAACATCTCCGAGCAGTTATTTCAGTCATATAAAACTTACATCCTGTCTACTTGAATGGAGAAAGGCACAATATCAGGCTAAAATCACAATTAAAGGAGAAGATCACCCAAAAATGAAAATTATTTTATTATTTACTCATCCTTATGTTGTTCTAAACCTGTAGTTTCTTTATTCTGTTAAACATAAAAGAAGGTATTTGGCACACAGTAGACTGTACCCATTTACTTCCATAGTATTTGTTATTCCTACTATGGAAGTCAATGGGTACAGTCTACTGTGTGCTTACCATCATTTATCAAAATACATTATTTTTTGTCTTTTCTTAGTAGAATAAATGATATCAGAATTTACATTTTTGGGTGAATGATCCCTTTAAACATAACTTTGGTTTCTAAAGCTCAAATTGCGCTAAATAACACATCTTCTCTTAGTTGTTTTAGCTACTGAGCATGCGCATAGGTTGACAATCGTCTGATGCGATTTTGTATTGAATGTCTTATTGATTGTTGAGTGGTTCTTTTAACTGGAAGGCGGGACTTCCGTTACCAGTGCGTTCATATTGTTGCATTGTTCCCCAATAGAGGGTATGCCCGTGACGTCACTTTCGGCGGAAGTGACTGTGGTTACGGGCACTGAGTGGCAAAAAGTCTGAGCAACAGCATTAGCATGTAGCGAGAAATCCGCAAAAAGCGTCTAAAATGAAGAAAGTTGTTGTCTGATCGACTGTGCAAACAGATTCAACAAGAATTTGTAGCTTTCGTTTGGTAGTATTAGGCAAGACAAGCATGTATGTCGGCAAAAGAGATGTCTGGGCACATACCAAGATCCCTGGACTAATGATTGTTTGTTAAAGCGATTTTAAACCCCCCAAAATCTAAAAAGCCATGTCTGGAAGTACTTTGGATTTTGGTCGGTAGGAGGTAAAATTGTTGATAAAGTTGTTACATACGACCACTAGTAACTGAACATGAGGTGGTTTATTTTTAAACTTAAATAGACTATCTACCTATACAAGTAGTTATGGCACTTTGTATTAATTTGTCCTGTTATTGACGTAATGCGCGTCATTGAAAAAAATGCGCAACCAGATGTTTGAATAGTTCGAATATTTGTGTGTATTGTAGAAAACATATTCAAACTTAATTTTTGAGCAATTTTGACAGCCCTAGTACACATTTTACATAATAACGTTAGCTCGGTGTCGTTTTTGATACTCTTTGGTAGGGATGTTAACAATTAATCAATCTTTGATTAATTGTCGATAAGAATTAAATCGATAAAACTTAACGATTGTCGAAAAAGCAAGCACGTGTGTGCGCCGCCTGCACGAAGCACATACACAGCTGTTGAAAAAAATTAAACAAGTGCAAAGTTTAAACTAGCCATGATCACAACGATGCTCGATGCCAAACACACACCTGGGCTTTTTAATCTCATTCGAGACGCAACGAAATGGAATCCGCAGTGGATCTGAGAGGGTCCGATGACGAAAATGCAAACACGGTTACTGAAAGCAAAGACCCTCTTCAGGGAAGCCTACAAGATTAGCATAGCAACGCTGCTATTCACAGAAAAGGAGACCAGAAGCCATTTTTAATAAACAGATTAAAATGTAAAACCTAAATTCTGGCAAGAAACTGTTAAATGTAAACTGTAACTGACTGTCGTTACACTCTGAATGCCTACAACATATGTCATTGATCATCATTATTGACTGGCTGAGGCGCTACACGCTAAACACTGTAGCAGGTTTTCTAATGGAAGGTTGAAATCTCTTTATAAATAAGCATCTTTGCTGAAAGTACACCGCAGGTCTAAAGCTGAGGTGACGACGAGAAAAGTGCCCTTTGTGTGCTTCTTGGATATAATTACAACGAGCGATGTATCAATGACTCAGAAAGCTAGGTGAACAACTAGAAAAATAACACTTGATGATAATGAATGAAACTTTTATTTTGTCATGGAGGCCCGGACTTTCATCCGACTGTACTTTGTCTATTAGTCATTATATATCATTACGAGATTAAATTGATGATTTTTATCAAAACACCAACTATGTTAACTCATTTTACAATCCCACTAGCATGTTATTCAGACAAAATAAAACATTTTAATTCGCGTGAGGAAGCTGGCATTTTTACGCACACTTATGTCATTGGCTATATGCCACTGCTGTAATGGCTTATTGCACTATTATTGTTAACGATTGTTCGATTGATTGTTCGTTAATTTAAATGATTATCGAATATGGGAAATTGTATAATTTGACATCCCTACTTTTTGGCTATAATTTGAACTAAGGTAATCTACTTGTTGTTTTTTTGCTAGTTATGAGAAATAAACTATTCTAAAAGGACTCTTGTTATTGATTCTTGAGGAGTTTACTAAAAGTTACGTGTGTTCCACGAAAACTGCTTGTTTATGTTGTTATTGCTGAATAGTAGGGCCGTCTATAGTAGTGCTTAGTCTTATTGGATACAATATCTTTGACAGATTGCTTACTGACTGTCTGAAGAAGAGATGGGTCACAAGGCCCAGCTTGTTGTCCAGCAACCATATTTTGGTAGTTTAGAACATGTATTTTATCAAAGTGCTTAATTTAGATGTGTGGTTTAAGTTGTCCCTTTTGAAAGTTTTAAAGTTTATCCCAATTTAACCCCAGGGCTCCAGACTCCACCAAATGGTGGCATTTTGCCACCAAAATTTGAGAATGTGCCACTGAATTTTACATCCAGTCGCACAAGTCCGACCAGTAAATTTGACCTTTTTTTGTGACGTGACACGGAATTTGAAACAGCACATTGTACTTTCTGCATCTATCATCAAAGTATTTATTTGTAATACAGTGGAAATTAGTAGAAATCTGATTATTTGGTTAGCATGTTGAATTTAGGTGCCCCTAAATTTTCTGGTTGCGCCCCTAAAATTTTCAGATGGGAGCCACTGTGCTCCTAGTGAAAAAAATTAGTCTGGAGCCCTGCATACACATTTTGAAGTTAAATATAGTCCAACTGTTGAAAATACATCTCAGGAAACCTATGTCATATTGAAGATTAATTTTCCCCTCAGCTTCATTTTAAATAGGAATTGTGGTCAGTCACCTCATATTTTGGTCAGTTGATGCCTTCCTGTTGGGGAGTTCTTGGCCTGAATAGCTGCGAAATTGACAAGGCCTTATGCTGATAGTCAACAGTCCAGTTTTACAGACTTAAATAGTGAAAATTATGGGGGCTGGACAGCCTAACATAATTATGTGTGTTCATCATTATACCTTTTTCTACCTCAAGAAATTCAATACCCTGCTCTATATTTTTATGGCAGTGGGTTCTGGTTCATGTACGCACAGCACTTTTAATCAGATGCGTTTGGAAAAAAGAAGACTTTTTTTGGGCTTTGCTGGGGAGTTTCTGCACGACACTCCAAGCCATTATATTCTCCTGAAAACTTTTCAAAGCTTTGAATCATTTTCAACATTAATGAAGTTGTAACCTAGTTTCTATCACTGGCATAGCATTCCATCGGCAGCGGGATTTCAACGTGAGCCAGAGGACATATTATCTGTTTTCTCACTTTTACCTCACATACTGTGATTTGTTGGAGGGCTTAATCCAAATAAAACCTTCAGGGTCTCTATGGGATCAATTTGAAGAGATCTCTCCTCCCCATTCTCCTGTTCTTTCATATTTTACTCTTTTTTTCCCTCTATTCTATCTATGGCATATTTTCCTCTTGTGGCTCAATATATCAGGTTTAGAATGAGATGCTTAGGGTGTCGGTTTGATCTATTGGTGATCTGCTTTCTTGTGATCGGCTGATCACTCTGTCCTTAGCTGACCAATCAGTTGGTCTCAGCCTGTAAATGTATTTGCAGGTCCATTCCGCCACTTCCTGGTACTCTTTACCTTTGTAGGTGCATACAGATTATCATGATGGTTAAATGTGTTTTTTAAGATTTTGGATTCAAATCAACTCTCGAGAAATTTGACAGTGGCTTTTCGTACGCTTATATTGCACTTAAAGTGAATGTAATGTGGTAGGGAGGGGCATGTTTGAGAACAAGAGAGACAGACAAGGTTGTAATAGATGTCTCCGTAGGCTTCTCTGACTTAAACAGGCAAAGCTCACTAAAGGAAACCCGCGGGCTTGAATCTATTATTCACATGTAGCGCTGCAGTGCTGTAGATCGTCTCTTTCAAACACATTCGCGCACACACACACAAAAGCGAGGAAATGAAAGCTGTCGGCTGTTTGCAGTCACGGAGCAAATGGACAGAGCGAAGGCCTTTTGTCAAGACATGAATCTCTAGTGACTCTACAAAGACCTGCTAGCAGACACATTGTTTGAGAAACAAGCACGGATACAGTATCTGTATTGAGGTGAATGAGCTAAATGGATAGTGTTCACTCCTTAGCTGATAGCAGTCTTGTTTTGCCCTCTGGGTTTACTAACAGCTGATGTTTTTTAAATGGTGATAGCTGGCATCAAGAACCTGATCCTGAATCAGTACTTGAATCACTATTCACTAAGAAGTTTTCTTTACCTCCTATTCTCTAGACTGTTGCTTCACCTTGACCTGTTAAAAAGCTCTAGAAATATGGTTTAAAGAGACAGACCATTAGTCTGAAAAGTGGGATTTACAGGGTTCCTGTGGGTCCTTGAAATTCTTGAAAGTTTGTGAATCTGAGGGAAAAAATTCAAGGCCCTAGAAAGTTTTTGAAAATACACATACATAGATTCAAGCACTTTCAATAACCTGTATCTATTTTATGCAAGAAGTTTTCTTAAAAAAAAAAAATCCATATTATTCCCTGTGTAGTTCAGGATAATATTATAAAAATTCTAGACTTTTTAAGCACACGTGTTAAACTGTTCACTTTAAATGTTTATATCTTCTGCATGCGAATGTTGATTCATACCAAAATGCTTTTTTGCATAGTTGTGTTAGACACATGAAAACGTCTCTGGTTACGTGTGTAACTGTTGTTCCCTGAGAAGGGGAACGAG
Source organism: Misgurnus anguillicaudatus (assembly GCF_027580225.2). Taxonomy (NCBI): domain Eukaryota; kingdom Metazoa; phylum Chordata; class Actinopteri; order Cypriniformes; family Cobitidae; genus Misgurnus; species Misgurnus anguillicaudatus. Next base: position 22,367,640 of record NC_073340.2, read on the forward strand.
ACCCTGCGTCTCTCTTGCCACACTTCCTGCGCCCCTGTAACGCCGTCTTTGTCAATATTTCAGTTAGCGATATACGGCCTGACTCCCGCGACACCCTGTCTTTGTCGTTAAGCCTCACCATTGGTTGAATTTTATATACACATTCAGACGCACTTTACCCCTGAAGGCATCCCCAAAGTGTCACTACAGTGATGCAGCGCGAGTTCCCTCAAAAGGGAACTGTAACAGTATATCTTAAAAGGTAATGTAACCTTGCTCTTACTTGAAATGTGTCACCACATTTAGTCCTTGAATTTGAGGGTATTTGACCTGGAAAGTGCTTGAAAGGTCCTTGAATTTGAAGTTAACTAAGGTGTGGGAACCCTGGATTTATTTGTCTTCATAATTTTTTTAAATTAATCACTGTAAAATATGCCTTGTTACACTTAAACTTTTAAGTTTATTCAACTTGGATTTACAATTCATTTCAACTTTCTTAACTAGTAAGTATTTGCTATAAATTATAAAAATTAAGTTGAATTAGCTTAAGTTATTTCAACTTAATTTTTATAATTTGAAGCAACTCCTCACTATTTAAAAAAGTTTAAATTAATTGTAATTTCAAGTTGGATAAACTTAAAAATTTAAGTGCAACAATGAATTTTTACAATGTACTTACTTTCATTATATAGAAAATAGATTTAATATAAGTAAATGGTGACTGATGCTCTTACATAAGTCAGTCCTATGTGTTTGGAGCAACATGAGGGTGAATATATGAAGAGTTTTGTTCCAAAACACGATAAATGCCATTAAAAAAAATTACTTGCCACCAAAATCAGTTTTGTATTAAAAAGTAAATTTTTCATTTTACGCAAAATCCGATATCCGCCGTGTTATTCTGTCATCTTTGCTCTCTTTTTTCCAAACCGTGACTAACGCCAGTCCTCCTTCTCTACAGAATGCAATAAATCCACTCAACAAATCACAGCGCACCATTCCACGGAATGTAAACAATAATGGCGTCGCTTTGAATAGACACAGAATCCTAGTTTTCCTCATCTACTTTGTACTTCGTGATCAACACACAAACAAAAACAAAATAATACTTTTGATGGCATGGATAAACCTTTCGGTTTTCTGTGGCGGGAAAGAAATGTAAGCAATCAAAATTGAATAATTTAAGTGAGAGGCACTCGGGCGAAGGAAAAATGCCGGCTGACAGCATGAAGTTTCTGTCATGCGAACACATAACACATGCAAACAACCTTTAATGTTTCTTTTTTTAATTAGTGTATACCACTAGTCAACTAAATGAATATAACATGGCAAAGATGAATGCACATTTATATATTGATTTAATTAATTTATAGCATTTTGAAAAAAAAAGTCTCATTGATTTATTGCATTTTGCGGAAAAAATAATCAGTTTTTATAATAAATCTTTGAAAATCGAATTATGGATTTGAATTTTTAATGTAATTACAACCTAAAGATGCTATGTGAATGTTTGTAACAGCGAATAGTGGTTTTCATCTTTACACATTTTTACCCAAATTAGTCAAAATGGATTTATTGCGTTTTGGAACCAAACGCTTTATAAGATGGCAATATTTTTTGACTGGCATTCAGATGACAAGACAAGATCGTTGTCCTTCTAGCAAATGACACAAACACAGTAACAAATTTAGCTCAACAAGTTCAGACAGCGTTGTTATGGAATGTATATCCTAAAATAAAGTGCTGTGGCTAAAATATCATCAAATCTTTAGGTCTTTCCGTCCTGACTTTTTGCTAGCAGTGACAAAAATTACCAATGTTGGCACAAATTCACCCTTTGTGTTTTCCTGTAACTTGTTTTAGATATAATAAACTTTGTTATTTTGTTGTAGTTGTGATTCATCTTGCTTGCCAGAAAACAGGGCTAGTTTTCATGGCTATCAAAGAAACGTGCTGTTGGCCCACAAAATAGTGCAGTTATGGCATCCAGAGCTAACCGTTCAAACCAACCAGCCAAACCTTGACCACCTGCTTCAGAGAAACAGGTGCTCCTGGTCAAAACTTACACCAGAAGTTGACATGTTGGACTGTTCAAAGAAACGCTGATGTTATTAACATTAATGCTTCCGCACTAGAAGAGGAGAAAGGATTTTTTTTAAGCAATCACAGACCAAACCTTTAAGAAGCCTTTAAAAATGACCCAGTTTAAAGACATATTTTGTCCCAAAACACATTCCTGCTTTATTATTTTGTTTTCATGATGTCGACATGCTTGTGGGATCCAAGCAGTTGCACTTTTTAAAGCTTGTCCTCTCAGTTTACTTACATTTGAAAGGCTGTTTTTACAGGCTTTTTATTAGGCATCATTGGCACACAGCCTCTTCCCTTCTGTCACATGACTGGTAATAATGACATCATTGAGACTCGCCAATTGAGGTTTAATACCAGAGTCCAAGGCTGAAGGCTATAATTTGGCCTCTCCTCTTTTTGACATGCTGTCGCTCCGGTCTAATTTAGGCCCTGGGTACAGCTGTGCCCAATTCTAACCATACCCTGTTAAATCTGTTTGTTTCTGTTGCTAAACTAGTGTTTTTAGATGACAACAAAGACACCTGCTGCCTTGTTATTCAGCGATGTGTAGGCTGTTGTATTTGCAGAACTAGGAAAATGTTATTATGATATTTATTGATAGTATTGTGTAATTAAGATTTGATATTTTTGAGTGTCATAAAATTGCACTGTCTGAATTATTATCTACGTCCACTTAGGAAGCTTTACCACAAACAGGCTTGCAGATGTAGATGCCAGATTTACATGAAGGACTCGGTTTGTATGTAAAAGTTATTTTATTCATGTCAACCGAGCAACGCAATGATGAGACACAAGAGTCCTGTCAGTGATAAAGCTTTTGTCTTAATGCTGAATTGGAGAAAGTAGCGCAGTATGCAGTCATAAGATTTCGCACTGTTTAGCCTATTTGTAATTATAAACTCCAGGTCACGGAGCAGGACCGATTGTATGGCGTTTTGTGTGTACAGCGTGCATGCATGAGATAATCATGTGTTCACTAAAAACCATTTTAGAGGTCAAACACAAATACACAATCGGCTGTCTGCTTGTCATGTTTTATCGGCTGCTCTATCGTGGTAAACACTATGCAGTGTTTGAAGTGGAAAGCTTTAATCAGAAAAGTAATTGTTTACAATTGAAGGACGGTTGGCCTTGTGCGGCTATGTACGTGTGAACGATTGGCCATTTTTATGTGAGGGTGGACGCAGTCATTAGTTTTACTTGCAAAGGACAGCATAACAATTACTATTGCTCACACTTTAAGTATTAAACTTGGCGCTCTGCAGCTCTTTTTGAAAGTAAATGACTGTTGCCCTAAATCACTGTTAGTGTATACGCCCCATTATACTGAAAGTAGAATCAAGATTCAAAATAGCTTTATTGATATGGTAATACAAACAAATACAGTAATAAGATACTCAATAAAATACAGAATTGCCTCTTTTTATACAATGTTAAGCTCTGTGTCCACCAAAGCATTTAACTCCCCCCCAGCGTTTTTTTTTTTAAGTTGCCAGCCAGTCCCAGCATTTTTTATGATTTTCACAAAAGTTAATGCCTTCCAGAAAATTTTCTTCTGGAAATATAGAAAGAGTTTGGTTTCAGAACGCAATAAATCCATTTGTACTCATTTCGGTAAAAATGTGTTTTCTATACCAAGAAAGTGACAAGATGAAAACCACTATTTTCTGTTACAACCTTTCACATAGCATCTTTAGGTTATAAAAATATAAAAAATTCAAATCCATAATTTGATTTTCAAAGATTTATTATAAAAACTGATTATTATTTCCCCAAAATGCTATAAATCTATTGAATCAAAATATAAATGTGCATTCATCCTTGCCATGTTATATTCATTTAGTTGACTAGTGGTATACACTGATTAAACATTTATGCCATTAATCAAAAGCCTTACTTTGTCATATTAATAATAACGCTTTCATTGCTGCGGTTACACTTGGGACGTCGTCGCTTAAGGTTTTTTTCTCAGCGATCAGCTGTAAAATGTTTTGGTCCTGCTCGATTTTTGTTGGCTTCGCATAAAATAATGGAAAGTTTTTCATAAGATCCCTTGGGGTCAATGTGTTAGCATGAGAGAAGCTTCATGCTGTCGGGAGAACAAGCAACCAGGATTTTTTCGCCTCCGAATGCAAATCGCGTAAATTATTAGATGTTGATGGCTTACGTTTCTTTCCCATCACAGAAAACTACCACAGGTTTTTCAATGGCATTAAAGTATTATTATTTTTTGTTTGTTTGTTGATCACAAAGTAAAAGCTGAGGAAAACTAGGATTCTGTGTATTTAACGCGCCGCCATTGTTTGTTTACAATGCGTGGAATGGTGCGCTTTGATTTGTTGAGCGGATTTATTGGATTCTGCACAAAAGGGGGAGTGGCATTTATTGCGTTTTGGGGAAAAAAGGTAGAAAAGATGACAGATTAATACAGCGGATATTGGATTTTGCGTAAAATTAAGAATTTACTTTTAAATACTGACCTGATATAATACTGATTTGGGCCGTAACTCATTTTTTAAAAAATGGCGTTTATCGCGTTTTGGAACCGAACTCTTCATATAAACATTCAATATATCAATATATATAATGAAAGAAAAAATTTCTCATCCTACCTTCGTTTGTTCTCTTTTATCACCTCTTAAATATGGGTAGGTTTCTTAAAAATAAAATGTTTTGAGCAAAAAGCTGAAATCGTTGCATTTTTGTAAAGGACTTTTGTTATAGATCCGATTTAGAACAATGATCAAAATACATATTATTAACTGTTTTGGCCTTAGAGGATGCGTCCATGTTTTATAAATTGGGTAAGAGCGCCATCTGGTGGATAATAGCGGAAATACGAATTGCCTGAAAAACTTGTAATTGCAGGGAAGCGTTTTCTCTTAATTTAAGTATTAACTCGTCAAATGCGGGGAAAGAGTTAAGCACGGCTGAAATCTGCAGACGTTCGTCTAAAAACGCAGATGATGGGTGCTTGCCAGGGTTTCTTCTGCTGAGTGCTTTGGTTGCTATTAATTTTAATATAATTTTTGTATCCGTTGTTGTATGATGTAGAGCCCGACCGATATGCGTTTTTTCGGGCCGATGCCGATACAGATATTAGGGAGTAAAAAAAGACCGATAACGATATATCGGCCAATATTCTTTATGTGTACATTATAGTTCAGTATATACTACAGTATATTATATTAAAGTACTGTACATAGAATACACTATATACTTTAACATAATATACTATGAATAAATACAATGCAATGCAATGGTCACTCACAAATGTGGTGATCACTCACAAATGTGGTGATCCAACACTTATAATTGATGTGACAAAGATATGTACTATAGGCAAGAAGTTAACAATAAACTTTATTATCCAAAATTAGTTGGATATCAGTGCACTAAACAGTAAACTTGACTTATTATAAATAACTTTAAAACACAAAGAGAACAAAATACATAAAACTTGCATCATTTGCAGTTTTGACGAGAATAACGTTATAAAGAGAAACTTATGAAGTCATTGATTAATATTCGCTTTACAGTAAGTTGTGTACTTCACAAATTAGTTAGCCACTCACAGTTACGAAGACAATGCTTGACGGAGCACATACTAATGTACGCTATGTTTAATGTTGTGCACAACGTTTTTATAACACAAACCCAGGGTTCCGTGCAAACTTTAGACTTTACTAAACTAATGCGTCTTCGCTCCGCCTCTTTTATTTAGCAAGGGTGTAGAGTTGCGCGAGCTTATTGAATCAATTGCTCTGAAATGAGCGTGTTAACTAACAACACAAGCAGCAGTAACCTCATATAGTGTTATATAAGTGCACGGCTGCGCGTAGTTTAAACGTGTCATTTCTCCGTCTCGCGTCATTTCTCCCGCTTGCGTTTTAACTCGCAAGTCGACAAAGAGACGGATTAAAAACACCAAATGTAAGCGGGAATGCGTCTATTTTGTCCATTTATAATCCAATCGACCAAAGCGCGTCTTAATACCAGGTGTAAAAATGTTGTGAAGAAGACACTGCGTGACTGCAGCCACCTGAACTGAGAGACTGACTGACTGAAGTGAAGGGGGTGGGGGATTGGCTGGTGTCACTACAGTGAGTGATCTGGGTCGCCATTAGCAACCAGTATGGCGCACTCTGCTGGACAAACAAGTACTTACATCTTTCAAATGCATTTAATGTGTTCTGTAACAAACGTTCATATCGGCGCATATCTGCGGCTTATACGCCGATACAGATATATCTGCGACATGCTCATATCGGCCGATAAAATCGGCAAAACGATAAATCGGTCGGGCTCTAGTATGATGCGCTGTTGGTGTGGTATATATTCGCCCCTCCTCTACTGTGATTGGACGACTAAGTGAAAAGTACAACAAAACTCAGTGTTTCACTCAAATTTAACATTTTTAAATTTTTGGCGAGACGCCGACTGGTAAAAACGCTGAGGCTCAATGCTTGGAATAAATGCTCAGCACCCCTTCATAGGGGTTGGTTCACATTCGCGTCTAAAACCGGGCTGAAAACACGGAAAAATTACTCTCTATTTGAGCGCGCTTGCCATGTGCCTACATTCAAAATAACGTACTGGAGTACACAAAAAATGCGAAATGTGAACCGCCCCTAAAAATGCCCTGACAACCACCCAAAGCACCATAGCATCATGGGAGTGACAATTTACGGCCAAGCACATATTTTCTTTATAAAATCTAAAAACAAGTTCTTATTAGATTTAGTTACAGTTTCAGCATATGAAGAGTTCAGATGCAAAACCCGCTAAGTGTGTCTGCCATGATTTCTTGTTCATTAGCATTTTTTATCAGACTCTTAATAGGTTCTGCCTAAAAAAACTGCATTTTGTATGGGGTGAGGGCGGGATTTGATGCAAAAGTATTTGATGAATGTATAGTATAGAGCAAATATTTTGACGGAGCTGTCCATTAGTGGCTTTTGCACTTGTATGAGGTGTAGTCTTTTTGCTGAGAATGTGTTCTTTGCCAGTTTTGGCAACATTGCATATTTGGATATTTGGATATACTTGGAAGTTCAGTTTAAGCTATTTAAACTGTATTATTACCAAACAGATGAATGATGAGTCTAAGCCGAATTTAACATGATTAATGAATGCACGTCACCACACCACTGTTATACTCTCATTATTCTCATTAAGCTGTAATTGTTATACAAACACAGGATGGCCCAAGTCTTAAAACTTTCCAAATAAAATCCCTAAGATTTATTCATTTTATTTTTAATACCATGTATTTGAGTGTCTAATACATTATTCAGCGACATAGAGAGCCACTTTGTGAAGCATTATGAATAATCAATAAGCAAACCTCAGTAATACATCTTATAAAGAGATCATTACTCCCTTGTCTATAGAGCACATCATAGTCATACAGACAGTAAAGTGCAATTTCATACGGACCTCATGGTGAGGTCAACGGTATTTGGGGGCTGAATGTTATTGATTGAGCTTTAGCATCTGTTTGTGTCCTCGCGTGCTGTTGATTCCATTTGACCCCTTCACACGGCTGAGGTGAGCTCTGTGTTTTACTGTGATGGGACTCCAGGGCCCTCGTTTATCACATGTTATACCCAGATCATCCATAATTTACAGATGAAGAATTAAAAAGTAAGATGGATATTTCAGAATGATGTTCAGGTGTGCAAACTTCAAAACTAGAGTGGTATTGGATTTGATCTCATCTCTGCTGCCCGTGTAAATGCTGAGTTAGTGCACGGGTGAATTAACTTCTTTCTCCCATTTTTTCCTATCAGCATGGATAAGGAATGTCACGTGAATAATTCACCTGAAATAACTTATTATTTATTTAGTCTTTTGCGTGCTGAACACATTGTGTGGTTAAAAGGTTCTTTAATTGAGCTTGTACTGTGTTTTCTTCAGGTGAGCGGAGGGCTGAGGAAGGAGAAGAGGATTGTGGGCCATCTTGGGAGAGAGGGACCCTGAAGATTCTTTGGGTAATGCAGCTAACAGTTATTTTTCGATTCTGTTGTTCTTCCGATTGTTATGATGATTTAGGCGTGACCTTAATGCTGCGTTCAGACCAGCCACGGTAGAGGCGTCATGCGCGAGTGATTTGAATGTTAAGTCAATGTGAATACGCGTTGACGTGCGTCCGGAGGTCGCGCGGCAAGAATTATGCGTTTAGCGCAGTAGACGGTATTCAGCCTCTTTCGCGGGTTTAGTTTGCGCAAATTGAGCGTTGCCGCGGGAAATGCGCAAATTGAAAAATTTGAACTTTGGAGGAAAAACACGCCGCGTTAACCAATCAGGAGCTTGCTCTAGTAGTGACGTGATTAGAGAAAGCAAGCGGGTCGCAGAAGCCCCTCCCATGACACTAATTTCCACGTGAATGTTTCGATGACTAGAATTTAATGCGCAAATAAAGCGAGTAAACTCAATGTTACAGCGGCAAACTAGACGCGGTAGACGCAAAATTTGACACCTCAAACGCGGCTGCTGTGAAACCACGGCAGTGTTTCCCACAGGATTTTGAGAGACTGTGGTGGTAATGACATCACACGCCAATTAGCATATATGTGACGTCACTGTGTCGTGTTTGCGTTTGATCTAGTGTTGGCACCTGAAATATGTTTCACTTTTACTCTTTGCTCTGTATCTGTATTTGATCTGTATTATATATCACATTGTATTTTAAGCCGAATTAAGCTGTTTTAAATAGTGAAATAAAAATGTAAATGGGAATCATGAAAATTCTATTTGTGGGGGCCAGTGTTGATTCTGTGGTGGGCCACCACAAATAAATCAATGTATGGGAAACACTGCACGGTAACAACAACCAGACCAATGGCAGTTCCTGAGCGTATGTAAAAGCAAAGCAACCAGCATGAAACAATGCCATAAGGGGCGTGCCGTAGTGAAATGTTGGCAAACTGGACTGAAGCAGAAATTAGGGAGCTTGTCACTATCCTCGCTAAAGCTGAGATCATTCACCAGCATGACAGAACAGCGCATCACATGCTCCATGATCTTGTCGTAAACTAAAATGCACATTTCTCTCGAGAAACCATGTATAATTAGCAAACTTCGGACGTTGTGGAAAAATATACCAAGTGCAGGACTTTCAGGAAAAACATTGGCAGTGTGAATGAACCAAAAATCGAATGATTCCGGACAAATCCTGGACGCATTTTCAGTGTATTTTCCGTAATTTCTGTAATCTCTAATCTCTGTCTACAGAAAATATTACAGTGAATCAGTACACTGTCAAAAAAAGTATAAAAAATGTTTTTTAGATGTCAGTGTCACTGGGGTGGTACCCTTGTAAAAGTACACCTGTCTACCTAAAGCATTCATAGTAGTACCTCAGAGGTACATGTTGGTATCAAATGTATAAATCGGAACCTGAATGGACCGTTTTAATGAATACTGCCCTAATGACAGCTAGGGACCATTTTTTAAAGCTTGGTTTCAAGTCTCATTACATAAAAATTATCTTAACATTTTCTTTTTGACTTAATACACATGACACACTTCATCTTTACCAAAGCTGAACCATTCAGGTCAGATTTGCAGGATCTGCAGTCTGGCACTACAGGCCACTTAAACTAATGCTCAATCATTAACAATAAGCCATGCTGTTTAATTCTCAGTCTAAATAAGAGGCTGTTGTGCTGATTGTTTTAGCATATAGTCTCATCTATCCTGATTATCATTTATTTTAGTGGCAGCCACTAACAGCAGTACGGCTTTAGTGAGGTATCACTTTCACACTTCTCACTCAGTTGGTAGTGGATTGGTTTGTATTTAGTTTGTGTTTTGGTGATGTACAGTTTACACTGTAGCCTTCAGTATTAAGTGCCGAATCCAGCTGTGCATTTCCTGTGTTTACAGTCAATGTACTGAGGCCTTGACAAATCCCCTTTGGAGCATCTCAGGAGATGGGAGAACTCCCCTTGCTGCCATTGACCTCATTATAAAAAGACAGCTGCTTCGGGCAATGCTGTTCTTTTTGTATATCACGCTTTATAGTTTAGCCTTTCAAACATATTGCAAATCAAATAAGTAATGTCTAAAAGAAAATGCACCGTCACACATTCACAAAGGTAGTAAGTTGTCATTTAGCAGATGCTTTTATCTAAAGTGACTCTCAGCTATTTATGTTAAGGCACCAGCGACAGGCATGCCTACTAGCAAACAACAGTACATAGACCAGACGACCTCCAGTGATAACACCGCTGTCTGTGTGAACTGGTTATTACAGCACAGTTAACCTCAGTCTGCTTCAGGCACATCATTGTATTAAGTGCTTTGCTCAAGGGCATGATAGTCATAGCTTATGGTTCACTCCTCGAACCAGAAACTGAGTTTAAGCCACTACACCACAAGTGATGACACATTTAAAATAAAGTCTGGATCTGTTCGTAGATACATTCAGAAAAAGAACATAATTACAAGATACAACATAAAAAATAATTTGCATGTTATTTAATATCACATTCAGAACTCATTGCATCTTTTAAAGTCTGTGTAAAGTCATTTCAGAGAATTGTTTCTAAACGCATTATAAATGGTAAAAAATATATTGCTCAAACACGTTGCAAAGACTGTGTAGTACTGAATTGTGGACAGTTTTTCACATTATCTGTGTTCAGGATTATGTGGGCGGATCTAAAACGTTGGCGCACAATCATAAGCATCCATTGTGGTTGTAGCCGTATTTGAAAGTTAAGAGAGACGGCAGCTTTCCTGCAAGTGGGCGTGGTTTCAGGTGGTGAGATCATAACAAGGGCGTGGTGATCTTGAACCTGCTTACGTCACGAGTCATTTTTTGGACCCACCATCCAATAGGAAAATTCAACTGCAGTAGCCACCGTTCAACCTGAAGAGGGCAGCACTCAGATGTTTTTACACCATATATTGTAGTATTGAAACACTTTATATTCAAATGTCAAAAAACTTACTAAAATCAATGAACAGCACTAATAAAGCCCCATTCTTACAGATCATTAACTTAAAAAAGTTGGTTTAGGGTTTAGTTACGCTTTACGTGTACGTATTGAAAATGTATGTATAAATTTGTCTACGTTGAGGTAAGAACATAGTAAAATATTGATAAACGGTGGTGTTTTCCTTTAAAGCTTTTATATCTCGTGAAAGTTGCACATAAGTGATTATAACGGCTGTCGAACTTTTTATTAATTGTACCCGGACGGTTTCAGCATAGCCTCATATTTAAAGTGGCTCGGATCTGATTGGTTCTGCTGTAACTGCGTAACTCTTTATTTAGTGAATGTTTAGGTATGATAAATGCCCTCAATCAATAAATAACACTCCAAACCCCAGTGTGCGGTTTTTCACTCGCCTCATAAATACCTCCTTTAATGAGAGAAGAGAAATTTCTCATTAACAGACTGAAGGCTGAACCTGCTTAATTTAACAGCTTTACCGTTGGTTACCGTGGTAATTACAGCCCCTCTTCTCTTTGATCCTCTCCAGACAATGTTTCCCAGATTCTCAAACTCATCAGAGAAACAGCTGTTATATCAGAGAGAGCGTCTCCATCTCAGGCAAATGAGAGATGGCTTCTCCATTGCGTGGCATACGCTCTGAAGTCTAGATTTACAACTGGTGCCTGTGTTGAACACAATGCGCCTGATTCCTGCGGGATTTCAGAGGGATGAGGGGTACAACAGCATGCCAAAGCTTAAAGGGATAGTTCACCCAAAAAAGAAAATGGCATTCCAAATCTATTTAAAGGACATGTCATGAAAATCTGACTTTTTAAGTGGTATAATTGGGTCCCGGTGCTTGTATCAACCTAGAAAATGTGGAAAAAGATCAACCCAGTAACTTAGTTTTGGTAAACCATTCTCAGCATGTAAAAAATAGCTCATTGAAATTTTGCTCCCCTTGTGATGTCAGAAGGGGATAATACCACCCTTAATCTGCACTATCCGCCACGGAACTGCCATTTAGTGCAGAGATCAGCTCATTTGCATTTTAAAGGACGCCCAGAAATGGCACATTTTTACTCACACCTATAAAGTGGTAATTTTAACATGTTATAATAAATTATCTATATGGTATTTTGAGCTAAAACTTCACATATGTACTCTGGAGACACCAAATATTTGGTATCTTAAAAAAGTCTTGTGAAATGTCCCCTTTAAAGGACCAATATAGTGAATTTTTTTACAAGACGTTGTATAAGTCTCAGGTGTCTATGAATTTTCAGCTCAGATCACACATCATTTGTTATAGCATGTCCAAAATGCCCCTATATGGGTGGGAGCAAAAAAGTGCTGTGTTCTTGTGTGTACCTTTTAAATGCAGAAGAGCTACTGCTGAGTTCTGTGAATACAGTCTGGGGAAATAGTATCTTTAGCCACATTAATGCTACAACATGCTAACCAACACATTTATAGAAGCTTTTGGATGAAGTTAAACAGTGAGTCAGTGGATGTGGGCGGGGCTTTGTTAGTGTGACATCACTGCCAACACACATTTATGTTCAAACACCTTGTAAAAGTGTTTAACTTTTAACTTAAAAATATAGAACTAGGGCTGTCACGATTATGAAATTTGGCTGACGGTTAATTGCCTAATAAATTGTGACGATTATGCAGATTAATTGTCTGTTTTATTGCTTTGGCATTTAATTCTCAAACTTTTTTGTTTGTTCATGAAATAATTTTATTATTTCATCTTTTTTATTAAATATTTTGCAAGGTTTACCTGGCAGTAAATATTAATACACATAACACATATTTAAAAGCAATTATTTAATAAATATATCTTTAAAAAACTGAAAGTTCTTAATAAGAAATCAACACAATAAAGTGTCTGAAAAATAACTTAAATTTAATATTAGCATCCTTCATTTCCATAAATTTGGAATTGTTGTTTTTGAAATGTTTGTTTTACCTGACAGTTCATACTGCTTATCAAAGTTTTGCTGCATTTTTTTAAATGCTGTTTTTTCTACTGTATTGAATGGCTTTGCAATGTATCGCGTTATCGGACCCTGTCTCGTTTATACAGGCGCAGCGGCTCCCCCTTGTGTTTTTTAGAGAGATGTGCAATCATTGCGGTGATCTGAAATCATCGCAATGAGGTCAAACAATCCCGATGAGACAATTATTTCATAATTTTGAGTGACAGCCCTATATAGAACACACAAAGTGAGTTTTTATTAAAAATTTCTTTTTTTCTCTCTGAATTGAGTGTTTTGGGACTGGTGCCGTCAAGCTCAAAAAATGGCAAAAGCTGAATGACATTGTAGATTTTGGAGTTTGATAACCTCAATGTTCCCCCTTTATTGTTGTATTTCTTCCAAAAAAGTGGCAAGAATATTTTCCAAAATTCAGAACTTTTAATTTACAACTATTCCTCAACAGCTTATTTTCCCAACATTGGGTCAAAAAGGGACAAAGCCAGCCATTGGGTTACATTTTGCAGTTTTAAAACTTTTCCCTTGTGAAGGGGATTTTTTGTAAGAAAACGTATTTCTGTGATCTACAAGCGAAGAATGTCATAACACACTATAACATAAACACAAGAAACAGATAGGCCTCTCCTATCTAGATAACTGTTACCTGTCTTTTTTTTTATTTTTTTAAAGCTTACCGTTAACTCCCTGAGGTCCCCAGACCTGAACAAGTACTGAGGCTGGAGTATCTGCATAAGCTTTGATGCTTAGTTTCATATTCTCTAACATTAAAAATGTGCATATCATAACAGGCTCTTTTTCCCCGGCCTCTCGTTCTGATATTATACGCAGTGCTGAAGACTTCGTTTCAAATGAGATCTTCAACCACACCCTACGTCAAAACTTGACACAGGTTTTTTGGTTCTTCATCTGTTGCTGATGTAACTTAGCCCTCCTTAATTTCTTTTCTTATGTCTCAGTAAGTACCAATGCAGCTTTTTATTCAAACCAAAGGTGAGAAAGACAGAGAGGGAATTTGGAAATGAGGACATAGTGATTAAAAGGGGAGCAGAACAGCAAAGAGGGGAGTCTGTTAGGAGAGAGAGTTATGGCAGTTGGTTTAAGGTGGATTTTAAGTGTGTTACAAGTGTTTATTGTGGTCTGACCTATTTAATGAATACAAATGTCACACCAAATAGCAAAAGGTCATTTAAAGGTTTTGTAAGGTGACTCACACACATATATACCCTCTGGGCACAGGCTCTCATACCCACACTGAACGCCTTCATTATGGTTTCTTGACCTTCCTCATCCACCACTTCATTACTTCATAGAGGTGAATGTTATCTACATTTACATTTATGCATTTGGCAGATACTTTTTTCAAAGAGACTTGTGTGCATTACAGGCATACATTTTAAACTAATCAAAATATTTGCCTGTTATTGTTAGTCTTTCATTACAATTTTAAATGTAATTATACGTTTAATTTAATTAATATGTTTTTATGGAGTTAATTTATTGCTTTGGTTTTTGCTGTATCTTATTGTGTGTACATGTCAGAACATGACATGATGGATGAAGAACACGCAGTCGTTGATGTCAATCGTGACCAGGAAAAATCTTAGCACCAAAAAATCTTCCTGCTGCCTGTGCCTTACTGGTTCATCCTTAAAATTAGCCATCTAAAATGATAACTGTTGTGTTTAGCCCCCTACTAACACCAACGTTCACTTAACATCAATCTAAGTGGGCCGAGGGTCTTTTTGACTGTCGCAGTCACTTCCTTTCCAGCACATCACCGTAGAGGTGACACACATTGAGTTGCCCTTGGCGACTGCATACCGGGGGTCAAAGTTCAACACCTTGATTTACAGCATCCTGTCTGGACGGCTCTGCGGAAATGAGGCTCCTCACCACGACATCTTCCAGAAAAAAAATCACTGCCAGGAGAAATTATGACACACCGTTGTCTTGTGACTCTTCTGGAACATTTACATGAAATGTACAGGCGTCCTTTTCTCGCACATTTGTGTATTCTGTGCATCCAGAGATGTTTATTGCTAACGTAATTGTACTGCAAAATGCGACCTTAAAATGATACAGAAAACGCACATAATATAATTTTATCAAAGCTATTCTATTTAGTATGTATTAAGCATCAGACAATTATAGTCGTAATATTGCAGGTGACAAAATGATTAAAGAGTGTTTATTTTTGGTGGTACTAAAAAAAGTATCGGGTACTACGTACTGCACCCAGTGGAAAAGCTCCCAAAAGTAAGCTGACCCAAACCAAACCGTAAGGTACTATGCAATGAAAAAGCACCATTAAGTTGCAAAGCTGTACTTTTGATACAGCTGTACTTTTGAGGGTACTGCCCCAGTGACAACTGTTGTGCATATTTTGATCATTTTATTCTGACAGTGTGTTGTACACTCACCTAAAGGATTATTAGGAACACCATACTAATACTGTGTTCAACCCCCTTTCTGGTCTGCCTTAATTCTACATGGCATTGATTCAACAAGGTGCTGAAAGCAGTCTTTAGAAATGTTGGCCCATATTGATAGGATAACAACTTGCAGTTGATGGAGATTTGTGGGATGCACATCCAGGGCACGAAGTTCCCGTTCAACCACATCCCAAAGATGCTCTATTGGGTTGAGATCTGGTGATGTGGGGGCCATTTTAGTACAGTGAACTCATTGTCATTTTCAAGGAATCAATTTGAAATGATTCGAGTTTATGACATGGTGCATTATCCTGCTGGAAGTAGCCATCAGAGGATGGGTACATGGTGGTCATAAAGGGATGGACATGGTCAGAAACAATGCTCAGGTAGGCCGTGGCATTTAAACAATGCCCAATTGGCACTAAGGGGCCTAAAGTGTGCCAAGAAAACATCCCCCACATCATTACGGCATTGCATTAATGAGAAATTGAACAGGTGTTCCTAATAATCCTTTAAGTGAGTGTATATTGATCTTTTGGTATTGTTTATCCTTAGTATTTTTCTGGTTTATCCATTTTTGTATATTTATTTACATTATATTGTCTAATTTATTGTTTCTCTTGCTCTTCTGTTTCGAGTACCAAGTACAGGTGACAATATAGACCTTGAATCTGTTCCTTTAAATGTATGTATGCCATAAAGTATGGAGAAGTGTTGGGTCATTGGAGATATTCTTGTTCTGCATTCTGTCTTCTTTCTGATGTGGGATGCTTTACCTATTGATCAGTCCACATCTGCGTGTACAGGCAAGCCTGTAGTTTTGAAATTGGAATAGATTTTCTTCCTTCCACATTGATCGGCTCAGGTGACAGCTAATTACTCAATGCTACGGTTTGCGTGTTTTATGCAGAGTTAATGTTATTTCATATGGTCCCTTTGTTACGGTGCTTTAGTTGACGGACACGTTTTCACATCTGTTGTAATGTTTCTGCAGTCACGTCACAGGGCGTGTACTTAGCGTGCTAGGATGTAATGAGATGTTTGTGTTTTCATTTCCGTTGGTTAATATTTTGTTGCTGTGGCTGGCTGTAGATAAGATACAACAGGTGCGAGCGTGTTTGTGAGCCACGTTCCTGCTAAAAACTGTGCGCGTGTTTTGCTCATCTAAACAAGGAATTAATAACCGTGATTAGCAAACAGTGATATGGTTTCTTTGAATACGACTTTATTCTAAGAGACAACCAAGCTTGACCTTTTACTATATTTGCACAAACACACACATGCGTATCAAAACAGCAACCCCCTAGAAGATAACCTATCCTTCAAGAGCAAAGTATATTGTACACTGAGGGGCAAGACATTGATCACATGTACAGTACAGTGGACTCTAAACTTATTTGGACACTTAAGCCAAACATAAGATGTGTCAATGCTAAAGCTTTACTTTCTTTGCTGTTTGTGTACTAACTGGTGTCAAGGTCATTTTAGTGGATGTATGAAGTCATTTGATCTCAAGGATACACAGATGCCTTAATAACTACAGGTGTAGTTTGTCATATTAACTGTGAACATGTTAAATACGTTTTTTTGCTGATGTCCTTTTTTTATGCATGTTAAAGTTGATTTATGCCTCTGCGTGTGATCTACGGTGTAGCCTCTAGATCTTTGTTTATACTTTTGTGTCGTCGTTCATGGATGTTACCAAATTTTTTTTCTGGTGGGTGCTCGGAATAACATCACGCAACGCTTGGGTTGCTTAGCAACGGCAGACGCTACAGGAGCACCTAAGCACTTTAAAAAGAAAGGTTTAAACGCGAAATGTGAAGAACCCTTTATTCCGCCTATTCATCAATGCATTGTAGTTACAACTCGCAAGATCCGCCAATTCAAGAGGCACCCGAAGTTCAAAATTGTTTAGTGATTCAAAATCATGGAATATATCTGGCGTTTTCTTGTGGGTGCTTAGCCATTTCGGTGGGTCCCACAGATTGGCACCTGTGCATGCAAGTCGCTAGTAGGCAGTGGCCACAGGCATGTTACTGGTGTAACCCATAGTATCAAGGCAAAAGCCAAAGAAGCAGCAGCTTGTTTGAGTACATTGTTGAAGAAGCATAATCCTCAACTTGGTCCTTGATCTTATGTGTATGAGGAAATGCGATGGAGATTTTTTTTGCCCCGAGTCAGGGGTTTTTGGAGACCAATCACAGCAATAGAATTGATGGATTGTTACATTTTTTGCAAAGTGCACGTCAGGCTATACCTGGCATGGGTCCGATGCAGAAGTAAAAATTAGCCATAACGTATTTATTATAGTTGAAATGGTTAAAGGAAAACACCACTGTTTTTCAATATTTTACTATGTTCTTACCTCAACTTAGACTAATTAATACATACCTATCTTTTTTCAATGCGTGCACTTAATCTTTGTACAGCGTATTTATAGTATTTACATGCTGGTAATACTAGTTATACGTAATTAGTGCAATTGTGTAATTATACTTACAAGGACACCTTTAAATGATGTCTAACACTTTTGTTGAAAAATTTACAGTGAAAAGAAGCTAAACATGATCAAATAATACTTCCTTTGCGTAAATTTTCCAAATAACAATCTCTGTTTTTATATCAAACAGACTGAATATTTTGTTTTGAATTCTGCAAGAAATTTGGCTAAGATGTTTTAGCATGTGCAGTTTATTGTCTCTTCATTATTTCCTGATTTTGTTTATTTTCACACGTGTTAACGACTTCACAGCTTGCCCAGAACAACAGGGAGAATTTGCCAACAAGGTCTTGATTATATAAACGAAAACGCGCTACGACAAATCTGTAATGTGTTTGGCGAATGGGAAGTTGTATGAACTCACCGATATGACAGATGAGTTAAGTACGTGTATGTGTGTGTGTATGGCAGCAGGACCTCATGGCCGCCGGACACGGATGTTCCAGCCAGAACCGTCGTGTGTGTCCACCTCTCTTATCTCCCGCAGATCCCTCCCTTTCATCTCCGTTCAGACCTACAGGGTACTGGACTTAACCCCTCCCTAAAATATATTCGCCCTGTTACCACACACTCACTCCAAGGCCGCTATCTCATTGCCACAGATGAGGGCCTTCATGTACAGGCCAAATGATTCCCACCCCCATCCTCATCCCATGGTTTGTTCCCATCTCACCTGGCTCGTTTAATTCGACCCCCCTCCTCCTCGGTTAACTCTCTCACCCTCCCTCTTTATCCTATCCCTCCTGTTGTTTTTCTGCCTTTGACTTGACTCTAATCTGAGTCTATGTGACATCTGGAATGTCCTCTGGTTTTGATCGAGATAGTGGGAGAAGGGGGAAGGACATCGCTGAACGCAGGCAGACACATTTAAAGACCGTAATTTACAGCATCTTTTGTTTTAATTACACAGTTGAGATTCAGTTCGGCTCACTGCATTTGTTTTTGTCCTTTCAGGATCTTCAGCGACACTGTGTCAGACATGAAAACCCAAGACTATCGTCCCAGCCCTGTGAAATCACAGACACAGTGTGAGTATAGACATCACTTTACAAATAAATGTGTACACGGTCACAAAAAAGGTACAAAAGCTGTCACTGGGATGGTACCCTTGAAAAATGTCCTACTATGTACCATTGAGGTACAAATTTGTACCTTTGATGTACTAATATGCACACCCTTAAAACATTTGTGTTAAAACAACACATTTTCTGTGACAACATCTCTTTGCTATTATTGGAACAACACATCTTGTGTTGTTTTAACACATCTTGTTGTATTTGTTTAAACACAAAATCAACACATAATGTGTTAAATAACAAAACAGAGTGTTAAAAACTAAAGGGATATTCCACTTTTTTGAAAATATGCTCATTTTCTAGCTCTCCTGGAGTTAAGCATTTGATTTTTGCTGTTTTGGAATCCATTCAGCTGATATCCGGGTCTGGCGCTAGCATTTTTGGCGTGGCTTGGCACAATCCATTGAATCTGATTAGACCATAAGCATCGCAAACAAAATAACCAAAGAGTTTCCATATTTTTCCTATTTAAAACTTGACTCTTTTGCAGTTACATCGTGTACTAAGAATGACAGAAAATTAAAAGTTGTGATTTTCTAGGCAGATATGGCTAGGAACTATACTCTCATTCTGACATAATAATCAAGGGCTTTGCTGCCGTACAATGACTGCAGCAGGCGCAATGATGTTACGCAATGCCCGAAAATAGTCACCTGGCATTGAAAGTAACCAAGGGAACTGTTTTCGGGCAGTGCGTAAAATCAATACGCCTGTCTTGGTACACGGTGTAACTGCGGAAGAGTCAAGTTTTAAATGGGAAAAATGTCGAAACGCTTTGGCTATTTTTGGCGCGATGCTAATGGTCTAATCTGATTCAATGGATTGTGCTAAGCTATGCTAAAAGTGCTAGCGCCAGACCCGGATATCAGCTGAATGGATTCCAAAATGGTAAGAATCGAATGTTTAACTTTAGGGGAGCTGGAAAATGAGCATATTTTCAAAAAAAGTGGAGTGTCCCTTTAACACATCCTTTCTTAGAGTGCACCCTTTAGGTACAAAGATGTACTTTTTTAAAGGCTACCCCCCAGGTAACAGCTTTTCTACCTTGTGTTTTTGCAAATCCCATCCCATACATGCACATCTAACAAATGCTGGGCGGTTTTTAACCCAGAGTTTGTTAAAATATGGACAAACCCAAATGGTGGTTTATAGGGATCGTTCATCCAAAAATGAAAATTCTGTCGTCATTTACTCACACTCATGTTGTTATAAACCTGTATAATTTTTCCTTCTTCTGCTGAACACAAAGGAAGATATTTTGGGCAATGTTTGTAACCCAACTGTTTTTGAGCATCATTGACTTCCATAGTATTTTTCTTTCCTACTATGGAAGTCAGTGGTGCTCCTGTTTCCTACTTGATTACTTCCTTTGTGTTTAGCAAAACTAATATTTGTATAGACGGTTTCAGCAGTAACAATATAAACCAGCGATTTTTATGAAAAACGCATAACTTCTGGTAAAATCTGCTACGAATAAATAACAACAAAGTCATTTTAAAGTACTTTATTTATATAACAAGCAAAATGAACAACACGTAGATTACCTAGGAAACCAAAACATTAGTTATTTTTGGCGAGGTATTTGTTTCAGCAACTAGTCAGACTATTAAACAAACAGAAACTGGAAGTAAAGTTCCGACCAGACGCGTAATCGCATCACCGCACATGCGTCCAATGAAACCGTCTATACAGATTTGTTACAACTTGAGGATTAGTAACTTATGACAGATTTTTCATTTTTGGTTAAACTTTCTCTTTAGATTAATCTAGAAAATGTCCACATTTGCCCAAACCGTGAGTTGAAAAACCCAGCATAGGTTAATTTAAACCTAATGTTTTGGTTTGATTTGATCCAACCATAGGTTTCACTCAACAACCCAGTGTGTAATTTCATGAAAGTCAAGTTTTGGGGTTGAATACAAGGAATATTCCAGTTGTAGTCTGCAATAAAGATGACACTATGAACAGTCTATCAGGTAAACTCCCAACCTATTAACCCAACGTCTGGCCTCTTCAACACATGGGTGAGGTGTAAACGCACACGTGCACACTAATTTCATTCCAACAAACACATTCTGTTACTTGCAACAAAAAACAGACCTACACACACAGATTTGGTGGCCGGAGTGTAACCCTTCTTCTAACATAAACACCAGATCTCACCTTTGAACTCCTCACCTTTCATCCTGCTAAGCGGTCCGTGATGTTCTCTTTTTTTCTTTACAAACGTGACTGTGGCTAATAATAAGTTCTAATTTCTTGCACCTAAAATAGCCTACTGTCTTCCCCTTTAACTGTTCTCACATTTTCCTTTAATGCCCAGTATAAACCCAGCCATTATGATGTTTCTGTATTTAACCTAATTAATTCTGCAGTGGCCTAAATGGGATTAGGAATTACCCTGCTTTGTGCATACAGACCTCCAAAGACTTGGATGTTCTTGGACTTCATTTAAATCTTTTCCACTTTCATCTGCCAGCTAACGCTTTTCTTTTTTTGTGATAAACAATTGATTTTTGACTATTTTCCAAGGCATCTTTCCTTTGTTTACAACTTAAAGACGACTTTTCAAAAAAAAAAAATTAGGTGGAATATTCAAGGTTGGAGTTCTCCAGAAATACACATATGATAAATGTACTGAATGCACTGCAAGTCCCTTCCGATAAAAGCATCTCTCCTTCCTGCTATCCATTAGGCATTTGTTAGGAAGAAGTTAGTCAGGTTGTGTGTATAATCATGGTAGCATTGGCGGGAATGTGTGAGATGATTATTCCTGTGTATGTAATGATACTCTGCTGCTGGGAAACGTTCAGACTCTTCTGAAGGTTTATTATTTTTGCAATTGTGTACCTGTATGTGTCAGGAAGAACAGGGGATATATGAGGTTTGGTGAAGTGAACAAGAGCAGCACATCAAGATTGAATAAAGTTAATAAACTCTATGTCCCAGGGTAGATTTTATCTGTTTCATTGATATGATATGATATGATATGATATGATATGATATGATATGATATGATATGATATGATATGATATGATATGAGTTCAGATGCAAATCCCTGAAAAGTTGATAAGTCATCTTTTTAAAATAACTTTCTCTGTCTGTGTTGCTTCACTGCTGATTCTTGCCGTACTTCCGTTGCCAAACTGCGCGCGCATACGTTGCCACGTCATCATTGCGTACAAACAGTGAAAAGTCGCACCTGACTAGAAGTTCCAGTACCTGCCAAACTATGAAAAAAGTGTGACTTGTAGTCCGGAAAATATGGTGCATACAAATCCTCTTAATCCACTTTTTTTGACAAGACATAGTAAACAGTTGCTAAATCATTAAATTATGCAACTAGAAACATTGCAGATGATGAAAGTCAAATGGACCACATATTAGGGGGCGCTGTGATGCATGTGGCTGCCACAATTGTGTTGTATTCAGGTCCAAGTACTCATAAGAGCCCATGTTTGAAAGTGATCCACGGTCGTTTCCCAATCCCATCCTATCTCTCTCCAGTCAATCTTCACTGTCCTTTTTGAATAAAGGTAAAAGACTCAAAAGTCCTGTCAATATCCTAATATAATTGGTAAGCCTCTTTTTTATCTAGGTAAAAAACATTTGCATTCATACATGATGCATTCATACATGCCGTTCATCCAATTCTTGCATACACTTAGAGGCCTTCAGACAAAGAGAATGGTAAAATAGTAAAAACATGCATACAGCAAAGACAAACTCACAAAGTGACAAACTGCAAGACATTTTTTTAGTCCAATCTTTTTTTTGACAGGTGATGTGCGGCCCCAGTCCCAGATGAAGGGTCTTCAGTTTCGCAGCATTGCCCCCAAAGCCCCTGCAATGGTTCCATCATCTGCAGTTCTGTCCTGCCAACCTCCCTCAGCCCTTCCAGAAGCATCCACGGCTGTCAGCCCCAAATCCATCCTGGTCCCTGCCCAAAACTATGCCCTCATGCAGGTGGCTGGACAAGAGGGCACCTTCTCATTGGTGGCCTTACCTCAAACACAACAGCAACAGCCAATCCAGAAAAACCTTAAGCTGCCTATTCCCAGATACCAACCAGTGAGGAGCAAAAGCACTCCAGAAAAAGCCAGTAGCAAGACTCAGAGTCCAGCCAAAGTTTTAGCACCCACACGGACTCAGCCGTCTGCAGTAAAACTGGAGCATAGTTCAGTCTCACCGTCTGAGCAGCTTGTTATGATTGATGCTGCTGCTGCATCGTCTGAAATCTGTGTTTCACCCTTGGTTTCAAATTCACAGACAGACCAAAAAGTTGAACAACAAAGCGTTGCAAGTTTACCTAACAATTTGCACTTATCTTCCGGAACCTCCAAAACTGCCCTTGTCACCCCCGTCAATAATATCTCACCGGTCAAAACCCCAATAGATGGTCCGGTCTCTTCTGGCAGTGCCATTACAGTGCTTTCTCCTACTATCTTTAGCAAAGCTGTTCAGATCATTCCATCTCCTCCCAAGGGCAAGTTGCCCATTCTGCCCTATGCCAAGGTGAAGAACTCCCTTCTGGCACCAGCCAGTCTTGCCAGTGCCCCGTTGTTAGAGCAGACTGCAAGTAGAGCCAAAAACAGACTAAAAAGCCCTCTAGGTAGCCAAGCCAAGACCACAGACTGCAACAGCGAAAAACTCCAAGACCCCAACAACACCCAATTCAAGAAACCTCCAGGCAAGAAGCGGGGAAGAAAGAGAAAAACCATAGAGGATGTTCTAGCCTTCGAAGCCAGAAAGAGGAGATCTTTATCATTTTTCAGAAGGAGGGCACCTGAGAAACCTTCGGTTGGCGCGCAGAGTTCTGCCTCTCAAGAGAAGCTGCTTGACATATCAAAAAAGTATCGAAGCATACGTCCCAAGCCAGTACTGGTAATGGAAACCACTATCCCACAACTCGTACCCCTTCCATCCTTGTCAACATCCGAAAAACACGATCTAGGACAGCAGTTATCTGGAAATCCACTGGGTGCGCCTCAGTCTTCACAAGCTACTGATCAACATCCTGTGTTGGAGGGTGAAAGTGGTGGAGCGGCGGTTTACACAGGAAGCCGCTCGCTTCATCGCTGTCCTACCTGCAACAGGTGTTTCCAATTCAAGCACCACTTGCAGAGTCACATGAACAGCCATAGTAATTTGCGGCCCTATGTTTGCCCGGTATGCAGGAAGGCCTATGCTCACTCGGGCAGTCTGAGCACTCATATGAAACTGCACCATGCTGAAAGCAGACCTAGGAAGAGCCTTTGCTGTGAATTCTGTGAGAAGTCTTTCGGTTATGTGGGTGTCTATTTCAGCCATTTGAGAGAGGTGCACAAAGTCATACTTACGGTGGAGCCGTCCATCAGTCAACACGAGGACGACATGCCTACAGACAAGTAAGTAACATGCATTACCTTTCCCTTAGATGTATGACGGTTTTTGCTCATGTACGTTTCTTGCCTGACAAGTCTTTAGAGGCAGACAAACCGACCTCAGAACGCATTGACCCAGTCGAGCTCCAGATTAAATGTGGGCGGTGCCAGGCTGTTACACCTACATTTGCTGACATGAAGCTACACTTGCTATACGTGCATGGGGAGGAGGTCCAGGTGCGACTGAGGGACGGGTCCATGCGCGGTGGACGGGAGGCAGAGGATGAGTTGGTCAAACATGCAGCACATTACTGGAGGCAGCTGAATGAGAAACGTAACCTAGTGCACTGCGACACTTGTGACGAGGAACCCTTTTCCTTTTCCAAGTTTAAACCCCACCTCTACTCTCACCATCATGGTGCAAAAGACCGTCAAGATAAGGAGGAAGTCGAAGAGACGGTTGGAAAGGAGAAACAAGCTTTAAGGGGTTTGAGTAAATTCGTAACCCTGAGGGTGGGGACTCACTTTAACTGCATCCTTTGCAGTAAGGTGTTTACTAAGAAACAGGACGTTATGGAGCATTGGAGAACACAGCACAACTGTGAAAACCCCTCCCTTCTGTGGGATGTACTGGACTTCAAAGGGGAGAATTTGTCTATTGATGGGCCAAATTAACTGTAAGTGGGTAATTTATTATTTGCTATGTCAGCTGTGTGATTCATACAAAATGTAGTGATGTCAATGTAAATACAATCCATGTATAGATGTTTTTTAAGGTTTTCTTTTGCACTGCTTTTTTGAATTTTGGAATGTTCATTTTTTTTGTGTGTTCATTTTTATGCATAAAAATTCAAATCGCAGACATTATAGTGGTGCAGAGGTAATATAAATGGCAGTAAATGGAGCACCCTAACAAAAGTAGGCTTTCAAAAACACATACCACTTAGACAAAAGTCAGGATTTACAATACAACGAATGAATATGAATAGAGTGTGAGTACACTGTCAAAAAATGGTCCCTAGCTTTCACTGGGGCGGTTCACTTTGAAAAAGCACACATTAGCACCTAAAGAGGTCATATTAGTACCTGAGAGGTACCAGGGTGTGCATATTAGTACCTCAACGGTACATATTTGTATCAAATATACATATCTGTGAAAATTTCCTAATATGTACCATTTAGTTAAAGGGTACTTTCCCAGTGACAGCCTGCGACAATTTTTTTCTGGCGGTGTATCATGCTTAAATATAACATGTTAAATGCAAAGTAACAACAAAAAGACTTACTATATGCATTTCACAACGTAAATAAATGCCGAAAATGTCATTTTTCAGTTCTGAACGGGCAGATCCACTAATAAAAAATCTCATTTCAAAAATATGCCTGAGAAAATAGGTTTGGCGAATCTTTTAACTCTTAGTTTTAGTATGAATGTGTGCGTTCGTATGTGTCATATATGTTTAGTGTTGTCTGTTTAAATGGAAATGTTACAGTATATATATTTTTAATGCTTAAGGTAAAATGTGTGATTTGTTATCAGTTATCAGTCCATTCATGAAACAATAATATGACAGGGTAGTTGAATGTTTAAAAACCCTCCCATTTGTTACATTTGTATACTTGTATAGATAGAATAAAATATATTATAAAAAGAAGTATATGCACCTGTATATGGAAAATATATATTTACACAGAAGTCATCTTCCGCTACTGGTTTTTCCTAAGTAAGTGTACTTTTGGTAAAAAGTAATTATTGATTTTTATTGACTGTTTTATTTACATCCTAAGGGGGGGTTCCCAGACAGGGTTTGGATTGATCCAGGACTAGGTCTTAGTACTGTTAGGACATTTGAGAAGTTTTTACAAACACTCCTTGCAAAAAACAATACTTGTGGTCATCTTGTGACAAAACAATGTCACTGATATGTGTTAAGATGGGTCAGTAAAGGGTGTTTTAAATTAAGGCAGCTAAAACATGCATTTTAGTCCGGGACTAGGATTAAAAGGACAGGGATTAAAATAGTCCTAGAATAAAAAAATGTAAGAGCTGTCCAAACTGAAAACAACTTGCACTGACATATCTTTAAATACATCAGTGCCCTTTGTTTTGCCTCAAAATGCACACAGGTATTTTTTTAGTAAGGCATGTTTGTTAAAACTATATTTCCTTATTAAAATAAGGCCTAGTCCTGGCTTAAGCTAATTCTTGTGTGGGAAACCACCCCTACATGTCTTAAGTAAACCTGCAGCTACACATCAATCAAAAGTTTGGACACACTTCACTGTTTCATAATAAAAATACTTTCTGATTTAAAGGCTTATATTTAAATGCTTAAGAATTACAATAGACCACTATAAAAATTGCAGCCCAGTCTCACGAAATTTCGCTATATAGTCACGTAATTTTTTGATTATTTTTTCATAATATTATCACGAATTTCTGTGTTTTTTCGTGATCGTATAACGGATTCCGGTTCTCGTGTGATTATCACGTATTGATTACTCAACTGTTTTGTCCTATTTTTTTGCCATTGTTGCTTCGGTTTAGGGTTAGATTTACATAAAATGACATCCCTACCCAAACCCAATTCTAACCCTAACGCCAGGCAACATATAAAAAAATAAATCAGAAAATATAGTATAAACTAATATATAAAGTGACATTCTAATGCAAGCACCAAATCTAACCCTAAACTGAAGCGACAATGGTTTACAAATGGGAAAAAAAAGTTGAGTAACTTTGAAAACAGGAATTCGTTAAAAAAAACGCGGAAATTTGTGATAATATCAGGAAAAAAATCAATAAATAAATTACGTGACTATATCACGAAACCTCTTGAGACTGTGTAGAAAAATTGTGCCCATGTCTAGATTTCTTTATGAAACTGTTATTAATTTAATTCTATTTTTATTATATATAGCCTTAAAAAAATCAAAAATATATGATCGTTTTGTTTAACATTTTTAACATTATTATTCACTACAGAATTCCCATACTTCAAATTGTCATATCAAAAATAGCAAGTGGATCCTGATGTGAGGCAAGAAAATCCACATCCAGGCACTCACAAAGGGTAAAAAAGCCTTTATCATAATATAGGACTACATATTGTACAACAACGCTAATGCGTTTTAGCCCAAACAGGCCTTTGTCAAGGTGCACCTCACATAAGGATCCACGTACTATTTTTTTATATTTTGTCCCCCTTCTGGAGCACCCATAGATACCAGATTTTTCTCATTTGTGATAATGTTGATGACTTATTATAAAATGTAAAAACAGTGATAGTAAAGATAAAGTATGTCTAAACTTTTGAGTTCTGTAAACCCTCATCTGCTTGAACAGGTGCTGCGTAAAAGCATAAACATTAAATTGTGAACTTATGGCACAGAACAACCTACACACCCTTATGCATCATTTAAATGTATCTCTCTGGTTAAATTCTGTCAGATAATCTTAAGGTAATCATTTTGATTTTAACTCAAGTGCTGTTTGTCTTGTAACAATTACCCCATATAAGTATTATGCATTTTGTTTTTGGTGAATTTTCCCTTAAGCCTGATTTTCTTAAAATAGATCAAAATGTTATGTTTATAATGTGGTTTTATTAAAAAGTGATTGTTTTCAAATCATAAAAAATATACAGGCCTTAACGCATTGTTTGTTATTCTGATTGTTTGACATGAGAAAATGTTTGCATTTAAAGTTCAAGATAATCTGTTTATTGCTGCTGTTATATTTAAATGTACATGTCTGTGGCTGTAACTAAACTAAGCCTCTGATAGCATCTGTACAAGAAACAATGTCCCTATACATTAATACTGGTGCCTAAATAAAGCAAAGCAAAGATCTAACTAAAAATAGTGGGTGTTGGTGTGTTTATTACGTGCAACTTCCTCCTTGCTATCTGACTGAACTTGACCTCTCTCATCACTATCCTAATGAACACATGTGCTGCCACATCTCAAGACTTACATTACATCATCACATGCAAAAACATTTACCGCAAGACTTCATTTGTGGGTTGCACAGAACAATGAGCAGTGCAAGGCCATATACCTGAATTAAATCAATTTCAGATGGACACATGATGGGTTCATATTAGTCTAACCTAAATTTGTAAATTAAATATGAAATTAAAATAGTGTGAAGGACAACATGAGATTTGCATAATGCAGAGGGATTTTCTACAATTATTACATTAATTTGATTGTTATATTAATGGACACATTTTTATTTAACATTCAACATTTTCATTTTTCAACATGATATTGGATGCAAATTGTTTCAAATTTAATGTTTACTGACTTGCACATTGAGTTAAAGGTTTTTCTATCTAAAATTTTATATTTCATCCCTGAACACTTCCCAGGCAGCTCAGAGTTTGATTTAAAGCCTACATTAAATGATCATAACTTCTCTGTCCCAACAGTACAGTCGCTTCAGATGCTGGTAGTGTAGGAACGTCAACACCCATGCATATTCCACTTTAATCTGTGCTTCCTTCTCTTCCACTCTCTCTCTTTTCACACCAGAAACATGATCGCTCATGGGAGATCAAAGCCTATCCTTCTAACAGGATTAGAGGATGAAGCTTTAAAAGGAAGAGAGAGTCTGTTTTAAAATAAATGAAGGATGTAGGGATGTTGGTGAGAGGCAGAAAGAAGGTTGGAGAGAGAGAAAGGAAGTGGGTGGAGATAGCGATAGTGCTGGCCAAAATATAAAGCGTGTAAGAAGAGACGGCAGAAGAGAAAGCGAGAGCGCAGAACTGTAGCGTAGGCCTCTCGTGCCTATTCCTTCCATTTCATTTTCTGAGATGACCAGATGATAATGAATTCTTCATGAACTATGATGAATGGATGCTGATAAAAGAATGATAGCCAGTGACAGAATAAATGATGATAAGGTCTCGCACCCAAAAAAAAGTCGTTGAGCTATGAACAGCAGCATTAAACTGCAACGTTAAACCGCGCATACACTAGTAATGGGGGCAAGAAGCTCTATTGATCCGACTTCATCCGTCCGGAGGAGGAGAAATAGAGATGATGTTGAGCTGAAGATGAATGAATGAATGAAGTAAAGGGTGTGTCCTGAGTAGATAACAATCCACCTGCAACACAACTGAGTGGAAATAGCATTGGCAACAATGGAAATTATTATGATCAGTACTAACAAATATATATGAAGAGTTTGGTTCCAAAACGCAATAAATCCATTTTGACTAATTTCGGTAAAATTTTGTTTTCTATACCAAGAAAGTGACAAAATGAAAACCAATATTTTCTGTTACAAACTTTCACATAGCATCTTTAAGTTATAATTACATAAACAATTTGAATCCATAATTTGATTTTCAAAGATTTATTATAAAAATTGATTATTTTTTCCGCAAAATTCAATAAATCCATGAAAAGTTTTTTTCCCAACTGCTATAAATCATTTTGTTGAACGTTTGCCACTCGACAGGGCGAGTTCCGGCGTGGTCACGGGGAAAAGTGACATCAATGCATACCCTCTATAGCGTTTGTAATGGTTTTTCTTCTGTGGCACAATAGGCTTTATGCCCAGGTGCACTACTTCCTGAACTTCAGCCAGCTCCTTGTTTCCTGTCTGCCATTATTGGACAAACTGATTAATCCAGGTGTGTCTGATTATTGTTGTTGTGACTACTGAGGTCAAGCACACATGGATTAATCAGTTTGTCCAATCATGGCAGACAGGAAACAAGGAGCTGGCTGAAGTTCAGGAAGTGGTGCAGTTGGGCATAAAGCCTATTGGAGTTTCTGCACGAGAGCACCCTCTGGCTTTTGGATGTGCCCGGATTTCACCGTAATTCATTAAAATTCATTCATTGAGAAAACGCGCATTTGCACGATTAATCGTTACGATTAATCGTTATATATAATATAGACTAAAACATCTATAAAATGTTAAACAGCATTTGCTTTTATTTTATAATTATTACACTGTAAACAAAATTGTTCAACTTAATAAAGTTAGTTACCTGGTTGCTTTAAAATGTTTTGTTAATTCAACCTTTTTTGTTAACTATTTTTAGAATGATTTTAAGGCAACCAGGTAACTTACTTTTTTAACTTGAACCAACAAATCTTTTTTTACAGTGTATGCATGCAAATGCCGTCATATAAATTAATAGGTTACTGTACATCCATTATTTTTAGCACTTAAAAAATAAAGATAGAGCCTTGCATTTTAACATTTACATACAGTTTTATATCAATGTTGACGTTGAATTTTTTTTTTACATATTTAATAGCAGTTTAGAAATGTTTTTTTTTTTATATATATTTTTAAAAAGTTTTTGTTGTCTCATATATTCATGAGACAAAACATCCCGGTTTAAACAACCCCCATAATATATAGTTGTGTCTCTTAAATATTACACAGTGGCATTTGAACCTATAACGTGTTGTTTCAATCCAAGGTTGGGTCACATTTTCAAGATTAATTTAACCGCAAAAGTTTGGTTTTGCGTAAATAACCCAACATTTTTAGGGGTCTAAAACAATTCTATCTATTGCAATACATTTGTGCTTCCCCTATATAGCCACTTGTGAGTATAAAGCCCTTGTCAGTGACATTGCCGCGTTTTGGTCTCTCCTGTGTGTTGTGTAGTCCAGATGGTACAGAATCACTCTGTTCCACTGGGCCTCTAGTAGACCGCCCGGAGGGACACTAGCCATCTGCCCAGGACATCACACTACCCACATATACACCCATGCAACCACACACAAAGACAAAAGAGCCACTAAACTGTTCATCTAGAACATTTCCTGATTTCTTCATCACTGGTCACAGTGTGGCCGCCTCGAGATAGGGTCCCAACTACACCAAGGGCCAATTTGGGCTATGTTAGATTAACAAGCCCAAATATAATTATTATTCAAGCAATTAGTGTTGTTTGGCAAACTGTATGATATCTATTTAAACACACTCAACAAATCGATCACGGCTGAATCATTCACCAGAATAGATTAGTGATAATTGGGCACAGGGTTGTCAATATTTGAGCACCCTAATGAGAACAGTATTTACAAATCTTGAGAGAGGAAAGAGAGCCTGAATGCTCGTAATGAGACCCAGTTAGGCTAACTGAAGGAGCGTGGAGTAATTAGGAAAGGATGTGGAGCATTTCTCTCCTCGATCTTACCTCTCACTACCTACCGGTATCTTCCCACAGGGAGGACCTTGACAGCCGAACACTAAGGGGGGACTGTAGGGAATTAGGTCTGCCTGAGTGATAACCTACATTTACCCAATCCAACGTCTTCTCTCTGGCTGGCAAATAAGGCTAACGACATACCGCTGGCCTGCAGACATGCATGAATATTATGTTGATGTTATGTGCATGCAAGCACTGCATTAACTAATATTCAAAAAACTGGCCACCCACGCGTGTTATCACGTGCTAATATGTGAAATGCATGCAGAACACACATTTTCTTGTTTTATGCAATCCATGCATACTCAAAATGTTACACCTGTACATACACGTGCTGTTTCACAGGCACACACATAACCTATGATGATGCATCTCTGCTCCTTTGATGGCAATTACCTGCGGCATACTCTGAAATTCACTTAACTTTATCTGATAGGTTAATTAGCTAATGCATATACACCACACAGGATGCTGGGATAATGTCAGAAGTGGTATGGAGGAGGGTTGTGTACATTTTGATCTTTCTACAGTACACTGTAAAAGACATGTTGCTGCCTTCAGTTTTTAAGTACACCTACAAATTGGCTTTACATTTCAAGAACTAATTTTATTGGTACTTTATTGTTGCAAAATTATTAAATTCAACTCAAAATTGGAACGAGTTTGGGAACGGAGCATTAGAGTTCATTTATCACAGCAGTTGTCCTTTCTTCTGTTTTCACTTTTCCGCCAGTTTGCAGGACTAATGCGTTCTCACAATTTGCAATTAAGAAAAGCATTTTATCATTATCACCTCCAGGAATATTTCATATTCCCAGATGGAGCGTTACCGTGTGGCCTCCCATTGTGACAACCCCCCGGGAAACCTGGATCCAACCTCAGTGGTCAGAATCAATTACATTCATTTCTCTCTCTCTCTCTCTCTCTCTCTCTCTCTCTCTCTCTCTCTCTCTCTCTCTCCTGTTTCCATGAGTCACATTTTGCAGTCGCAGCATTGACTCCCCTGTCAGGTTCTGAGGAAATGCTCCTCCTCTCAGTGCGTTTAACGGGTTTAGAGGGGGCGCAGGAGAGGTGATAAATTCACTCACAGGGAGAGGAAAACGGAGAGAGGGGAAAGGTGTATGTATGGGCTGAGGAAACGAATGACAGGTAGGAATAATAACCAGACAGATGAGGGAGGAGAGACAGGGACGGAAAGAAAAGGCAGAGAGATTTAAGATGGAAATGAATTTAGAGTCTTGCCAGTGACTCACATTTACCAAAAAGATATAGTTTTTACAAAACAGCGACTACATGTTTGTTTTGGCTGATTAATATTACTGTAATAGGGTTTGATCACCAATTAATCTCAAAACCTCTGGTTTAATTGCGCTGATATATCAGCCTGGTCTTACTGTTAACTCGTCAATTAAGAGAAAACGCTTCCCTGTTAATAATGAGTTTTTTCGTCAATCCCTATTTCTGCTATCATCCACCAGGTGGCGCTCTTACCCATTTTATAAAACTCGGACACATCCCCTAAGGCCAAACAGTAAAAACTCTGTCTATGTTTTGATCATCGCTCTGAATCTAATTTCTATGAAAAGTCCTTCACAAAAAAGCAATTATCTCAGTTTTTTGCTTAAACTGTTTTTTTTTTAAGAAACCTACCCATATTTGAAAATAAATGAAGGTAGAATGAAATGTTTTGTTTTTTTATACCAGAGGGTCTGTTCTTTCATTTGATATATTGTATGTTTATATATTTAAAGAAAAACATCTGGAAGGAATTAAACTTTTGTGAAAGTCATAAAAAAATGCTGGCACTGGCAACTTTTTTTTAAAAACCCTGGGGAGGGAGAGTTAATACGTAGTATTAATACGTAACTTTCAAAAACTGAAGCTGAAGCGTAGAATGTAGATGTATTTGCAACATTAAATCATAGCATTATTATGTTTTTACAACTACAAAACGTAAAACATTTACAAATCTTACATAGCATTAAGATTGCTGTTTAATTTTCCTTATAACATGGCCCATTCTGGTTCTTCATTCTGATTGAAACGCGTTCTAAGCCGTTATAAATAACCCCACGGTTCAGACCGCATTACTTAAAGGGCGTTTTGCAGGTAAAATTTTTCAACGAATTTGTGCAATTTGCTTGTTGATAATAAACATTTAAACTGTTATCCATTGTATTTTATGTTGTTGGGTATCACAAAACCCGAAAAAGTATGAAAAAGTACAGCAATTTGCAATGATTCTCCTTTCCCTCACAACGCACTGTATGACGTCACGCTGGGGGGAGAGAATTGACCAAAGCCGCCTTGAGAGCATTGAGAATGACTATAGAAAGACGAGTAAAGTACAGTTCTGATAGCGCAGATAATAGATAAATACATACATACATACATACATACATAGATAGATACATAGATAGATAGATACATAGATAGATAGATAGATAGATAAGATAGATAGACAGATAGATAGACAGACAGACAGATGGATAGGCTAGTATAGAGAGATAGGCAGACAGCCAGATAGCATAAGGTTAGCATATCTTCGTGTAGAAAGTAAACAAACAATTAACATACTCGTGCATGCTGGCTTGAGGGGGTCCATGATCCTGCCTGAAATGGGTGTAACTTTATGCGATCTTCAGCACAAACGGTTTTGGCAGCATGTCTCTAATCCTGGAAGGTGAGTGAAGCACGTCACGTCTGTTCGCGGGGACCAGCGACCCAAACGCACTCACTTTCTTACAGCCAGTAGCGGAATGGCAATCGAGAGAGTCGGGACTTTCCCGGGCCGATCTGATAATAGTTATACATTTCGAGTTATATTAGCAACACCGTCTGGCGGCGTGATGTGCGCCGGTTCCCGCAGCCCGCTGGTCAAACGGTGCAGGCAGCCTCTCTGCTCAATAAAGTAAAAGTGCTCAACCTGTTCGGCAGGTCCAAACATGTACAGGATTTATAAAAATACGGTGATCACTGAGCGGTTCCTCCTCAAATGGCTTAGCCTGTCTTGATGTAAAAAGCCGCCGAACGCCTGTTTATTACAGTATGTATGCGGTCGGATCCGAGTGTGCTGCAGCTGCTGACTGCTGCTGCGTATAAAATGATCGTGTGATTCGTTATAATCGCATAAACAATATAACAAAGCATCCTTTTATTTCACAAAACAATATATTTGAGATATTATTTGATAGACTAGTAAGTGTGGATTAAGGATGTTTAAAAATCTCTAGCCTGGTGGTCAGGACATGAATGGATCAAATCAGCAGATTTGCGAAGTTTTATTTATCTCGACATATATCATAAATAATAATTAGCAAGGTAACTTTGCAGTATAACACATTATATATTTCCTACGATGTATATGATTTCCAAATTATATACGTAAGTATTAAACAGCAATAAATGTCTCATCTATCTCTATGGCTCTGGCTGAGTCTTTCTCCACTTCTCCCCAACGTGACGTCATCGCAGAATTGCGTTAAAAAAACCGTTAATACCAAAAACGTAAAAAAAGTGGTCTTTAAGACCATTTTTGAGACATTTTAAACATTATACACATATCTTGAGTGATTTATGTACCCATTAATCGACAGTGGTGGTTAACCTGCAACATACACTTTAAGTATCACTGCGCCACTGTTGCAACATACTGATTTATAAAAATAAACACAACAGTCTTTAATCATATTTTTAATTTGCCTACATTTGCACAATTAATGGCGATATCCAGATAAATCTCAATAAATATTGTTGAGTCATCTCGTCAATAAAATAAAAACGTTCCCTGAGGAGTTTCTACCTCAAATTTATATATCTGCTATTATCCACTGGGTGGCGATCTTACCCAACTTAAACACTGATGCATACACTCAACACTAAAAACACAGTGTTTTGATCAGCCTCTGAATCTGATCTCTTACAAAAGTTCTTCACAAAAATGGAATTATTAAAAATTTGAGAGGTGCAAGCCAACAAATGAAGGTAGGATGAAACGTTTTTTTTTTAAAGCGGAGGGTCTGTTTTTTCATTTGATATTTTATGTTTATTTAAAGAAGATAACTTTTCTGTTAGGCATTAAAATAAAACTGGGTGGCAACCGCTGACGGGGAAAGAGTTAAGCATTCTTCCAAGCATATTTGATCATTACTTCAACAGTTATATACAACAGCACCATATAAATGTTAATGTATAAATTAGATGAATGTTGATTTATGAAACTAAACATCACAGTCTTTCATTGTGTCTTTGCTGGGTCTGTGTTGCTTGGGAACTGCGCTCTGTTGCAGCCACACTTGATTCTGAGTAACTACTTTGTTTGGCGGAAGAGTAACATTTGTACTAATATAATTAATAACTTAATAATAACTTATTTGTGTTTTTTTTTTTTAATCCTGCTATGCATATGAAGTAATCGTTTTATAAAAGCAATAAGCCCCGCGAGGCAGTGGTGCCTAAAAACGCCCCTTAGCTGTTATAAAATGCACTGGTAACCAACTGCTTCTTGGGGCTTATTGCTTTATTAAACCATTTTATCAATACCACCCTTCACCTACCCCAAACCCTACCCTAAATGCAAACCCTTTGTATACCAAAAAATAAAAATATAATGTATTCTTTTTATATTATGCAAACAGAAATGTAGAATATGTAGAACATTTTATAAAGATATTTTGAAGGTAAGACAAGATATTTTAAGCCGCTAATACAATCCTACCCAAAAAATTATTTATTTATTGCGAATTTTCAAAAGCAGTGCCAAAATTTGTTTAAAAATAGTCATCTTTGGAGTATATGAAGTAGTACAGAGAAGTATTAAAGTTATTAAGAGTATTAAAGTTATTAATATTAAAGATATTACTGCAGTAAAATGTGTCCTAAAGCTTCTTGAGGCGTAATATTTCAATTTGAATTCATAACAAACTCGAGATTTGACGTTTACGGTCGCTGATGAGAACTGGAATCAAGATTAAGGGCTGAATTTGGAACTGTTCATCGTAATTGTATGAATTTTTTTAAGATGTGGATTTTAGCAAATGAATAAAATTAACATCTTCTGTTGTGTTTTGGTGTAATTATTGTTGCATAGGAGAAAATCTCTTTTGGGTGTCATCGCAAATTACCTAAATATTACTAAATGTTACAGAAATGTTATTCATTTTAAAGTTTTAAAGCGTAGTCTTGTTTAATATTACGTAATACCCTGAAAGTCATGGACATTTCATTAGGTAAATTAGTAACTGTGATAATTGAATAAGTCAGGGCATTGCTTAAGCAGCAGGTTCAATTCTCAGCAAGCACACATACTTATAAAAAATTCGCTTTGGATAAAAGTGTCAGCCAAATGCATGCGTGTAAAATATGTGTGTTTATCTATAATTGTCAAATAATTTATCTATCCGTCTGTTCGTCTATCTAGGTCTGTCTGTCCGTCTGCCTGTGTAACCTTCAAAACTTTAAGCTTTTAAACTAATGTTTATACTTCAAGCAAGGCCTTGTCAGGCCAACAGAGTTTGGTCCAAATATGTTCAGGTCTGTATCCATCAATGTTGAAATATTTGGCTCGCAAGTTTAAAACATCTCTTGAGCAAGCACTCATACTCAGTTTCCTCTGAGAGTGCTGTCTTGGTAACAGGGAACCCATAAAAGAAACATAAAAGAAAAATAAACAGCCAAAAACAGCACAAAAACATTGGCAGGGTTAAGTCAAACCGTATACATCTCCTCCGCATACTGTTCAGTGTACTTAAAGCGCAACTAACAGCATCAACATTTTTGAGCGTATATCTAAAGTGGAGATTCCACTTTTTTTGTTTTTGCTTTTAAACAGGCAAAATGCCCTGCACGATAAAACCAGTCTACACCACATTACCAGATTTAAGACTCCTGGAATAAAGATTGTGGAAAGGACATTAAATTCTTTGCATCTCATCTTTTGAAAGAGATCTGAACAGCGCTGTCAAAGCAATGTCCTCCTCTCACATGTCTTTATAATCAATACCATGTTATGCAGCCAATGGCAGGAAAAGGAGAGAGAAAAGAAGAGAGAGAGAGCAGTTCAGAGCTTTTCTGTGTTAAACGGCTGAGTGGATTTACAAGCTTTTTCAGCAAGGTAATGCATTTACTCTGCTTTACCAGCACACAGTTGAGTTCTGAATACAGCTCATTGACCTCACACATATACTTGGGTCACACGTCATGTGACATCTAAGCCTTGTTACAGTACAGTACAACACTATACAAAACACATTGAGATGCTTATACTTCAGAGCTGAATACTTTGAAAATGTATCTTTATATATGAAGAGTTTGGTTCCAAAATGTGATAAAGGCCATTTTAAAAAAAAGAAGTTACTACCAAAATCGGTATTGTATCTGGTCAGTATTAAAGAGTAAATTCTTAATTTTACACAAAATCCAATATCCTCCGTTTTATTCTGTCATCTTTTCTTCTTTTTTCCCAAAACGCAATAAACGCCAGTCCTCCTTCTCTGCAGAATGCAATAAATCTGCTCAACCAATCACAGCGCACCATTCCATGCATTGTTAAACAATAATGCCGGCGCTTTGAATACACACAGAATCCTAGTTTTCCTCATCTACTTTGTACTTCGTGATAAACAAACAAAAACAAAATAATACTTTGATGGCATTGATAAACCTGTGTTGGTTTTCTGTGACGGGGAAGAAATGCAAGCCATCACAATTCAATAATTTACGCGAGGGGCACTCGGGAGACGGGAAAATGCCGGTTGTTGCTCGTTCTCACAAGACAGCATCAAGCTTCTGTCATGCTAACACATTGATAGGGTGACCAGATGATATTGGCTGAAATTCGGGACGGGGGGGGTCAGACTTAACGGGGGGGGGGGGGGGGGTTCATGCAATAATAGTTTTATTTATTAATTTTATTTAATAATAAAAGACAATGAATTTCAAACTGAATCAATCATATTAATATAAGTACATATGCTTATAAATAAATTGATATAATACATATAGTATTTTATACTTTATACAATAATAGTTCATACAATAATAGTTTTCTTTATTTTACTTAATAATAAAAATAACGAATTTCAAACTGAAGTTACTGAACTAATCATATTTTTATTAATATAAGTACATATGCGTATAAATTTATATAATACGTATAGAAGTATTTTTTTAACAAAGTGCTTTGCGTGCCCTCGACCAATCTGACTCCTTCATGCGACTGACTGTCACTGCCTGCACTTTCAACTGTCCTCGCGGTTGCTGCAACTTTCGCTCTCTTAATCAACTCTATAAAACAAAAAGGTCCTATTGTCTTTGTGCATATAGATGAATTAGATAAATTAATAGAAAGAATACAACGTCAGCATATGTCGCGGAGGTTTTAACTGCTGCCAGCAAAATGAGAGCCTACAGTATAAAAGCAAGATGCTGCAGCCAATGAGCAGCCGGCGGCGGCTGGCTGCAGCCAATGAGCAGCTGGCAGCGGCTGGCTGCAGCCAATGAGCAGCCGGCTGGGGCTGGCTGCAGGATGACTTAACCTCCTCGCTCATGTTTTATCAGACAACTACTACTCAAGATTTTGCTTTAGTATAATTTTCGGGGAAATTAAAGCGGGATTCGGGATTAAGATTTTGCTTCAGTATGATTTTCGGGACAATTAGAGCAGGATTCGGGATTCGGGACACTAGCTTAGATTTCGGGACTGTCCCGAATTTTTCGGGACGTCTGGTCACCCTACACATTGACCTCAGGAGATCTTATGAAAAACTTTCCATTATTTTTTTTATTATAGAAGTCAACAAAAATCGAGCAGGACCAACATTTTTTATAACTGATCGCTGTCAAAAAAGTTCAGCGACGACGCCCCAAGGATGACAGCGGCAATGACCGTGTTCTTAAGGTACACTAATTTACCCAAAAGGTACAACATTGTATTATGTTTAGTATACCTGTAAAGGTACAAGACTAAACCTTTGGGTATCACCCCAGCGACAAAAAATTTACAGTTTTATGCCTTTTTTCTGACAGTGTACCTTAGAGGTACATATTAGTACCAAGGAGTGCATATTTTATAGCACCTTAAAGGGTACAGATTGGTACCAGATGTACATATCTGTACCTAACTGATATATATTAGGAGCTTTTTAAAGGGTACTGCCCCAGTGACAACTTGGGACCATTTTCTGCTGACAGTGTACTGTCACTTTAAAGCTTTCATAACAGAAGATTAATATTTTCTTCTAGATTTATGGTGACAAGCCACTTGCTGTTTACTTGGACGGTGTCGAACAATATGACACATCAATAGTAAAACATTATAGTTACACCGTAACTCCCTTAATTAAGCTTACATACTTATGGCTGCTTTTAAAGAGCCAATTTGTTTAAACTTTGTGCCAAAACAGTTTGGCGATATACACTGTATATGCATATGTAGTGGGTAATATCTTACATGACTGAAAGCTTTAAAAACATGTATCCAATAATCTCTCAGTGTGTTTTTAACAACAGAAGATTTTAATTTTGGAGAAGGAAGCTCAAATTAAACATGAAGCTGTTTTCAATTCTGTGGACAGATGCATGATGCTGAAATGTTCAAGTTACTTTGAAAAAGTGCCTCCCACATCCAAAATGCAAATAATGCTTTTTCAGCCTTATTATATGTTTAAAGATATGTATTGGTACTAAATATGCACTCAAAAAAAAAATTGCACCTTGTCTAATTAACTTAAATGAAACAAGTTAATACAACACAATTTTTTTATTTTTTTGTCTCAACCTATTTTTATAATGTTCAATCTGCTTAAATTTAAAAAAATTACTTGAGCTTAATCATTTTATATTGGGACCACATTAATGATGTTGCTATTACTTACTGGGCCCTGAATCTGTATTTCCCAGCATGCTTTGCATGCAACTGCCTTTGGAGAGTAATTTTTTTAATTAAGTGTTATTTTATGCATTTTTAGGTAAAGAGAAAGACTTTGTAGTGTTTAATGTTGGTTTATCTTATTGATTTAGAAGAGTTTGTATTATATTTTTACAAATTGTTTGGTTACCATCGTGCAGAAGAGTGGTGCTTGTGGTTAGGTTGTGGATGTGACGTTCGCAGTTCGTTAACTGTGTTAATGCCTGTTTGAAGATCAATCTCTTCTCACATGTTCATTTAATGTGTCATTAGCATGCTACGTGTGCTTATGCTAATTAGTATTATAAAGAAACTGACAATTGGTTTAACTAGATTTTTTTGTTTGAATTAACTTATTTTGTCTTTGTGGACAGACCAGAATTAATTGCGTGGAAAAGTTTTCCTTAACTGAATTAAGTTTATTGAACAAGATATTTTTATGACCAATGCAGCAAAATATTATTTGTTTGAATTAACTTATTGTATTCTTGTTGTACAAGCCAAAACTAATTTCTTGGAAAAGTTTTCCTTAATTCAATTATGTTGAATGAACAAACAATTTTTTTGAGTGGGAGTTGGGCTCCTGTAGCTCGGTTGGTAAAGCATTAGCAATGCAAAGCAGGAACACACATAATGATAAAATGTATAGATTAAATAGGCTTTTGATCAAAGCATCTGCTGAATGCATGAATGTAAATGCACATGGCCATATGAAATATACATGCTGTGCATACGCTCCATGTATTTCTTTTTAACTACACATAATAGAATTGTAACCATAATTGCATCAAACGGATAACATTTGGTATATCAACAGACTTCTTTTTAAATGATTGGCTAATAATTTATGAATAGAGACTGGATATTTTCAGCACGTAGTGGTACAACTTGAGACTTTTGTTTTGTAGAGCTTTGTAGACTCAGGTTGTTAGAGAGAGTGCTAGTTCATGTGTGTTAGAGAATGAAACTTTCAGGATATGACCTATTGTTCTCAGATAATGTGCGATGTAATGTTCTCCAGCTCTCTTGGACAGAGCATGGTCAACGATAAAGCCCCATCGCCGCAGGCAACAATGAGCGCCAAGAAACTGCACCTGCCAAAGACAGACTCCATCACAAGAGCCATATCGG
This sequence comes from Misgurnus anguillicaudatus, assembly GCF_027580225.2. NCBI lineage: Eukaryota > Metazoa > Chordata > Actinopteri > Cypriniformes > Cobitidae > Misgurnus > Misgurnus anguillicaudatus. The sequence goes on from NC_073340.2 coordinate 22,409,256, forward strand.
ATTTAACTGCAGGGCCGGGTGTGTGTGCCTCTGAGAAAAGAAAGCCTTTAAACACCTTTTCCTCTACACATCATCCAAAGGTACGAGCACAACCTCGGAGCAATGCCTCGAACCCTGGGAAAACATTTTGCGCGACACATGTTCAGCTTCCGCACAATGAAGACAAAAACTAAAATGAAAGCATAAAGGATTGGCAAAAAAAAGGCGGGGTGCATGATTTTTGAAAAACACTTTGGAAAAGGGAGTCGGGCCGAGTATCAACGCACACTTGTAGCCAATCAGCAGTAAGGGGCGTGTCTACTAACCAACATCGTTGCCTGGGTTCGGTATGTGTGGGGCGGGTCTATCAAAAGAAGGTCCAGATTCTAGTGGGGGCGTGTTTGTTAACTCTTTCGCCGCCATTGACAAGATATCTCGTCAATCAAGAGAAAACGCTTCCCTGTCAATGACGAGCATCTCTGGCTTTCCGCAATACCGCTATTATCCAACAGGTGGCGCCCTTCCGCAACTTTTTAAACCCGGAAGTATTGCCCTATGGTAAGCGGCTGCATGTCCGTGTCTGTTTTAAAGATCGCTCTGAATGGGATCTCTATGAAAAGTCCGTCACAAAAATTGAATTATCTCTGCTTTTTGCTCAAAATGTGGTGTTTCTGCAGAAACCTACCCATATTCAAAAGCTGATTACAAAAGAACTACTGAAGGTAGGACGTTTTTTTTTTTTTTTTTTTGAAAGCAGAGGGTCTACTTTCATTTGGTATATTGTATGTTTATATATTTAAAGAAGAACATTTTCCGGAAGGCATTAAACGTTTGTGAACATCATGAAAAACGCTGGCGCTGGCTGGCAACTTTTTTTAAAAACGCTGGCGGCGGAAGAGTTAAGGTGATTCAAATGTCAACATTGGCTTTCAGAGATCATGCACCCCGCCTTTAAGGATCTTTATGTAATCATTCAGCCAGAAATAATTCTTCTCTGACATTGTGAAGCACCTTTATTTTTAAGAGTCTTAAGCTGGTTCAGGAATAAAAATCCTTAATGTAAGAACAAGGTTTCTACACTGTCAGCTCAGGAGATTACATCCATTGCTGATCTAATCCGCCTTTCTTCTAGTAGATTTCACAACAAATTTTTTCCAGAAGACCGTTTTTGTTTTCAGGCCCGAGTGTTTCTCATTCCATTAGCTGATAGAAGTGAACATTTGTTATCGTTGTTTGCACCGGAGTGACGAGTACTTAATTAAACCCTACTGGAAAATAAAGTTTGTTGTCATCTCCCTCCAGTATTAGATATAAAATGGAGGAATGTTTTTAAGACTGAGTAAATGTGTTTACACGATGTGCTATTTCTACCTAAAAGCAACTGCTTTAAAATGGTGGTGTTACATAAGCAACATTTCCACTGTAAATGGAGAGCAGAGCTTTGTTTCTCTTTGAAGGATATTTTAATTTAAAAGCTGCAAGCATCCTTGTTTCCTCTCCTCCTTCTTCGGCATGGAATGTAAGTCTGAGTACAGACAGTCTTTCCTAATCCGCTGGTGCTCTACACAAATATTTCCCAGTAAAATTATCCAACATCAGCACACACTGAACCTGAGCTTATATCTACACTATTAAAAATAAAAGTGCTTAAAAGGTTCAATGACATAAAAGAACCATTTGTGGGTCCTCAAAGAACCATTCAGTCAAAGGTTCTTTAAAGATTCACATTTTATAACATGACTAACCTTTTTTAAGTACACCTTTTGTGTAACAAAAAGATTTTTAAAATGTTAAAAGTTATTTATGGAAAAGCCAAAAATGGTTCTTATATGGCATATCTGTAAGTGGTTCTGGTGATTCACGGTGTGTATAGTTCTACAATGATTTTTCATTAGACAGAAAGTCCAAAACAGACCAAAGGAGTCATCATGATGCTGTCCACTGGTTTTTCATGTAACTTCAGACAGAAGTCCTTATAGAAGTCAATAAAAGTCATTTATAGCACAGTTCCCCAAATATCTAGGCACTTGTATAATAAAGCGTTTATCTTTTGATTAAATGTCTGTATCAGACTTTTTTTAAGGGTTTTTCTTAAATGATGGTCAAATGTGATGAGAATGAAATTATATAATTTATTTATATTTTATATTTATATAAAAGCTTAAATAAACATCCTCATATCAGCATCTAAACAGATGTCTAAAAAAATGCATAATTGCATTCAGAATGAGTGTAATCTCTACCTCTCTCTGTGCTTTTTCACTCCATCCCGCATCAAAGAAACAGAAAGGAAACATGCAGGCATTGTGGGAGGATTACGAAACAGAATAAAAGATTTTGTGTGTGTGTGTGTGTGTGTGTGTATCAGGAGCAAGAAGAAAAACACAGTGTGGGAGACACGTGAATTACAGGGTTGACTGTGCTCATATTTCAGACAAACACACACACACACACACACACACACACACACACACACACATAGACACTCATACGGTTAACTGCAGTGTAATTACAGAGTGTTATCTATGATTACAGTCTTGGCTTTACACCTGATGCCAGAGAAAGTGCAGCACACTTTAAATATTTAATCAAATCCTTCAGAATGAAGCTAATGAGGCGGAGGGTGAGGGTGGAATTTCGGATGCTTACAAACACTGAACATACCGGCACGCTCGCAATCGGCCTTGTACTAGAGAAAGTTGGACGTTTTATAAAGGAACGTGATGGAAACGAGAATTGAGAGAATTGGGGAGAGAGAAGATTAAAAGCAAAAAAGGAGCACAGAGTACAGAATGATTATTCTGCTTCTGACAGTACACCTTTAGTACTTTTGTAGAGTTTAATAATTAAAACACAGTGTAGTCTTTTATCTTTTTTATGTCTTCTGTTCCTCCTGTGAAGGTGTTGGCTCCATACTGGTGCACACACTGTAAAAAAAATTCATGTTGCACTTAAATTTTTAAGTTTAATTAACTTGAATTTACAAAAAGGATGTGTTTATTTTTTCAAAATTTTTGTGTTATGCTATTTAACGCATTATGTGTCATTTTGTGTTGAATTTGCATTAAAATAAATAAAAGTGACAACACAAGTTGTGTTAAAAGTAACACAAAATGTGTTGTTCCAAAATGTGTCTACATCTGTTTTTAGGGTGTACAATTAATTTAAACTTTCTTGACTAGTGAGGAGTTGTTATAAATAAAATAAAAAATGATCTAACTTAAGCTTATTCAACTTTATTTTATTGCAACTCCTCACTAGTCAAGAAAGTAAAAAATCAATTGTAAATTAAAATTGATTAAACATTTAATAAATCAGTTTATTAATTATTATATATTGTGATGGACTGGGGCTAAAAATCAGGATTCAAGATCCTTATTGTCAGCTGTGCTTATTTTATCCATTCCTCTTGAGAAAGAAACATTAATTCATTGTAACTGAATATACAGTAAAGGATAAAATGTAAATGAATATACAAGGATAAACCAGAACAAATGTTAAAGTGCACCTATTGTCCGATTCACGTTTTTTACATTTTCTTTGCTGTGTTAGTGTGTATTAGTACATTTTAACGAAATGCAGAAGGTACAAACCCCAAAGTAAACGATGACGCGAGTTATCGTTTTCAACGTAAATCTCTTTTCTTGGACTACAACAAACACACGAATTGTAAGCAACAGTTTATTTCCTGGGATTGGTGAAGTAGACAAGACTGACATTATCATAATTCCTCCAGCTTGCACTCATAGCCTATAAGTTAACTCCTGTTACCAACCAAATCTTTCAAACATGGTAGGGGGCGTTTCCGGGTGACGTCAGAGGTATTCAGGGCAATCACAACGTACAGATTAGCTGGCCAATCAGGGACACAGAGCTTTTCAAATCAGCGTTTCACGAAGAGAGTGAAATTGAGCTACAAAAATGTACGGTATGTGGAAAATAATGTTTTTTTAACCATAAACCACATAAACACATTGTATTATAAAAATCTATATGGATAAGAAAAACATTGTACAATTATAAACAAAAAAATAAATAAAAAAACACAAATTAGATAAATGCATAATACCGTATAAAAATTTTTTGTTTAATCAACTCAGATTTACAAGTCATGTCAATCAACTTACTATTATTTATTTTGACAAAAGATAAGTTGCTACAACTTATGAAGTTGACTTATTTTAACTATATTTTATAAGTTATAACAAGTCATCCGTAGTCAAGATCCATAATTATATGTTAAAATTACTTGTAAATCCGAGTTGATTAAACTAAAAAAACCAAGGCAGCAAATAATATTTTGACAGTGTACCAGTTATTAGATATAGATAAGACTAAATGGAGAGCAAATGAGAAATGCACTCTAGTTTCACAAGAAATCTCTGAATGTTTCACATTGCCAAAGTCTGCAACCAAATGTAAAAGATTTAAATAAAAAAGACATTAATAAAAGACATTCTCACCAAATCCAAGACTAAATGATCTGAGTTGTGCACTCCATATTAATTTTTTTTCCATTACTTTCACTGTATGTTAATAATGCATTCCATATTTGTGTCAGTGTTTATTTATCCTATAAAGTATATATATTATCCTATAATAAATAACACAATAAATCTCTATTGTAATGTTAATAGTTTTCATTCTGTAACAAATCTGTCAGTAGAAATCTACAGTACTGTGCAAAAGTCTTAGGCCACCATGCCACAATTAGATTTGTTGTTTTTGCAATGTTATAGTGATCATATCCAGAACATACAGGAAATGTATGTAGTATTAAAAACAGTATAGAAATGTAAACTGATGTGTCAAGTTTTTAGGGTAAACTCCCCTTCCACTTGAGCAATAGCAGGAAACTGCAGGATCTCTTAAACCTAAATAAAATTAAATCCTAATTTCCATTTTTTTTTTCAAAAAATAGTCTTTTTACCCCATTTTGCTCAAAAACGCTCAATGTGTGTTAAGTGCCAAGAGAGGTCACACTAAACAACGACGATGCCTAAAGAAGACATTTAGTCCTGAATTTTTTTTTTACTTTTTTGTACATATTTCCTGTATTTTTTGTTTGTATCTTAAAAAAGAGTGAAAAATAAATATGGATGGACATTAAAACTTCTAAAACAACAAGTCTGGTGGGGGTGGCGTAAGACTTTTGCACAGTACTGTTAATATAAACTCAAAGTCCATTGAAACATTGCTGTATCTGGCACTGTACAATGCAAGGGACAAATGATGGTTGACTTTATCTTTATTTTAAAACTTTGTATATTTACCTATTAACTATGCTATCAAGAGCAAAACGTTCCAGTGCTTCCTAAAGTTTTATTTTAAAATGTTTAATTGCTTACATGATAAATCTCAGCACCAGGGCAGACCTTTACTGTATATGCAATCCCAACTTATCATGCTAAAAAGATGAAATTTTTACTTTAAAATACATTTTTACCACATCTTTAGCAATGAAAGAAAATAAACAAAAAGCAGTTCCTTTCTTTCCATATAGATAAGATAAAATAACATCATACTATCTGCACAAACTGCTGAAATATGCACAAGCACAAACCTCTTAACTAAGTCAAACATAAGGCCCACCTAAAATCTCATTTTCAAAATTTAGCCCTCACAAATATACTCAAACCTGTACACACACACACATACACCTTGACTCCATCACCCCTCCATCTGCCCCACCGTCTCACCTTACGTCCCATGCGGGGCTTTCCTTTACTCAAGACGGTATAGGGTTTGTGCACATGGTCCGATCCTGAGTGTAATATCCCCCTCCACCCCCCGACATGCACTCACACACCCTGTTCATTTCCCAAAAATAATTGATTTCTCTGCTACCCAGTAATGCTATCATCTACAAACGAATCCACCGAGGAGTTTAGTTTGATCAATTCATATCCCAACCCACCTTTCTCTCTTACAGAGGTCACGCGCAAAGCGGTACATATGCACCCGTATGCAGGTGGCTGTATAAAGATCGTCTCCCTCCCTCCTGTATCCCAATGGAAATGGATGTCCATTAAAGATGACATCACACAGGCACTACTGTATCCATGAGCAGCTGTGGCCCATAAGAGAGTTTCAGCTATCCAGTAATGTCTCGTATGAGCTTAGCAGACTCGTGCGCATACACACACCCAACAAAGTCATGGCTATGGGGAAACCAAATGGTCACCTAATAAACCAATAGAACCAACACCTATGAAGGAAACCATGGTTTTGTTACAAATATCATGATTGGTTTATGTTGTAAAATGATGGTAATATGATGAAGTTAACTAAACTATGGTTACCCTAGTAAAACCATGGTTATGACAATGCTTAAATGCATATACAAGACAGACAGATGCACCTCTCACACCTAAATGTTCACCAACATGGATAAATTAATGAAGAATAATTACATTCATCATCACAAACTCCAACACAACCCCCCCCCCCTCTCTCTCTCTTTAAGAAGCGGTAACACATCTGACAGGTGCTCTCCTCTCAGCCAGATTGCTTTGAGGGACGGCAGCAACTGTTGCGTCCACCTGTCTTTGCTTCTCTTTCTTTTCTGTTTAGTCTCTGTGAAAACAGTTTCTTACTGAGCACAGTGTGCTTATTGGTCACTGAGGGTTTGATGGCGTGTTTGAGTATCAGGATTTTAAGAGAAAATGAACTTTCAACAGTCAATGTCATTGGCAAGGCTGATATTAAATCTGTCACTGTAAGGTCCATACCAACATTCAAACACACAAATCATATGATTACACCAACACAGCCCTGCAGAGCCCCCTAGTGGTCATAATGACACTAAAATGGTCACACATGCACACAAACTGTATGCATACACTTCTTTTATATTTGACGGGTTGTGTTTTTTCTTTACTGGTGGCTTAATGCCTTCCAACATATTTGCTGACTGAGATTTTTTTAGCTATAGATATGAACTTTAGTGCATAGTTTGTCTAAAGGCTTTTAAGATTGTATATTGAGAGAAAGGCGTTGATAATTTAAATTAAAGCTCCCGTTCTTTCTGTGTTTTTGAAGCTTTGATTGTGTTTATAGTGAGCAATATAACATGTGTTCATGTTTCACGTGTAAAAAACGTCTCGGTTACGTATGTAACCCTCGTTCCCTGAAGGAAGGGAACGGAGACGTCACGTCGTGACCGACGAATTGGGAACCGCTTCGCGGGTGACCTATCTACTTCGAGAACTATCAGAAACGCCAATGAACTTGGCATGCAGGTATTTGCATAATGCCGGCGCCGCCCCGCCAGGTGCGTATATAAGGCACAGGTGCATAATACCAAATCAGCTATATTATTGCTGAGAAGCCGAGCAACAGTGCCCGGCCTGGACAGCAATGGAACAGCAAACTGTGGCGACGGGACGTGACGTCTCCGTTCCCTTCCTTCAGGGAACGAGGGTTACATACGTAACCGAGACGTTCCCTTTCAGTCGGTCACTACGACGTCACGTCGTGACCGACGAATTGGGAATCCCTACCAAAACGCCACTGCAGCTGAACCCTTCCAGTGCCTGCAAAAGCCCTCCGCCCTCCACATAAGGGGCGGAACCTAAGGCGAAATGCAGAAGGCCGGTCACTACCTGTTCCTTAACCCACGATAGTGAAGCAGCGAACTGGGAGAAGCGTCTAAACTGAGCGGAGCTAGAACACTGCGGAAGCCATCCCCTAAGAAGGTTAAATGGATGACATAAAAATATATGAAACAACCGACAGGTTGCTCAATAAAGTCTCTGAACAATACATGGTATGTTGAGAGATGCAGAGCAGGCTCTGCTAAGGAAAAACGTGGAGGATTAGAACCCCACGGACTATACACACAAATGAACCCCACGTAGGGGACAAATGTGGACGCCTAGCCTACACAGGTTTACAGAGAATTCATCAGTGATAGGTTGACAGCGGATGCTCCGCAACACCAGCTATCAGGGCGGTGGAGGAGAGGCAAAAACAGTTTTTTTAGACGTTTTTGCCCCGATGGCCTTCCATAATGGTGCAAATGTGCAGCACCAAAATAGAGGCTCCAAGCTGACACACGAGCCGACCCTCGGCATTCTTAACTAGTTAGTAGAAAGAACCCGAGTGGAAACCGGTTCGACACGAACACTATAGAATCTTGTGAACGTATTAGGTGTCGCCCAGCCTGCAGCTCTACAAATATCTGTTAGCGAGGAACCGCGAGCCAGTGCCCAAGATGATGCCACACTGCGAGTAGAGTGGGCACGTAAATTAAATGGACAAGGCACATTCTGCTTTTGATATGCAAGGGCTATAGTATCCACAATCCAATGGGACATCCTCTGCTTGGTGACAGCTTTTCCTTTCTGCTGACCACCGTAACAAACAAAGAGCTGATCTGAGGTCCTAAAACTTTGCGTCCTGTCTATATACACACGTAGTGCACGAACAGGACATAACAAAGCCATGGCTGGTTCTGCCTCCTCCAAAGGCAGTGCTTGGAGATTCACCACTTGATCTCTAAAAGGAGTGGTGGGAACTTTGGGCACAAAGCCGGGCCGGGGTCTCAGTGTTACGCTGGATGCAGCCGGCCCGAACTGAAGGCACGATTCATCGACCGAAAATGCATGAATATCCCCTATCCTCTTAACAGAAGCCAAAGCAAGGAGAGTTAAAGTTTTCATTGTAAGAAACTTAACACTCACACTATGCAGAGGCTCGAATGGGGCTTCCTGGAGTGATTTCAGCACCAAGGACAGGTCCCAAGGAGGAATAGAGGGGGGACGCGAAGGATTCAGTCTTCGAGCGCCTCTGAGAAATCTAATGACTAGGTCGTGCTGACCCACTGTTCTACCGTTTACGGGTGAATGGTGAGCTGATATCGCAGCGATATCGACTTTAATAGTGGATGGTGACAGCCTATTCTCCAAGCGACGCTGGAGATATAAAAGCACAACACTAATCGGGCATTCTCGTGGGTTTTCACTTCGGGAAGAACACCAGTCGACAAACAGGTTCCATTTAAGCGCGTAAGCCTGTCTCGTAGACGGCGCTCGCGCAGCAGCAATAGTGTTAGATACCTCTTGCGGTAAATCACTCATATCCTCCGTGCCCCGTCCAGAGACCACACATGGAGGTTCCACAGGTCGGGGCGCGGGTGCCATAATGTGCCCTCTTGTTGAGAAAGAAGGTCCTTCCTCAGGGGAATCTTCCACGGAGGGGCTGTCGCGAGGAGAGAGAGTTCTGGAAACCAACTCCTGGTTGTCCAATACGGTGCCACCAACAGCACGCTCTCCTCGTCCTCCCGGATTTTGCATAAGGTTTGCGCAATGAGGCTCACCGGAGGGAACGCGTATTTGCGCATGTTTCGCGGCCAGCTGTGTGCCAATGCATCCACGCCGAGCGAGTCGTCGGCTAGTGAATAGAACAGGCGACAATGGGTTGTCTCTGGGGAAGCAAACAGATCTATCTGCGCTTTGCCGAAACGTCTCCAAATTTGCTGAACCGCAATGGGGTGGAGTCGCCATTCGCCGGGACGCGCAGCCCGAGAGAGCGCATCCGCCTCTACATTGAGCGTGCCCGGGATGTAAATGGCACGAAGAGACCTCAAATTCTTCTGACTCCAAGTGAGGAGGTGACGGGCGAGATGCGACAGGTGACGCGAGCGTAAACCGCCTTGACGATTGATGTACGCCACGGTCGCAGTGTTGTCTGTACGAACTAATACATCTTTGCCCCGTAACTCGTTGCTGAAACGGACGAGCGCAAGATATACAGCCCACATTTCCCGGCAGTTTATGTGCCAATGCAGCTGGGGTGTCGTCCAGACCCCCGAAGCCGCAAGCCCATCGTACGTGGCCCCCCACCCCGTGTCTGACGCATCTGTGCATACTATCGCGTGCCTGGAGACCTGTCTCAGAGGCACACCGGCTCGGAGAAACGCACGGTCTGACCACGGAGTGAAAGTGCGACGACACGCAGGTGTAATGATAACACGGTGAATGCCGCGCAACCACGCTCTCCTCGGGACTCGATCGTGAAGCCAACGCTGAAGCGGTCGCATATGAAGCAGTCCGAGCGGAGTTACAGCTGCGGCTGCTGCCATATGCCCCAAAAGCTTCTGAAATTGTTTCAGCGGGACCGCGCTCTTGCTCTTGAATGTATTCAGGCAAGTCAGAATCGACTGTACACGCGCTTCTGTTAGACGAGCTGTCAAATCGATCGAGTCCAGTTCCATACCGAGAAAAGAGATTCTCTGCACGGGGCAAAGCTTGCTCTTTTCCCAGTTGACCCGAAGACCCAAACGAGCGAGGTGTTTTAAAGTTAAATCTCTGTGATCGCACAGCGTCTGACGTGTTTGAGCTATTATTAGCCAATCGTCCAGATACGCGAGAATGCGCACACCTCTCTCTCTCAGGGGTTTTAAAGCCCCCTCCACTACTTTGGTGAATACACGGGGCGACAGAGAGAGCCCGAATGGGAGGACTTTGTACTGGTATGCTCGCCCCTCGAACGCAAAGCGGAGAAACGGCCTGTGCCGGGGGAGAATCGATACATAAAAGTACGCGTCCTTCAGGTCGATAGATGCGAACCAATCGTTTGGACGAATGCATGGAAATATGCGTTTGGGCGTCAGCATTTTGAACGGCATTCTGTGAAGTGCACGGTTCAGCGAACGCAGGTCCAGGATCGGTCGCAAGCCGCCGCTTTTCTTGGGTACAATAAAGTAAGGGCTGTAAAACCCCGACCTCATCTCGGCTGGAGGGACCGGCTGAATCGCGTCTTTCGCCAATAAGACAGCGATCTCCGCACGGAGGACGTGCGCATCGGCAGCTCTCACCGTAGTGAAACGAACGCCGGAGAATTTGGGGGGACGCCGGGCAAATTGGATCGCATAGCCGAGACGAATCGTGCGTAAAAGCCAACACGACGGGCTGGGAAGCTGTTCCCACGCCCCCAGATACCGTGCGAGAGGGACTAAAGGCACGATCGGTGTACCCGCGGCGGGCGCAACGGAGGTGATCGCCGGTGTGTGCGTAACGGCCGCACCGACAGCAGTGTTGTGTGTGATAACACTCACCTGAGTCCGTTGCTGGGTGGTTGAGTAAGGGAGGCTCTGCTGAAGACACCTCACACCACTCGATGCACCCTCTGGCGAAGGAGGAGGGAGACAATGGGTTATGAGCCCGTAGCTGTCTCCTACCGGCTGAGAGCGCGGTGGGGTTATGAGCCCGTGCGTCGCTCTCGTTCTCCTCTGATGAGTCGGAGAACGAGGGGGGGTTATGAGCCCTCTCGTATCTCCGGAGCTCATCTGAAGACCTAGAGATGGAAGTGGAATTCGCTCTTTTGGTGGATTTGTGGGTGCCGACTGAAAAGTCGGCGGAACAGAAAAATGAAACAAAAGATTCCCCAACCGGCCCTCCTCCGGTGGGGGGAGTGGTGCCTTCACCATCTCCCGAAGAGCGATCCCCTCCATCTCTAGGTCGCCCGTCTCAGGGCCGCTTTGATCTTCTTTTACCACCCTTTGCAGCGGGCTGAGCGGGCGGGGCGGGCTGCTGACGACCGGTTCCTCGCTTCTTAGAAGAGCCCCGGGGAGGAACGGAGGCGGCCGCCGCAGGACGCCCTCGGCGAGGAGCAGGCTGAGGCGCCGACGTGGATGGGGCAGGCGCAGGACGCTTCCGACGTGGCATGATCTGAGCGATGGCCTCAGTCTGCTTCTTGGCCGCGGAGAATTGCTGGGCAAACTCCTCGACCGTCTCGCCGAACAGGCCGGTCTGGGAAACCGGAGCATTCAGGAGCCGGGTTTTATCAGCATCCTTCATGTCCGCCAGACACAGCCAGAGATGGCGTTCCTGGACTACCAGGGTAGACATCGCACGCCCGACGAAGCGCCAGATCTGTAGCCGCACGTAGTTCAGAGAACTCCGCCGAGTCGTGACCTCCCGCGTGCAGATCCCTCAGAGCCTTAGCCTGATGAACCTGCAGCAATGCCATGGCATGCAGGGCAGAGGCTGCCTCCCCACAAGCTTTTTAAGCAGCACCGGACAGCGCCGAAGACTGCTTACAGGCCCGTGAGGGGAGAGTAGGCTGGTCCCGCCAGGAGGAAGCGACACCGGCCGGACACAACTGCATCGCGACCGGGCGCTCCACTGACGGGATACCAGTGTACCCCTTGGCATCTCCACCCTCGAGAGAGGTGAGAGGTGAAGGCTGATACGGCCGGTTCCGGGCGGAAAACGGGGTTTTCCACGACCGCGTCAGCTCTTCATGCACCTCGGGGAAGAAAGGCACCGGGGGCGAGGACTGAGAAGCCCTGGCACCCCCGAAGAACCAATCATCGAGGCGGGACGGTTCAGGTGGGGGAGGTTTAGTCCACTCCAAGCCGACCGCCTCCGCCGCCCGAGCGAGCATGGCTGCCATCTCAGGGTCGAACGCAGAAGCCGCAACCTGGCCCGAAGGCGGGAGCGGATCCGGATCGACGTCCGAGGCTGACAACCCCCCCTCCGACGTTACGGTGGATATCGCGTCAGGTGGAGGCTCGACAGAGCGCGAGGACACCGTAGAACACGGGCCGCTCGTCTCCATCGGGACCTCCGCTGGCAACGGATCAGGGCGCTGGGAGCTACTGGACGAACCAGCAGACCGACCCAGCACCGTTATACGGAGGTCATCCTTCGCCAATCTGGTAGCTGCGCCCTTAGCAGCACCAGACTGGGAAGGCGGGGGCCGTTGCCGGAGGAACGACACCCGTCTCCGCAAATCCGCTATAGTCATGCCCTCGCAGACGGGGCATGAACTATCACGCAACGCTGCCTCTGCGTGCTGGAGCCCCAGACACGAGAGACAACGCTTGTGGCCATCCTGGGGGGCGATAAACACACCGCATCCAGAAACGGAGCACGGACGGAAATCCATCTTTAAAAAGACGACCCCGACCGTGACACGAATGAGTGGCTGTCTTTAAAAAGACACAAAGCTCAAACGTGCTGCTCTTTTAGGGAAATCACTCTTTTGTGCGAGCTGGTGAAACACACAGGGAGAGGCAAACGCACTCACTCGAACTCAAGTCCTAAATTAAAGAGACAGAGAGAGAGAGAAAGGGTGGAAAAAACACTGCGAGCCTCCACTGAGGTGTCTTTGCCCAACCAACTTCAGCAAGCTGAGATATTTTTTCCCACACAGCACAGGATCTACGAAGATCAGTAACAGCTTCTCGAGAGCAGATGTCTGCCGGCTTCGAAGCAATAAAGCTGATTTGGTATTATGCACCTGTGCCTTATATACGCACCTGGCGGGGCGGCGCCGGCATTATGCAAATACCTGCATGCCAAGTTCATTGGCGTTTCTGATAGTTCTCGAAGTAGATAGGTCACCCGCGAAGCGGTTCCCAATTCGTCGGTCACGACGTGACGTCGGGAACGCGGTATTTTTCACACAATTGACTTATCTGTATACCGCTGCTTTCACTGTCCTCAAAACGAGCTGATATCTTCCTTGTTCTGTGAAGTCCCTCCTTCAGAAATACGTATCGAGTTCTGATTGTGTAGTTTGTTTCGTGTGTTGTGAATATTCGATAGCAGCTTAGCTTAGCAGAGCCGTTTGAGTCAAAGCTGGTGACTGAAGTATTCCTGTGGGCGGAGTTTAGTCAACGAACTGTTCTGCTGACGTCATTAAAGCAGGAAGTAGAGGGCTGTAGTCCAAACCGTCCGTTCGCTGTAGGCTTTGAAAGAGGAATATATCGCCTGGCAGTGAACTTTGAGCTTTATCGTTTTACAGGTATTATTTATGCTATTATAGCAACATTACACACTAACTAGGGTTTAAAAAATGGGATCAGTAAGGAAGAACGTGACCTAAACCATTTGGCAGATGATTTTATCCACACATTCTTATAGTGCATTCAAACTATTTACAGAATTTGCATTCTCTGGGATTCAAGCCCATGAGGAACAGAAACAAGCAGGATTACAGTGTAACACCTTTTCTTATCATACATTAAAGGCATTCAACAAGAATGAATATTATACCACAGGTCTGTTGAATGCTGTATTCTGATTGGTTGAGAAATGTTCCGTGGGTATGCATTATTTTTTGATAATCGCACACATAACTTGTCTTAAAAATAGGCACCAGAGCAATGTTTGTGGTAACCGTTGTATAAGAGGAATAATTGAGTCCGGTCCTTTGAATTATTTGAAAATAATAATTATTTGCCCAACGTCAATTATTGCTTACTTATACCATAGATTATTAACCCTGTCAGGATTCTGTGAAATTTGACAGGGAATGACCTATGATGTGTCAAACTGTGATTGAAGCCTGTGGTTTAACTGGGCTATAAGGTTATATAGCTATGGGAGAGCTCAGTGCTGAGTGAGCAGTATTACTGGGATGTACATCGCCCTCCTGAGGGGTGAAGAACACATGCTGTTACATACTGTACACAAACAGCTTGAATCATGACAGGAAGGCTTTTACATTTCTCCTCTTAGTTTTTCTCCAATATTCTGAGAACTAAAAGAGGGGAGGACAGATAAATGTCACATGCTTCAGAAAGAAAGGCAAGATGACATCATGTGACATTTAGTTCAATATACAGTACTGTGCAAAAGTCTTGGGCCACCATGCTACCATTAGATGTGTTGTTTTTGCAATTGTATAGTGCTCATATATAATTATTTCTCAGTCTCTGTATTAGAATACAACCAGAAAATACAGGAAATCTGTATGTAGTATTAACAAAACAGTATAAAAGTATAAGCTGAAGTGTCAAGTATTTAGGGTAAAGTCCCCTTCCACTTGAGCAATAGCAGGCAGCTGCAGGATCTCTTAAACCTAAATGAAATTAAATCCTAATTCTAATCGAATGACTTCAGGACTTCAGTCTCCTTAAAAAAAGCTCAAGATGTGTTTCGTGCCAAAAGAGGTCACACTAAATACTGACTGATGCCTGAAGAAGATTTTGAAGAAGTTTTGAAAATTGTTTTGTTTTTAATTTTGTGTACATATTTCCTGTATTTTCTGTTTGTATCTTAATAAAAAGAATGAATGAAATAAATATGGATGGACATTAAAGTCGCAATGAAAGTAAAATAAAAAACTGTAATTTGTTTTGTAATATTGTGGTATTTTTTTTTACAAATTATTTATCTGTGAGCTTCATTAATTAAAAAAAATGAATGTGCCCTCATAATCTTTAATCAAAAATGCAAATCTCCTCCCCTCCTAAAAACGATCTCTTTTTACTTTCGGTCATAATGTATAGCAGGTGGGCGGGGTCCGGGAGAATATCGCTGCGATTAGCAATTAGCAACACGACCCAACTTCAAATGATCCAGTCAGATCTCGATGGACAAATTCAAATCCAGCCCTGCCTTATTTAATTTCAGAGGCCGGTTTTACTTGGATACACGTCACCACGGGGAAAATTAGGCAATTGATACTTCCGTTTCATGGCGACTTTAAAACTTTGCTAAAACAACAAAGCTAGTGGTGGTGGCTAGACTTTTGCACAGTACTGTATATCGGTTATGCTTATAACAAGGGTCCTTGAATCATAAGAACTTAATATATTTTTATTTAAATATGAACTGTATAAAAATAATAATAAAAATATAGTTGTCACTTTTCGAAACCTCACTTTGGCTTGGTTAGCTTTTCCATCGAGTTTAGTAACACTTCAGAGTGGGAGGGATTATAGGCGTGTCGTTATGTTTGCGCTGCCTACTGCTGTTACATCATACTATTGAGAGCGTCGTTATTATTTATTTATTTTACAGTCCGCCACAAAATTGAAATTGACCACCACAAATAGATGTTTACACATCATGTTTATCACTACCTCTGTCTCACACGACAGTTTTTGTACAAACACCTGTGGAGTCAGTCCGCTGAGCATATTTAAATTGTATATAAGCATATATGTGGACGTGTGCGTCGCGAATGTTCCGCCACAAACCGCAAGTCTGGAAAAAAAATGGTCTGGGGTTCCTGATTCTCAACCTGTGACTGTTTTTCATTGCTAAAAGGGAGTTTGGGAACTTATAGCAGAGCATAGATGACAACATGTTTGCTCGAGACAGCGCAAGCTAGCATGAAGGTAAAGCCAATCTTTTACATTTTAGCGATGATGCTGGTAGTGACGATTCTCTCAGACCAATCAGTGATCACAGTGTATTCGCATCACGTTTTGGTATCAGCTCGAGTCGCTTGGAACCCCGACCGAGGTGGTACTAAAAAAGTATTGGGTACTACATATTGCACCAAGTGGAAAAGCTCCCAAAAGTAAGCTGACCCGACCCAAACCGTGGAGTACTATGCAATGGAAAAGCACCTGTGGCACTTTTCCATTGCATAGTACTGATGTGTACATTGCAATGGAAGGTACTGGTGGATGTGGAACTTTGAGGAAAGGTGTTTTTTTAAAGGTACCGCGCCAGTGACAACTTTTGAACCTTCTTGTACCTTTTTCTGAGAGGCAACTTCCCACTACACTCTGACAGGGTGGTGGCAAGAAGCATCGCTCATAGTTTTCGTCAGAAAATACAGGATTACGTTTATGGATACCAGTTCACTTTTGGCCAGATCACATCCATCTTTAATCTATTGTTTCAGCAAAGGCAAAATTGAAAGCACATTTCTGTAATTTGGCATGATCTCCTTTAAATGGAAATACCGATCTGCTTTTCTTCAAGAGAGGAGGCGCCCACAATCAGTGTTCAAGGTTTGAGATTAGGAGGGTTTGTTATCTTTCAACTTTAAGGCTGTTTCAAAATACATTTGTCTCAATCTTTGACACAGGAGAAAAATATTTCACATGGAAATGCACATTAACCTGACAATGGTAATTTGTTAACAGGTTTGAGAATAATTTAATTGTGCCTACACACGTAAACCAATCCAAACAAACACACGCACAAGCACACACCTGGACTAGGAATGCTTCACGAAAGCAGTCAGTCATTGCCTATTTCCGTGCAGTAAAAACAAACATTCTTCTAAATCTTTGAGTTTTATCCGATACTCAATTTTGTAATCAAAAGCACCCAATGTTTGCCAAATTCGTGAGTGATATTTTCCTTTTTCCATTTTCTGAGTGCATTGTTATGCAAGGTCCTTTACCTTTTGATAGAGGGTATTGAGAAAGAGCCTGACATTTACCAGCATGTGAACACACAAACAAGCATTTACACCCTCATTTTCGACTCTCATATGCAGTGCACACTGTAGGTAAATCCTGTAGTGCTGTGTTTAATCTATTCAGGGACATCCAATACATTCCTCGCATAAAACAACGCTCTATGAAATTGTCTGCAGGGATGGTCTTAAAGTATAACAGGCACCTGATTTCACTCTTGCTTTGTGCTTATAACTGGAAACATAAAAGAAAATGTGTCTCCTTTAAACACCACCATATCTTAGACATCAATCACAGGCCTGGCATTGGCACAACTCTAAACCGTACCACTGGCTGCATAAACTACAGCTCGTTGATAAAGAGTCTGGCAAGGAAAACATTCCCAGTTCTTCCCAGTGCACATATGTTACTAATCATAGTAGAACCAATCTGATTTACACACCTCATCCCTCGTGTTCTACAGGGTCAAAAGCCAAGCTTCTAATTATTGTTAATTCAGAGCGCTTGTGAATTCGGGCTTCTGAGATTGAGATGACATGTTGGGGTTTTAAGCTTTGAGAAACACACCGCAGAGTTGAAATATAGCCAGTGGCTCCTATTTCATAGCCACTATTCTTAATTTGACATAATGTTTTGTACCAGCAATATTACTACACTGTAAAAATTCCTTGCTGCAGTAACTTTTTTGATGAGTTAGAAGTTGCTATAAATAATAAAAAGTTGTAAGAACTTAAAACTATTCAACTTTATTTTTTTATATATACCAACTCCTCACTAGTCAAAAAAGTTGAAATGGTTTAATTTAAATAATTTATTTAATTCAGGTGCAACAAGGAATTTTTTACAGTGCAAATACCAGAAATCTACTGATTTTGCATGATTCATACAATGAAAGTACTTTACAGTTTATTACTATAAAATACAGTTTATTTCAGTGTTTTTGAATTTACAGCAAAATACCATAGTCTGTAAAAAATATGGACATAGTGTCTGTGATGTTACCCACAGGTTTGTGAAGAGCTTTTTTGAAGCCAATAGTTGGCGGAGCCTGCCGTCTCCATCTTGGTCATGTGTCACCGCGCATCACTTGCTAATAACCGAAAATGGGTAAAGAGGTGAGACGTGGGTAAAGCTGACGTGGCTGGTTGCTGAAACCACGCCCACCTAGCTCGACAGTAGTGACAGCAGTGGCAGTTCACCCGTCACCCAAGTGGCCACGCCCTTAATTTAGCAGAACTCTAAGGCTTAATTTAAAACAGATGAGTTTCAAAAACATTCACCCCCCTTACACTTGTCATGAAGGGCAAAATTAGCCATATAGACCAAAATCACTTTTTGGTCCAGGCTGTAAACATATTATTTGCGGCTGTAATGTTGGGCATAGAGATCGGAAGTTTGCCCCTCACAAAATACTGCCAGTACAGATGCCAGCAATCTACTGCGATTTTACAGCATTAATAACTTTACAGTTTATTACCGTAAAAATAAAATGCAGTGTATTGATAAAAATATAGCTAGAATGCATACGTCACTTTGGATAAAAGCATCTGCCACATGCATTAACAAATATAAATAAATACATTTATAAACAAAAATATTGCAAAGGATAAAGATAGTTCACAAACATGTTATGTGGGGTAAGTTGTCACAAAAGGACCCTTAACCATTTAAAAGCATATAATAAGCTTTTCAAATGAATGTAAATGTGTAATTGGACTCTTGACTCAAAACAGTAAAGGGGACATATCATGAAAATCTGACTTTTATTATGTTTAAGTGTTATAATTGAGTCCCCAGTGCCTCTATCAACCTAAAAAATGTGGAAAAAGAACAACCCAGTAACGTAGTTTTGGTAAACAATTCTCTGCAAGCATGTGAAAAAGGATTGCGTTGTCAGAAGGGAAAAGACCCCCTTGCACTATCCAACCACGGCACTGCCATTTAGTGCAGAGGTCAGCTCATTTGCATTTTAAAGGACACACACAAAAACTGCACATTTTGCTCACATTTACAAAGTGGCAATTTTAATATGCTATAATAAATCATCTCAGTGGTGGACGGTGACTTTTTTTTTCCGAGTGCGCTCGATGCGAAGTTCATCACAACATGTATGAAGCCTGCCATGTGTGTGGTTCTTTTTCTCAAAATATGAGATCCTGTGTGCATCACGTGTTTGTCAAAATAAGTGCCTGCTGCAGACGCGTTTGAAGGGTTTATGATTAAAGAGACGCTCGCGTTTGCCAGATACTCCCTCAATCTCATGCGTAATCAGAGTTTACTGTTAAGGGAGTGTCTTACGTGTTTCTTGTGAACCTGACCGTCTCTTTTATCATAAACGGTTTTGACGCGTGTGCAGCAGGCACTTATTTTGACAAAACACGTGATGCACATGGTTTACATGACGCAACAAACACATATTTGGAAAACGCAAGCAACACACATGACACTCCGAACACTTATTTTTAATTAGCGCCCCTGGGATGAGCAGTCACGAGCCGCCACTGAATCATCTATGTGGTATTTTGAGCTGAAACTTCACATACGTACTCTGTGGACACCAAAGATTTTTTGACATCTTAAAAAAGTTTGTGAAATGTCCTCTTTAAAGTTACCGAATGAGATAAATCCTTTCTTTTTCCCACATCCACGGCCTTCACTGTGTACAAACAACCCGCTGTAATAATGGATCTGTCAGTCTGCATCTCTGGCTCTCTGGAGAGGCTGAGTTAAGACAGATTTGCACCCCAGGTCAAAAGAACTCCAACAGGGCATGTTACCCTGCAACAACAAGTCTCCTCAACCCGGAGCTTAACCCTCACCCACCATGGCACTAATACATAGGGGGGTGCAGAGTGGTGGTCCCCCAACTGCTCTCCAAAATTAGGCTGCAGAGACATACATGTGGGATGACAGCTTAAAGTTCATTTTGAGTGCTTGGTAGCAAGGATCATTAATTAGACTCATATGTAGGAGAATGGAGATAAGAGGCTGGTATGGTGTAACAGAACAGAGAAGTATAAGTTAAGCAAATGTTTTTTAAAGTCAGTGTAAAGTCATTTCAGATAATGGTTTCTTTCTAAACACATTAAAAATGTTAGAAATGTATTGCTGAAAATACATTTCACAAACTAATAATATTGAATTGTGGAGTTGTGCCATTAAACAGTTTTCCACATTTCTTTGGACAGTGCAGGATTACTATTTTATTATAAAACGGTGGCTCAGTGACGCACTGAAGCCAAAGAGCATGGCACTGCCCCTACACAATCGTGAGCATCCTTTCAGGCTGTAGTGGTATTTGAAAGTTGAGAGACGGCAGCTTTCCCGCAAGTGGGCGTTGTTTCGCCCGCGGACACGCCCCCATCGTTTGAAAGCAGAGAACTACTTATTTTTCCCATATTTCAATAACTTATTTTATTTACTTGCTGGGTTTTTTGTCATTTAAATTCGGCTGGGTGGTTAATAACACATTTTGTGGTGTGACAAACATCCCTTTACACAGATAGGTCTCTGTTCATTATGATCGTTGCATATTTGCTTTTGACCGATATAGTGATTTATTTTACAAAATTGAATTAAAATTCTTACCTTTGGTGAAAGTGCTCCCCTAGAGGACTCAACTATCATTTTTACATTAACATCAAGACTCCTGCTGACATTGTTCACGGGCCATGGAAATGCCTCCTGCTGCTTTTACACCTGAAGTCCATCCATCCCTCACACTTTCTCTCTTAAAGTATTTAGATTCTCTTGCTTTGCCAGAGAAAACAGAGCCTTCATAGACAATATTTCATCTTTTTCAAGCTTTTTTAAAGCCAAATGTCAGACACAAATCCACTTTAGGGTTCAAAAACTGGCAGTCTTGCCTCTACCTTTGAAATATGAGGATTAAAGTGGATAAATTTATTCAGAACAGTTTAAATCTATGGAATGCATTTTTGAACCAAATAAAATGGTAAATAGTTAAAAATGTAAAGCATTATTATTCTTTCTAACATATCATGTGACCATGTCTGACTTTAACTGGGTCTTCACAGACTGGGTTACATTATAAACTATACAGTTATTATAAAGGAATGTATTTATCAACTTTTTTTTCGAGGGTGCTCGATGCGAAGTTCGTCACAACATGTGTAGCCTGTCATGTGTGTGGTTCGTAATTTCAAAATATGTGTTCTGCGCGTCGAGTGATCCTATGTGCATCACATGTCTTGTCAAAATAAGTGCCTGCTGCAGATGCCTCTAAAGGGTTTATGTTAAAAGAGAAGCTATACTCGCATAATCTCATGCGTAATCAGAGTTTACTATTAAGGGAGTGTCTTGCGTGTATTTTGTGAACGTGATCATCTCTTTTATCATAAACGGTTTTGACGTGTGTGCAGCAGGCACTTATTTAGACAAAACACGTGATGCACATGGTTCACATGATGCAACAAACACATATATTGAAAACACGAGCAACACACATGACACTCCAAACACTTATTTTGAATTTGCGCCCCTCGGATGAGCAGTCACGAGCCGCACCAGAGACAAAACTCGACTTGACAACTAATAACTAAAAACAGATCAATTGAATCAGTCTGATGAAGCCGCGAAGCTCATCCACACAGCTGTTGGTTTGAATATCAGAAAATACACATCTTCAAAAGATGACATCCAAATATTTTTATCCCCATTCCTGTTCTGGCTTTCATTTCCTGCCCCTAGGAGAAGGGCGTGATGTGTGGAGACCTGGAAGTCCATGCAGAACATCACATGGCTCTGGTTTAAGGGGAAAATCAAACACAGTTGTGGGCAGGCACCGATTTAACCAAAATAGGTACTTTAATCATTTTTATGGATGGAGGGAGTTTACAGCCTTTATATGTATTTATGTACTCTCGGCCTAGGAGAGAGGCATAAATCATGTCGTCCCTGCAGGAGAGGAGAAAAGAGAGAGGAGGAGAAAAGAGACAACTTCACAATCATTACGTATTTGAATGAATGACACTTTACAAAAATAGTTTTATTACCACCAAAACTGAATACGTACACTAATTTGGGTAGGAAGCATTTAGAAACCGTGCCAAAAGTCAGACGATTCACCTTCATTATTTAAATGAACAGACCCCATTAGTCTCCTTTTTACAAACCAATTAGCCCATCAGACCAGGTGTTGGCATAAAAAGGGGGCTTTTGTCACCTCAGAGTGAACTTTGTTGTGGAGGAACTCGAAAAGCTTTCTCCATCCCTCCCACACAGAGTATTTTACTAGTCAACTCCGGCCGCCGCAGAAATAATAATAGGGTTGGTTTTTGGAGGTTGAAAATAAACAGGACGGGTCCTTGAGCTGTAAACCTGAAGTGGGGAGTGTTGTTTTTGTAACCATGGCTTTCGAAGCTCCACGGAGAGCTTATGGTGAATTGACTGGGTCTGAGTCACTCCCTCCGCCTGGTTACAAGACCTTTGTGTTTGTTTTTCACTCATTTGTTTGCCTGTCCAAAGGTACACTTGACCCCCTTGTCTTTTCTCTGAACACATTTAGGCAATTAGTAAAGGAAATTGAGCATTTTTATAGCTCATATACCCAAACAAAAGTTTGTTATAAAAAGGTGCCAAAGAATGCATCGATACAATATGTTACATATGATATTTACATAGAAGGTATGTGACTTTATTAAGTGCAAACAGTTTTACATGTCCATTTACAACCCCAGGATTTGTCCCCAGAGTAAAATGATCTATTACCTTAAAAGGTTTTCAGTAGCTCTGTGTGTGTGCAAACAGACCTTATGTTTTAGCCTGCTATCAGACAGACGAAGATACAGATTTTGAAGAATAATCAATTATTTAGTGATTTAAAATGGACGTTTTGTATAACGTAACTGTATGGTCAATAGCAGCCTAAAAAAGCTAGCATATAGCATTAATTAGCATATAGCGCTAACTCAGCATCCACAACTTTGTTTTTAGCATTGTTATAAACATCGTAATTAATTTAATGTTGGGGCGTACATCACAACTTTAACTTCACAGTCACTGTTATGTTGAGATTGGCCTGTTTTCCAGTGGTCTTTTGCATGCATGAAGTTTACATAAGTAGGAGGAAACAATCATGTTTGAGGCTCACGATATGTCATCATTACCATGTGAACTCAAGTTATTATTCATCTATGCCTAAGGTCATGTCAAAGATGTCAGAGTTCATGAATAATAATATTGAGCTCTGCTCTGAGGCTCATGTCAGTAGCTCACATTAGTAAACATTTTAACAACTTTGTAATTAATCTAATGTGTAATTTAATGTTGGGGGCGCACATCTCGACTGTGACATCACAGTCAGTTTTATGTTGAGATTGGCCTGTTTTCCAGCAGTCTTTTGGGTGCACAAAGTTTACATAAAAATGAGAAAACAAACGTGTTTGAGGCTCACGATATGCCATTATTACCATGTACAGAGCCCTTATTATTCATCTATGCCTATGAACATAGAGTTTTTTTATTTTATGGCACCATCAAAAAGTAAGTTACCATTTTGCCTCAATATTTTGAGTTTATTCAATTAAAAAAAAAATTTACTCAAAAAAGTTGTCTAAAAAATTTAAATTAAACCAGTATTTTAATTTGAATTTAGGGATGCACCGATAGGATTTTTTGGGCAGTTGGTCTATTAGCTAGTTTATTTCTGCATCAAATTATTTTTACTGAACATGGATTGGATCTAATTAACATTCAACTGACCAACATAATAATAGAGGCACAAATTAAGCTAAAACAAATATAATAAGACAGCATGACAATCTTTAAAGGTGGTTTTTGCTATTCAGCATTTATTTTATTAACATCATTAACTCATTTTTTTTACATATAATGGATTTCTTTATGCAGTTAATTAATAAACAATCAGTATCGGCCTTTCTCGTGCTATTGCCGATATGCCGATAGTTTCAAATTCATCAAAAATCGGCCGATAAATATCGGGGGCCGATACATCGGTGCATCAGTTGAATTAACTCAAACTTTTAAGGCAACTAGGTAACTTGCTTTTACCTTTTCTTACAATGTATTAACCACACTGTTAACTTAGATATTGTCTTTACTTAAACAATCAAGTAAACATCACTTAATATTTTCTGTTTTGAAGCCAAAGCTTAAAAAGTTTAGTTGATTTAACTTTTAAGCTTACAAAATCCATTAAACTAAAACATTCAAGTAAAATAAACTTTTGAAAATTATTAGTTTATTTTGCTTTTTCACAGAATAAAAACTGATAAGAACTTTCACTACTTAAATATTTGTTAATAAAATGTCATATAGGTTCAAGCTTTTATATTATTGATGTTGTTTTGTAAATGATCATTTTGTGAAGTCACCGTTCAGGTGATCAGTGTTTCCGTACATGAACCCTGTTCAGAACATTTTATTTTAATTCTCTTCACAGAACTGACAATGTATGGCAAAAACACAGTTTTTCTGTGTGTGTTTCTGTGGAGAATCACGTTTAATTAATGATTGACTTAAAGTTAATCATTAATTTTGTGTTATAATACCATTTATAACATCAAAAGTAGCCTACTATAAAGTGATAAAAGCTAAAGTTATATGCAACGGGTTTCCTCACAAATTTCTAGTAATGTCAATTAATCTGGGTTAAGAGTGCAGGATTATTGGAAGACATTAAAACATTAAGTCTATTCAATTTAAAAATTGTTGTTAGAAACTTCAATTAAAGTTTTTAAGTAATCCTTACATACATTTTTAGGGCAAGTTATCTTCATTTTTTAAGTAAACTCAACTTATCTGGGTTTACAGTCCAAGATGTTTTGAGGGTGTGGGCAATTTAAAAATCAAGGGCGGATATAGCATTTGGATGGTCTGGGCTGTTTCAAAAGAAAAAGTACACTTGTATTTTAAATTTGTATTTTCACAATCCCCTTTCTTTGAATGTACTTTGACCCAATTGAAATGGAAGGTGTCTGATGCAGAATAAACTTTGAATAGGCACCTATAGTTGACCATTCATTTCACAAAGAGAAAGAGAGATATATAAAGAGTAAAATAAGTGTTGTTGAATTGTGAATCTAAAAAGTGTGTTTGCAGTGTCTGATATTATTCATATAATTCTTGATCATCAGAATCTCTTAATGTATCTAATATTTACAGCCATTACCCTTAAAACACTATGGAGAGGTTGATGCACCCTAGAAAACTTTCATGTAAACCAATCTGTAGTTAATTCAACCAGATCAACATCACAAACAAGAGGAAATGAAGAGATGAAAGATAATAAAGGATAAGAAGAATTCAGAAGGAAACAATTTCTCTTCTATAATTTTTTTGTGCTTGTGCCCTTTTGAAGTAGTTCTCGCCATCATTAAGCAGGAAGAGCGAGAACTCTTTCCAGAAGAGGAGAAAGGAAATTTAGCAGTAACACATGAGAGGAGAATCAGAATCAGATATGGCAAGCCAGTGTTGCCTTACAACTAAAACCACAAGAAGTGTCTCAGCAATATTTTGACACCTGATCTCTGACTATTTCAAACAGGTTTTACATGACTGCACAGAAAAATCAAAAGTTCACATGTAGGGCTCAAATAATTTACACTAAATACGGAATTTGATCAGGGTGATCAAATTATTAAGAAGTGGATCAAATGACGCACCTCTCAGCAGTTTTAGTATCATAACCACAGAATGTAAGTTATGTATTACAGGCTTTTTTGACCTATGAACAGAAATGAAGATAATAAATTTTGTATTTACTCCAAGTGGGATACTGAAAAACAACAGCTATGCTATAAATTATAAAAATTCAATTGAATTAGCTTAAACACAACCACCAAGGTCACTCACGTTTAAAGCCAGTATCTGAAAATACAAAGAAGCACGACAATACAGATGCTATTAAAAACAAACAAACAAAATGAGTTATGTGTAGAGGACGAAAGGCCTGGAAAACAAATGTAGACAAAAGGTGCATTTGCTTAAGTAAATACAGACGCAGGGTTCTAAATGTTATAAAGTGGGATCTACTGTGATGTTCTCATTCTGGCATTGACCAAGAAAGTTAGAAAAGTCATCAAACATCAGATAGAAAATCCTAACGTTTACCGGCCTCCAGGATCCATTGTTCTGAATTTATCAGCTCTTTTGAGTAAAACCCAAACCTGTTCAGCACTGGACTGGAGGCTGGCAGTATAATGGCTTTTAGCCAAGCGTGCTAACTGTGCAGCAAGAGAGTCTCCACTGTGCCAAACTGTGTTGAAATTAACCCAGTAATCAGAAACATTATGTTCTTGTGGGGAGAGCCCAGGCGATTGGCAGATGGCTAAGAGCATTGGAGAGTATACCTGCCAAACGTTAGCCTGTTCTCCTCTCCCTCTGTGAAAGCCATTGTAAAGAGAAGAGAGGTGCACCCCTGTGTATCTGCAGCATATGGCAGGGTAAATATTGATGGTTATTATAATTATGAACAGCATACGCTCATAATTAATCATACACATGCTCGCATCTTCAAGACTTAAGCAGACATTTGCGCATTATGCAAGGAGAATATGACAGATGCCACAAGGCCTGCAGTGGTCTGCTGTGTCTGGTGATATGACGGCTTAATCTGTAATATTAAGTGTTTCAAACCATTGAACTTCAATAACTCATAGGGACCTTAAAGTGCTGTAATGAACAGGAATGGTAACACAAAAGGCTTTTGAGGTACAGTTTAATTTAAAGAAGTTTTTTTATTTTCAATTGATCAAAACAACTAAAAGTACAGTTTGGTTACCAGGGTCACTTCTATGAAAGTAGTAGTAAACTTTTTTTCAATAAAGCTAAATTTATTTTACTGTTTATTGCTGCTTTATTCCATCATACCAGGCACAGATCAGTCATAAATCTTCACATCATAGAAGATACGGATGGGTTATGAACATGAAGGCACTCTTGATGTTTTAAGTCCTACAAGTTCATAAAAAATGCCCAAGCTGTCATCGGGGCAATATCCTTTTACAAGGTCTAAATATGTACATAGGTACAGACAGTTAGTTCCAATATGTACATTTAAGGTAAACTTTATGGGTGCTTTTTGAGAGGGTACCGCCCCAGTGACAGTTAGGAACATGTTTTGACCATTTATTTTGCCAATGTAACACTACAGTAAGAAGCTACACTAGGATTGTACAAGTGGTCAGATATAAATGTATACAGTTTTTTGAGAGTACATTGGATTTATCAAGGCCATGCCATGATAGGTTAGGATTTCTTCTGCGCACTGTCACAAAGGACATTCCTCAATTTTAATATTTATTTATTACATATTTTATATTAGCTTGGCTTTTTCTATGTATGTTAACATTTTAAACAATGATAAAACATCAAAAAGGTGGGAGACCCCTACCTCTACCTGACTTATGTTTTTATCGCTCTCATAAATCCTGAGCTTCAGTTATTTCATCTGTTCAGAGAGTGTGAAAAAACATTGGAGAGATCTCATTCATTGTACTTCATGAACAGATACCATTACTCTCAAGGTCTCTCCACTGTCCAATAATCATGTGCAATCCCATTTCATCCATGTTTACATACTCCTCTCCTGCACAGATTACATTTAGCCTACTTACTCATATATCTGGAAATCCATATATGCCATTTACAAATGCTGCTGTTTTCTGTCATTTTTTATATGTTTTCTGCATAAATGAAGCAATGCTATGTGCAAACTCATTCAGATTCAAGTTACATCTCAAGGCATATGGCTAGTAGATTTGTGTGTCATTACAAATCATATTTAACAGGTTTAATATGTAAAGATAGCAAGATAAATATTAACCATATAATTTTTTAATATTCTTAAAATTAAAAACAGATATGCATTATCAATTGCTAAATATGGTGTTTGTTCTTTGTCACATTGCATGAGAAGCATTAAATAACAACACAATTACGTTTGGACAACTTTATAGGCACTAAAAGGACATATTATATTTCCTGTAATATCTAAACAGTTTTAAAGCTTATGCAAAGTGCATTAGAAATTGAGGATGAGGGAAAAACAGTTGTACTACATCGCCCTCTGTTGATAAAATTACTTATGCACAAGTGCTCTTTGGCGTGCCAATCGGCGCATAACATCAAGGTACCGCGAGAACGATTCGAAATCATACAGAGTTTTTGGTCTCGCGGTACTTTGATGTCATGTCTCGATCATTCTGCGCAGCGCCGTATGAATACACTTTTTATGAATATCATAATCCAACCGCATATTTAAAATTTACCGTATAAACTATACATTTCAAAATTACACTCATAGGAAAATACGTTCTATTTTTCAAAAAGAATCTGTACCAGAGCACAGTAAAAAAACGTCACCGGAAATGATGTTGGCGACGTTCCTGCAAACTGTTCACGGTATGATCCATATTTCCTCCGTCACACAATTATTGTTCCCATGCCAACGGTATCCTGACCAGTCTCTTTATACTGGAAGCTTATCGGGAATTAAACACTAAAATTAAAAACTTAATTTAATCAATTTTTCAAAACAGCAGCACACCGAAGGTAAACATTGCTCACACGGCGCATGCGTGCATGGCATCGGCAATCGGATGTTGGGACATTGCGCAGAGGATTCAGTCTGAAAATGGGCGACAGACATCAATAAAAGTAAAATAATGTGTTTTTTAAGATATTTTTTGTATAACCATTAGGGGTTTCTACTTGGGTGAGTTGTAACGATCTATATGACTTGCGGTGTTAAGTAGACTTCAAGCCGTTGTCTTTGGGAAACGACTATATTGTATTACCTCGTTTGCTAACAGCGGCTAGCTAGCCATGGGAATCAAAATGGAGGCGCATTATTTATCACACTAGCTGAAGTGAAATCATTAATATCTCTTGGAGCATAAATGCATCTTAAACTTTTACCTCGCATGCTTTAGAAACTTAGTCGCACAAGTTGTAATATTAGTACATTTTGTGTTTATCTTTGCACAAAAGCTAGCCAAGTTCAACATGCGGCGAGCTGTTATTTATTAACATGCAATTTATTTCTAGTTAATGGGCAACATTTTAAATGCTATGCCAGAGAACATGATATTATACAGTGATTTCATTTTAATTTAGGTTAGATTTCTGCTGTCAGGCAGGTCTTAAAGCAAATACAGGTTTGTTTGTTATACAGTTGATTCTAATGGAAAAATAACTGTTTTGTTTTGTTTGCAGGTACAGGTCTGAAGACACGAGTAAGATCACCTATCATATGAGCCACTGAACAAGTTGATATGATTTCAATTGGAGCCATGGTTTATAGAGTAGAGGTTGTTCTTCAACATGAATATGCGCCCCGATTGCTTTTCTGAAGTGGGATTATGCATGAATAACCTTGACTTGAGCCCATCAAAAACAGGACCGAAGAGTGTCCGAAGAGGTTCTTCAGTCTCAGAGCCACAAGATACTGTTGGTGATGCGCCCGACGACACCAGACAGCATCTGATCTTGGACAAAAGTGGGAAAGCTAAAAGGACTTCATTGCCTGTAAAGCTCGGCAGAAGTGTAGCTGTAGCTTCAGAGGCTGGCTCTGAGGGCACAGTAACACTGTCCTCTCAAGCTAAACAAATGGGGGGTGAAGGCACCCCTGTAAAAAGTAAAACTCCTCTTGGACAGACCAACACTATTGACAATAAGCCAGACTTTGTATCAATGAATTCGCATAGTAATTCTAGAGACCCTGTGGGTGAGAAAAGTGTGAAGGGCTTAGAAACTATGGGGGTATCACATGATCACACGGACGGTAAAAGGACAAATATGAGGAAGATTGCGGGTCACTCTCAAGCCACTTGCCTTAAACAACTCCTTTTGCTTCAACTGGATTTGATAGAGCAACAACAGCAACAGCTGCAGTCTAAAGACAAAGAAATAGAAGATCTCAAATCAGACAGAGACACGGTATGTGGTTTATCATGCTTATAGAAAGAGTAATGTTTCTAATACTCTTGAAAAATGTAGGGTTTGTAATCTTTTCTTCAATTTAAATATGTTTCCTCATGTTGTTTCTGTGTGACCCGACTTAAAACAGTTGCTCGCCCGTATTGAGAGGATGGAACGGCGTTTGCAGTTGGTAAGTAAGGAGCCTCGTGATAAGAGGCTCTTTCAGCCATTAGAGAGATGGGTCCCTGACACGGAGGACTTTTGGGAATCAGATTTGGGGGACAGCCCGAAGACCGAGACACCTAAATCGGGTGGCAAGGGGCAAAAGAGGTAACGAACGGCAGATTCTTCTGTTATTCCTCAATCATCGTTCTCGCCTTCATGTGGCTTCTACTTGACTTATGTGGCCTCGCCTGTTGTAAATATTTTGTCTAGGAAGTTCAGCTTCTTGGACAGTAAGACGCAGAGGTCAAGGGGTAAGGCTTCACGAATGACCCCTCAAAAATTAGACATGGGTGAGACATCGACATGTCAGCGTGACCTGCGAAGCAAGGAGACTCCAAAGAAAGGGAATGCTGCAAAAACATCCGGAGAGGCGTCTGCGCAGCCAAAGGGAAAAGGAAAAAAAGAACCTGAAGAACCGTACATGGCAACCAACGAGATGTATGTATGCTGCTGGCACCAGCCCCCGGACTCTCCATCGCTTGAAGCTTCTCCAAAGAAAGAGGAAGAGGTTGCTAGTAAGTGCTTGGCTCAGATATAAATTGGCAGTCATGTGAATTTATAAATTCTAATTTTAAAAATATCGCTTCAGTTCCATCGTGGAGGGAAAATGTCATAGATCCCCTTGAGGAGGCGGATGCATCTGACATCCCTGAGGTAAGATTCATTAGATTATGCGCACACATAGTAGCACCATATGTGTCTTCTACATAAATCTAGGTTTCTAAGGAACTTTTTTTTACCTTGTTGTGTGTGTTAATTCTGTAGAACCTTGATGACGGTGTTTTTCTGAAACGGCATGCAAAGCTAGAACTGGATGAGAAGAGACGAAAAAGGTGGGACTTTTGATATTTACTTTTGCCTTTATGTTAAAGGAATAGTCAATTTTCTTAAAAGAAAAATCCAGATAATTTACTCAACACCATGTCATCCAAAATGTTGATGTCTTTCTTTGTTCAGTCAAGAAGAAATTATGTTTTTTGAGAAAAACATTGCAGGATTTTTCTCATTTTAATGGACTTTAATGGACACCAACACTTAACACTTAACTCAACACGTAACTCAACGGAGTTTCAAAGGATTATAAACGATCCCAAACGAGGCATAAGGGTCTTAGGTTAAATTCAGGCCGAAAATCCTGTAGTGTGAAAATCCTTATTCATGTTTTTCCTGCCAGGTGGGACATTCAGAGAATACGTGAGCAACGCATGCTTCAAAGACTGCAGCAGCGCACAGAGAAGAAAAAGGTTAATGTTCAGGAGAGCCAGCCTGAGGTGTCCTCATTTTACCCTGATCCAGAAAATGGTACGCCCTTCACATTCACACTTGTTATACACATTTAATTGCATTTATAAACAAATAAAGGGGTTTCTGTAATTTTACTGGTTCTGTTTTACCTTGTTTATAGTGGAGTATATTGAAGTTACACCCTTTTTGCCTGTAGTGGCCTTCGGACAGCCTTTGCCCAATTTGCCCGCACAGTAAGAACATTTTTCCTTTGTGAAAACTTGCAAATCAAACGTTTTTGAATCATTTAAGTTTTACTACTTTATAAATCAAAAGCCATGTTGATAATTTCTATCTTCTGTTTCTTTCAGGAACTTCAAGCTGCCATGGCTTGACGAAAAAAGTCGATGTCGCGTTGAAAATCCGAAAAAACAAACGCCCCACAGAACCTGTCGGAAATGAGTGGCAGAGACTCTGAAACTGTGTCCCGAGTGCTAGACACAGAAGTCTACATACGGTTAGGGAACCAAAGCGGTTAGGGATGCTGTTTATGCAGGAATGAAATGAAGTTAGCAGGATTACAGCTGTGTTGCTGTCACAATAAGACACCAACTGCCATGCAAGCTACTATTTAACACGCAACAAGTGTGTGGCCTTGATTTAATTTTAAATCTGTAGTCTTGTTCTGCGTACTTTCACTGAGAAGAAGTCATATTGTTTGTGGCAGACTCCGCTGCAAATAAAGTTTCAATGTGCACTAAACTGTGGCAATGGAGTATTGTTGCACATCTGCATGTGATCCCTCAATATAATAAATAGTCTTGAGAATGGCTTGGCTTGTTTTTAGAATTGTATGCATGAATGTCTTGTTAAATCTTATGCCCTAAAATCTACACATTTTTGTTAGCATAACATAGACATTTAGACAACAAAGAGCAGAATTAGAATGAGGACGCTGACATGTTTAGAAGACTAGCAAGCATTTTTGTTTGATCTAGATGTATGCTAGGAGTAAATGTGATCTTGTTAGTAATACAAACCTTTTCAGAGTCCTTTCACTTCTTCCTGAACGTGTACAAACAAACCTTTTGTAATTAATATCACACATTGGCTGTAAATAAAAAACATTGCTGTTATTTTTTTATTTAATGTCAAAATGTTGTATGTCCAGTATAGATATATTGATAGCATTATTTACGAAATAATTTGTTTTTCAGAAAAAATAATAAAATGCATTTGGTGATTTCATCTTTTCAATTAGTTGTCTATATTTCTTATTGTAGCATTTTGTTGTAGTATATTTTTATTATTAGGATATTTGCCATTATAGTGCTGCAGGGGCAGCATTGTAAAATCAGACATAGGTCTGTACAGCATTTATAAGGGTTTTGATTAAGCCAGAATTTAGGCCTCACATTAGGAATTTAGGCGTTTTTTACATAGCTTACAAAAACATGGTGTGCATCTTGAGACAAAACTATGACACTGATTTATGTCAGTGCAAGCTGTTTTTAAGACTTAAATCCTGTTTGGGAAACTGCCCCTCGTTGATAGCATGATTTAAATGATACTTTGTTTGTTTTTAAATTAATCAAACAAACTTGCTCATTTACTTTGATCCAACCACTGCCAACAGGGGTTTCACACAGATCCAACAGACTCCAACAAATCTGTTTGTTAAATCATTGTGAATTGGCCTTTATAAACAAAATCTGTCTGTTCCCATATTTTTCTATTAATATAAGTGTACGCAAAACAAAATGAAGAGCAAGATGCAAAACCCTTGGATGGAAGTGCGTCTGACATGTTTTCTTATAAATGAGCATTGTTTGTTATGTTTAAGTTTGTTAGTGATTGAAATGCTTTATTTTCACAAAGGCCACTCATTTCAAAAACATTTCATTGGTATTTAATCTAGATTATTTCATCTTTTGCTGCAAAAATCTCCACAAAGTCTCCAGTTACAGTCTTTTCTGAATAAAGGTAAATGTCTCAAAAATTGGGTCAATATCCTAATATATTCAACAAACCTCCTTTAACCGGGTAAAGACAAAATCTATGCCGTAGCCTACAGTGTAGATTGACGCACACCTGGTGGATAGTGGATGGCCATGGTGGATTTGGGATTTCTGAATGCCCTGGAGCTAGGATTAAGTGAATTTGAAGCAAAAGTTTTTGATTAACATTTTGGGGTGGTTTCCCAGACAGGGATTAGCTTAAGCCAGGACTAGGCCTTAGTTTAATTAGGAAATATAACTAGTTTTAACAAACATGCCTTTGCTAAAAACATTAATTGTGTACATTTTGAGGCAAAACAAAGGGCACTGATGTATTTTAAGATATGTCAGTGCAAGTAGTTTTCAGTTTGGACAGCTCTTACATTTATTTTAGTCTAGGACTAGTCTAATCCCTGTCCAGGAAACCGCCCCATAATACGTGCCAAGAGCATTTGGTTAATATCATCTTATTTTTGACGGAGGTGGCATTTAGCGGCTTTTGCATCTGGGCTCTGCATATGTAACCCAAACTTTAGTAAAATTCACCCAAAATTCCCAATTAAGAACAAAATATTGCACATAGCAGTCAAGTACTTCATGGTAAATGTGAAAAAAAGTTTATTAAACCATAATGTAACAAAACCATAACGTAACAAATTAATTTTTCAAAATATAGCTACCACCACTTTTTATTTTACTATGAGATAAATACATTGATAATTCTTTTTATATTCAATGATTCTTTATTTTCTGAAAAAATAGCATTAGAAGACTGTCTCCAATGAGCCTCATACAAACTAATGGGATTATGAATAATAATAATTTGATGAACAAGTCTGGGTGTTAGGACTAACGATTGAATCACTTTAGGAAACAAATACTGCATATAAACCACCACATTTATTGTCTATATATCTTTAAAAGTTCCTAGTAGTATAATAGCAAAAGTATTTTGAAAAGACAATATATATGGACAGACTGAAAAACTGCAGCAACTTGATTTTGAACCATTTATATTAAAGTTCAGTATCACAATGCACATTTATTAGACCCATGAAATGATAAATCAGTTTTTATTGTAATTAAAATTAGTGTTAGTTTTCCTCAAGTTGGAAACCTTGCATTCCTGGGCAACAGATTCTTTGTTGATCACCTTCCGAAAGCATCTGTTTAAACAGAGGATTCGAAAGCGGTCTGATGCATTGCATCTTCATTTGGGTTACTTGTTTGGTAGAGTAATATATATATACAGCACATCCTAAAAGGAGTCAGAAAAAATAGACGCATAAAAGCGTCAAACATCAGAAAAATAAAACAAGACCGCATCCACATAATGTACCTCCTCATTAGCATCAGTCTAAATCTTGATAAAGGAAGCTTTACACAAACATTTCCATGTGTCAAACTTTACTAAATGTCTCTAAATTCTCAGTCTCTCCTGAGGTTATTCAGCCTCTCCTCCAGGTCAGCATCAGCATCTGCCAGTGTGGGCTGTGGTTCAGCTTTCTTTCCAGCGGCAACCGAAAGACTTCCGCCAGTAGAAGGCAGGTCTGTTTCAATGAAATGACAAAACCAATATGTGAACATCTTGAGAATTATAGTCATGTTGATGCATAGCAACTGTGGTACTTGTATCCTTACTTGAAAGTTCGTCAGACAGATTCAGACCCAGCTCATCCAAAACTTGAGAAACCACAGCATCGCTACATTTAGAGCAAAAGAGATTTTATGAGATTGATGTTGACATCTTACAGCTCTGTATAAATATAAATTCATTATTCATTGTATACAAGTTACACTTACCTCTCCTCTTCATCGTCTTCATCTCCCATTGCATCATCAATTGCATCATTCATCATTTCCTCCTTCATGTCCATGATTTCACTTTGGCGTTCAAACTCCATCATGATCTTCTGAATTTGTGGCAACTTCAACTGGATTGAGAAAAATGAATTTAATCTTTATTTCTGTTTTCTACAGAAGTAAAGATATAAAGATATTTACTTATAATATAGCAATTCTACCTGTTTGTTCATGGTGGCCATAGCTTTGGTGACTCCTTTCATCGCCTGTGCCATGCTGTTGTTTGATTTAAGGGTTTGAATTTTAAGGCTAACAGCTTGAATGTTGGCTCGCATCATGATGAATTTCTTAACGTATCGCCTTGTGCGAACCAAGTCCTTAGCCATAATCTTAACAGCATCCTGTAATAAAAAAAGTAAAGAATTTAGACTTCAGCCCTCAAAAAAAGTGAATTAAAGATACTTACTCTCCGTCCTTACCATCTGTCCTTGCTTGGCCATTTTTTTAATGTCAGCAATAATTTTCTTTTCCTGTTGCTCCATTCTCTGGCGTTCTCGGTCTAGATCTCTCATGGCTCGATTAAGTGCCCTCTGATTCTGTCTAAGCATCTCCTCCGGAGTCTTTCTCTTTCCAAACAGGAAGTCCATCTTAACAAAACAAATGAGAAATATTAATTTAGTCCAGACGTTTGCCATAAGTGTAACATTTGTCTTTCGTCTAGTCTTTTTGTTTGAACATAAAATGTTCAGGCTGGATAAAAAGTAATATTGAGAAAGATTTCCCTGACGCCAGAAAGTATTTTCAGAACTAAAGAAAAGAAGATCAAGTCACAGAAATGGAATTCTGACTTCCACAGGTGCTTTCATGAATGACGAGCATATGACACAATGACATCATCCTTTACAGGTATACCATTTCTTAGTAAAGGTTATTACAGCTATTCTCAGTTGACATATTTTATACACTATAAATCAAGTGACGTTAGCCATTCGGTAAAAAATAATGATCGTTCACATTGCGTCCTCGATTTAGGATGGTACAACTTTGAACAAGCTTACTTCAGACAGTTAGACAATGGATCAGGTCATTAACAGTTAGTACAATAAATATTAATACAAACACGAAAATACATTGATCAGTAACATCCTGAACAATTACATACTGAAAATGTATCACACTTAAGAACTAACTTTAATAATAATAAGCTAATGAAGCTAAATTTAGATGAGCAAATGAAGAAAACTGTGAGGCCTCTGACCCCACATCACCGTCGGTTTTACCTTAACTTTTCTTTACGTAGAAAACGTCTGTAGAAATGAGAGATTGAAGCGGCTGAAGAGACGAAATATTACGCCGCCGTTTATTTCTTATAGCCCTTATTTAAAGTTACCGTCGACCCACCCGATTGTTTTCACCGCTCTAACTTCCGCATCTGAATGTCAATACTTCCTTTCTATAGTTCTACGTCACAGGATATGACATATGTGTCTAACATAATAAACAGCGACACATTTGACATCGATGTAAGTTGATTGATTATTTTGTTTAGAACAGACATAAAAATCGTTTTTTTTTTGCTTGTTTTTTGACTGTTGTCATTCTAAAAATAAATAAATAAAAATTAAAGACAAATCTGGACATAATTCGGATATGTTTTTTGCAAAGATGTTTGTATATTTTAGTACATGCACAAGTAAAAGGAGTAACTCTTTTAAGGCCTTTGTCTGTTTTTTTATATTAATTGGCCCTCTATTGTGCTTATAAATGTATCTACTGTATAGTATTAATCTGACACAAAGTCTAATTTTGTTAAATGTTGTGTATTATAAATTTGCTTGCTACCTTTTAAGAAAAAAAATCACAGACAGCTGGTTACAGTTTTAGTTATGAATATGACGGGTGTAAGAAAATCTATTAAAATAAACACAAACATACTGCAGTTTTTGTTCATTTGTGTCGTATGTTACATTTACTTAAAGCGGTCATAGTGTGACTTTTTCCATGTTTAAGTAATATCATTGGGTCCCCAGTGCTTCTATCAACATAGAAAATTTGAAAATGAACACCCCAGTAACTTTGTTTGGATAAGACATTTTCTGCAAGCATGTAAAAAATTAGGTTGTTCAGATTTCGCCTGTTTTGTGAGGTAGGTAGCAAGGCGAATTACAATAATACCGCCCCTTTATCTGCACTATCCAACCACAGCACTGCCATTAAGTGCAGAGAGAAATAGAAAAAATACTTGACAGCACAATTGAGTTTCAATTACAACAAACCACCATCATTGTGATCAGTGTTTGCACTTCATCCGGTCGTTTGCATTTTAAATGACACACCCAAAAATGGCACAATTTTGCTCAGGCCTTCAAAGTGGCAATTTAAACATGCTATAATTAATTATCTGTGGGGTCTTTTGAGCTAAAACTTCACTTACGTACTCTGGGGACACCAAATATTTATTTTATACCTTAAAAGAAATCTCATAATATGACCCCTTTAAATCGAAAAAAAACCCCAGCACGCTACGGTATTACAAATTAAAGTAAGCCAATCTCTCTTTATATTGTTTCATAAATTACGTTAACCTTTAAACAGGTGCACCTGATAGACAGAATAAAGTTACTAAGAAACTGATAAATATTGATAAAATTGCCCAAGATTGTTTTGGGATGCTATTAAGAAATATGCATGCTGATCGTGCATCACAAGATCAACAACACAAGTCACAAACAGATAAACATAAGCTGTAAATACTGTGAATATTGTAAATAGCTTTTTATCTGTTGTGCGCTTTAGGCGAAGAAGATGGTGCTAGTTTTGAAACAGTAGATGGCAGTACGGATGTCTCATTCAGTACAGACTGCCTGTAGTGAATCAACAGAGGAAGAAAACCGGACAGAAGCACACAATGCAGTTTGAGTGCTACGGGTAATCCACCCAGGCTTCATGTATGTCAAGAAAAATTGATGTATCCTATTTTGACGATCGGAACGAAAAGTAAGCTTTCATAGTTTAATTTCCAAGTTACGCTTGAGTGAAAGCCATCTTGTGCTGCGGAGCCCGGCGAAATCTCAATCTTCAACGGACTGAGTGGCTCACACAGCGGGCCGCGGAAGGAGGTGCTCGGCCTGCGCTGACGGAGCTGCGCTCAACATCCCTGACGGTGCAACTCCAGCCCGAGGCGTCGAGGCCCGTTTTATATTATTATCGTTTTAAATGGAGGCTCGGACGAAAGCAGAAGCCAAAGGAAAATGGCCTTATTTAGAGCTCGAGTGGTGGGTGTGATTGGTAATTTAGTTGTTTTATGATTGTTTATGCCTTTAGGGTTGTTAAATACCGAGAACATGATGGGTAGTGTTGTCCAAAAAGAGTAAAATATATGCGTTGTGAGAGGTTTATTAAAACCGATCGCACAGAGACTTGTGTCCCCGTTTTCCATTTGCTCGTCGTTAGCTAATGAGCTCGTGTGCTTTATCAGATAACGATAGCATTCATTTTAACATTTGTGGTTTGAGGGTTGTGCAATGTTTATCGGTCGGATCGATGTCCTAAATTGAACGGATTAGTTCGTTCTTTATTTTTGAAAGGTGGGGTGTCAACGAAGTACATGCTACATGGTTAGCTTGTTTTATTGGAGTCGTAAATAGCAAATAAAGTTACATTATGATTCTTGTACAGATGTTTCACAAGAGAAATGATTAACTAACCTAGTCAACTTTCAGACGATTAAAGATGATTGGTGTTTTAAAATTATATCATGTATGTGGTAAGATGTAAATGTAAGGAGGTTGTAGGACAGTGCTGGCTCGCCTAGTTGTTTACACCGGATATTATCAACGTTGTAATTGACATTATTACAAAAACAATTTCCACCCTGACGTTTAAAGTATAATAACGCAACATTTTACGATTGAATGTTTACTGTTTGTGTGAGTGAATTTTTAATTCTTGGTCCTAATATGGTTAGCTGACTAAGTTAGCAAGCTAACATCGTCAACTGAAAGGCTAACAATTACGTTAGCTAACCGAGGCAACGATTCTTTGCTTACTAATCGATTGAATTAATTTACAACGAGATCATAATAACATTTATTCGTCTAAATTGATTGCCAAAATGCGCTTCGTGTTTACCAATCGTCCACTTTTACTAAAGTTTAATAACGTAAACCCTCAGACCCAACTAGTGAGGTACTATGTAGAATCTCTTGTATGCTAATAAATGCTTTAGACATATTGAATGCATAAATTATTTAATTATACATACATATATAAGTCATAATTTGCTATTTTAAATCATATGCTGGTGCTTTAGTTGCAAAACAACATCTATGCAAATTATCTATCTTATACCAGCCATATTAAGTTTTTAAAAGCCTGACTGCGCTACTGATGTCTAGTTTCTCCTTTTTCCTCAGATGACTGTGACAATGTCTTGACAGAAAGACAGTTCCTGGAAAATCGAGAAGCATTTATAATCTGTGTGTTTTTGGATTAAACGGGCCTAGTAATGCCCAAACATGACTTTAATCGGACTGCAGTGTGCTCCCACCTTAATGCCTCCACTGGGCTCTATTAAATTATAAGGCAGGAACGATAAATCGCATCTTCATCTGAGACCTTAACGTGGTTTTATATCTCGTAATAGTTTGTAAACTGTCCCAAGCCGGATCAGGGTTTACTTTCTAAGTGCCTTTGTACGGACATTGGTGTGGTGCTTTGACATGGACGGTCCCAGTCGAAGCGGTGGGTTCAGGCAGAGCCGTCGCTCCCGCTCCCAGCGTGACAGAGAGCGGCGGCGGAGGAGAGCGGATCTCGCTGAGCACAGGGCCTCATCGCCATCCTCGGCCTCGGACCAGGAACTCTGCAGAGGAGACTCGTTGCTCGGTGCAGGCAGGGGAGAATGCAGACCCGTCTTCCCCGGGGCCAGACACCGGCCTCCGCGTCGGAGAAAGAGAGAATCCGTGTCGTGCGAGGAGGATATCATCGATGGATTCGCCATAGCCAGCTTTATAAGCCTGGAGGCGTTGGAGGTCTGTGTATTTGTTTATCTAGTACTGACCCTTGACTAAATAATACAGACTAAAAGAAAACATTATTGATGATGAAAATATGACATATGTAAGTGGTTTACATCTTGTTAAACATTTTATTTGTCAAGTTGGATACTTTATTACAAGCGATACACGGATGTATTGGTCCAGTGACAGAGCTCAAATAAGTTAACAAGTAACAAGTTTGTTAAAATGTTTCTTAAAACATTTTATTGGTGCCACCCCTTATTTCCATAAGGGTGGTTATTAAACAATTAAATTGAGACATGAACAAAATAAATTGGTTTAGATGGGAGCGGACATTGTAAAATTCAACACACATCTGGTATATTTGGCACCTGTAAATGTTTCAGTGTGTTGCTTTGATAGATGGACTGTTCTCTGAAGCCACCAGAACGATCTGGCTTGTTAATGGTTAGAGGAATCAAAAGAAAGAGAGGCCTTGACGAAAATGGAGGCCCTCTGTCGGAGCCGGAGGAAGGACCTCCTGCAACGTTCACCAACAGCTGGGAACAGCGCAGGAAAATCAAATCCAAACTCAAGAGAAAAGGAGAGGCTAAGGTGAGTTTATTTTTTATCTACACTTATCTATTTTATGTGCATTTACACTGTCAATACATTCAGATGATTTTCATGATATCTGACAAATGAACAAGAACCAAAATGCATTTGAAATCAGTTTTTTCCCACGTTTGGGTTTCTTAAAATCTGTTTCATTTCCTATATCTAGTTCTCATATCTAATTATAAACACCCATTGTGTACAGATTTTTCACCGTGTGCACGTAATTTCTGGAGAAAGGGTTCTCGTATATTTGTGAATGGCAAGCACATGACTTGAATGCGCATAAATTATTTGATTCAGTTATCATGCAGAATTGGAGAATTACAGCGTAACATGTTATAAAGAAGTATCTTCAACATTTCATCTCAAGTATTTCTATCAAAGAAAAACGGCAGGATGGGATGAATATATCTTTGTTCATTAGTAATAACCATGTATACAGGTTTATTCAAAGTAGATATACTACACAATCATGAATCGTTCAACTGTGTTTACAATAAAGGCGGAACAAGAATAAACACCCTAATGAGTAATGCGCTTTTAAATGTAGTTGTAGTTACTTGACTAACAGGCTAGGTCTGTTTATGAAATCATCACTTAGTGCTCAGGTATCGTAAGATTAAATGATGCCTGTAAATTCCTGTGTATAAATTTCGGCGGTAACTGTTTTCTTACTTGAAGAATGAGAAACAGTTGTTACTCATTTTTTATTATTATAGGACATTAGCATAATGTTAAATTTAACCACCTAAGGCCTGGTGTGTCCACATTTGTGGACATCACAATTTTTTGTTGTTTGCATCATAATACTTAATTCTATGTAACTGGAACCTTTTGGACACAAACATGGACAATTACACTGGTTCATGTTTAAAGAACAATATTTGGTTAGTATATTTATTGGTTCTTCCTAACCCCAAAATAGCTGGAAGATGTCTGAAAATAAGACAAACCAAAGCTCCGGTCTTAGGAGGTTAAACAATGCTGGACAGTGCTGACAGTCTAGTCTGTTTTGGTGGATCATTTATATTCTTGAGTGAAAATAAGCAGGTGGGACAAAAATTGGATATTGAATGGTCAGATCTCTAGGAGATTCCTAGAAGTGTTATAGTAATTGTTAGGATGATTAGGAGTCATATTTTTGTGCTGATTGGACACATGGGGGCAGTTTCCCAGACAGGGTCCTAGTCCCAGAATTAATTTTAAAACATCTTTCACTGATACATCTTAACATATATTAGTGCCATTGTTTTGTCTTATGATGCACACCAGTATTGTTTGTAAAAACTACTTAAATGTCCTAATATTACTAAGGCCTAGTTCTGGATCAATCTAAACCCTGTCTGGGAAGCTGGCCCAGTGTTGTGACTGGTTTTTAAGTCATTTCACACCGCATGTGAATATGCCTCTTGTCCTGATATCTAGCAGGGTGATTGATGTAATGCAACTATACATTGGAATGCAATTTATTAAAATTCACTTAGCAAATAGCAAAACAGCTATCGTTTATGAACCGTTGACAAGGCTGTTTGTATATTTTTGAACTACCACATCTGTTAATCGGACATGTGAACGCTGTTATGGACCAGTGCAACAAAATTATAGTGAAGTATGCACTTGGTTATAAATTATAATAACTTTGTAATTATGGCCAGTAGATTTCGAGGGGGTTTGTTGCAACTGGATGATATAATAGTTTAATTTCTCCTGTCAAACAACCGTTTTACTTAGATAAAGGCAATTAATATTTTTAAAAACATGCCCAAGAATTGTTTGCAGATTAATGTATGTTTGCTATCTGCCATATTGCTGTTTCATTGGGGTTTGACTGTTTCCAAATGTCTGTATTAGGTATCTGGGAATCACATGGAGACAGGATACATTGTAAGTTATTTTTCCGACTTCTAATCTCTTGCTTGCTGTTATTGGAAAAACACTTTTTTGTTATTATGCAATAAACATTTACATTCATTTAACTCTTTATGTTAAACCCACAGTGTGATACAGAAAGTGAATCCGGGGATAAGGTAACTTTTTTCAGCCTTTGCTTTGCATTAATGTGTTGTGATTTACATTGTTTTAAATTATATAACATTTCACTATTTAGGCTTCGGACAATATGGAGCCAGCATTCGTTGTTCGCACAAGAGAAGGTAAATATCTACTGCATGTTATCAATTGCAAGTAAATACTATATTTGAAGGGTTTGGTTCCAAAACGCAATAAATCCATTTTGACAAATGTTGGTAAAAATGTGTTTTCTATACCAAGAAAGTGACCAGATGGAAACCACTATTTTCTGTTACAAACTTTCACATAACATCTTTAGGTTATAAAAACATAAAAAATTAAAATCCATAACTTGATTTTCAAAGATTTATTATAAAAACGAATTATTTTTTCCACAAAATGCATAAATCCATGACGTTTTTTTTTCCAAAATGCTATAAATCTATTGAATCAATATAAAAATGTGCATTCATCTTTGCCATGTTATATTCATTTAGTTGACTAGTCGTAAACACTTTTTATTTAAAAAAAATAAACTTTATTGGCATTAACCAAAACACTTACTTTGTCATATAGTCATT
This sequence comes from Misgurnus anguillicaudatus, assembly GCF_027580225.2. Taxonomy (NCBI): domain Eukaryota; kingdom Metazoa; phylum Chordata; class Actinopteri; order Cypriniformes; family Cobitidae; genus Misgurnus; species Misgurnus anguillicaudatus. The sequence continues at coordinate 22,452,709 of NC_073340.2, forward strand.
GCTGTGGTTATACTTGGGGCATCGTCGTTTAACATTTTTCATAGCGATCAGTTGTAAAATGTTTGGGTCCTGCTCGATTTTCGTTAACTTTGAGTAAAATAATGTAAATTTTTCCATAAGATCCCCTGGGGTCCAGATTTATTGCATTCTATATAGTGGTTTTCATGACGTTTTGGGAAAAATGGAGAAAAGATGACAGAATAACACGGTGAAAATTGGATTTTGCGTAAAATTAAGAATTTACTTTTAAATACTGACCTGATATAATACTGATTTTGGCAGTAACAAAATTTTTTTTTAATGGCGTTTATCGCGTTTTAGAACCAAACCTTTCATTTGTATATCTCGCACATTATTTATTTAATTTGTGTATATTTTAAATTAATAATAGAAAATTATATATTAACTGCATAGTGTATATAATCACAGAAACAAATGACTTGTGTGTATTCTTAACCCTTTATGAAAGTTTTGTTTTTGAGTTTCATTTTTAATATATGATTAAGGTTAATTCATTTTAAATTAAGGTTAAAATATTACAATAATTACATTGCTGCTCTCTCTCTCTCTCTCTCTCTTTTTCTTAACAGCTAACTCCAACTTGGTAGCATCTGCAGCAGCCAACGGTTGCCCTCTGTTGCCCTCGAATAGCTCGCTACCCCTTCTCTCAGTCACACCCCGGATCTCTGGTCTGGAGAGGAGTCAGGAGAGGAGTATGGAGCAGCCTTACCCTGAGCCCATCTCTACCTCATCCTCCCTTTCCAGCCTGACATCCCATTCCACCGCCTCGGTCTCCGTCTCACTTCCTGAGCAGCGTAATAGAAATGGTGGTCCTCATCAACGGCACAATCCCAGTCCAGCACAGCACAAACACAAGCCTTTCCTCCCTTTCCTTGAGAAGTCACCATCAATCTTCACTATAGGAAGCAACAGCAGGTCAGTGAGGTAAATCACATGTAGTGTATGCCGTAAGCATTAAATAATTCCTCAGAATAGTCTTAGTTTTATGGTTATCCATAATTATGCGTATTTAGACGCAGATGCAATCTAATCGACTAGCTTTATGTAACTCATAACTTTTTCGTTAGTCCACCTGGAAATATATATTTTTTATTTTTAGGAGCAGTACCTCAGGCAAGCTTCCATCCTCATCGGCCTCTTCATCATCGCTCAGACCACCTACTCCTGCTACAAGTGTGTCCCTAGGTCGAGGGCCAGGGGGAGTGGGAACAGTGCGACCTTCTTCTCGTCCAGGTACTGTCTTCACCCCGTCCCCCAACCTCCCCCCACCTCCTCCTCTCCTGCAGGTGTCACCGCACCGTTCGACAGGTAAAGGTAACCAAACAGAGCTACTGTAAAGTACAGTAGGTAGTATTCATCTGTAATATATTACAGGCAATCGGTTTACTTTGAGTAACTATCAAGTATTCTTTGTCATTTCCATGGATTCCTTCAGAAAGTAATCATTTCTCTTCCACAAACAGATCCAGATCTGATCTGCCATGACCTGACAGAATCTGGTGGTGCACCCGTGGGGACGTCTGTGTCCAGCTCAAGCTCCGGGACCTCCGGCAGATCTTCACAAGCCCAGACAGCCATCCCCACAATGGCCTACCAGTTCCATCAGCACAACCACCAGCACCAGCACACTCATACTCACCAACACTTTTTACATCCCACAGCAGCTGCACCTCCACTGGTAAGGAGTTGAGGATAAGATATGGATTGTTCATTTTAAAGAGTATGAGATTTCATTGTTTTTTTGTTTTTTAGTTTGAGAAGTATCCAGGCAAGATGGACAGTCTCTTTCGACATCCGGTAAGTTATACTGTATTTATTTTTATAACAATTATCATTCGAAAAGAGTACATTTTAAATGGGAGGAAACTGAAAGCTTAGTTTATTATAATTGGTAGGGATGCTCCGAACAGGATTTTTGCAGCCGATACCGATTACCGATTTGTTATCTTCATGATCAGCCGATACCAATTCCATTTTAAAATTTTTTTAAGCTGATATCCAAGCTCTTTGCATGCTCATTTCTAGATAAAGTAATACCACAGATGTTGCCTTTGTTATAATACTTGCAGTAATTAGGTATATAATTGTGTTAATAGAGAATCAAATAAATAAGCACAACAAATATTTATTCTGCAAAGAGTTAATTCTTTAAAAAGGTTTATGTCTGTTAAAAGTAATGAAAATTAAACCCTTCACAGTCTTTACTGTATGAATTAAATATACACGCATTCATATGAAGTATAACTATAGGGTCACACCAGCCGCGTTTGAGGCATCAAATTTGGGTCTACCGCGTCTAGTTTGCCACTTGAACATTTTGAGTTTACTTGTTTCATTTGCTTCAAGACATTCACGCAGAAATTTGCGTCACGTGAGGGGCTTCTGCGACTCTGTTCAGTTCCTGTAATCATGTCACTACTAGAGCAAGCTCCTGATTGGTTAACGTGGTGCGTTTTCCGCCAAAGTTCAAAATGTTTAACTTACACGTTGGCGGCGGCAACGCTCAATTCGTGCCATTGAGGCAGAATCGGGTTTACCGTGCTGCGCTTAACACCTCATTCGTGCCACTATCCCTCCAGACGCGCGCCAAAGCGTCTTCACATTGACTTAACTTTGAAATCACTCGCGCTTGACACCTCTACCGTGGCTGGTGTGAACGCAGCATAACAGTTCTTTAGTCAAGAGCAGAGAGTGATTTTATTGAGAGATGAAATGGATTACTGTAGCTTTAAAACGTTTGAGAGATCGCTCTGTTCACGTGCACTGATGATAGGCTGCTGTGGGTGTACGCAGACACGAGCAGCTATGAGGAAAATGAAAGTTTAAACGCTACAAACTTTCAAACGCATGCAAAAATAAACTTTTGGTATGAGGATGCAATTGTCCGCGATAGATATGTGTCAAATACGCTGTTTAGGGGGATGTGAAGACGCGTTGGGGTGTTGACTGGAGCGCGTCCTCATAGAAAATACACATCTCTGTAAAGAAAGTAATCCAAATCTGCACGTTGCACATGTGAAACGGGTTTTAAAAATGATCGCACTACGTAAAAAATTGTCTCTAATTGCAGTCGCATTCAGGATCCCTATGATGACAAAAGTAAACAGAAAGATTGTTTCACGAGATCGGCATATTTAGCGAGTACCGATCGAGTCATTTAATGCCATTATCGGCCGATACTGATCGGCGGCCGATCAATCGGAGCATCCCTAATAATTGGAGATGGGGACTCTCTCTTGTACTTGTCCTTTGCTGTAGTTCTGCAGTTGTTTAACATTTATAGTATTAAAGTCATAGCTACAGGTACCATAGGTGGTTCCTCTCTTTTCATTATTAGTGCCGTTTTAAATATAAGTACTGTCAAATGGGTCATATGCATTTTGTCTACAGCATTATTTTAAGTAGCCTGTGCAAATCACACTTTTGAATTTTTGCTTGCTTGCCAAAATCAATGCAGGAAAATCCTGCTTATTAAATCTGTTAAGTCTGCTGGCATCTTTTGAAAATACAGTCAGTGTCTCTGTAAGTGCATCTATTTCGTAAATGCTAATTTATTATTATTTTTCTTTCCTGTGAAGTTTTTTCCTCAGTATCCACCACCTGTGCCTGGAATACAGCCGGTTCTTCCACCAACAGGACCTTTCAGTTCAGTGGGGGGAGCATTTCAGCCTAAGGTATGTGTTGCTTGTCATTTGGTCCATGTTTTGAATATTGAAATCTGAAAGCTCTTGTGTCCTCCCTATGAAAGATTAATAAAATCACATGATGAGTGTCCCCTGGTGCTTCTGCTAATGAAGAAATTTGACTTTACCAATGACTTGATAGTCTTAAATGATCATATGTCATATAAATGATCGTTTTGGTGTAGTATCATTGTTACAAAAGATCATGGGACAGTTTCTCGGGCAGGGTTTAGCTTAATCCACGTCTAGGCTTTAGTTATATTGGGTAGGATTTAAGTAGGTTTAACAAACAATTTTTACAAAAAACAATACAGGTGTGCATCCTGACTAGGATAACCCCTTTCCGGGAAACTTCCCCCCTATGTTTTAATTTTTGGCGTCTTAAAATTGTATTTATTTACCTTGTGGTCAATACTGTAAAGCATTAGGACAAGCATTGAAGCAATTTGTACCTTTTTGATTTTGAGAATTAACTAGGCCATTTTAAGAACAAAGCATACTTGCAGAATTGTGCGTTTACAGTTTGTTTTACTTATTTGCAATTGTCATGTGTTTATTGTTATGACTTCACCATGAAGATTTCAATATTCACAGCTTTGTTTCAATGTAAAGGTGTTTCTGGACCGGCCAAGGTGTTCTGAGGTCTGAAAGACAGACTGTATTACATCAGTAGATCAATCTCCTCTATTTCAAATGAGATTTTTCTTGTTTACCCACAAATCCGCCTGCATTTATTCTTGCTTTTTATTTAATGTCCTGGTCATGAAGTGGGTTACAAAAGTGTGTTGTTATTGACAGCTTGTTGTCCTTCAGGGAGCTGCTCCAGAGATGACTTCTGGTTTGGGTGTACCTCCCCATCTGCAACCTAAAGCTACAAGGGTAAAGAATTTGTAACATATGTCTGTTAAATTAATTATATTTTTTTTAAATAATGTGTGAAAAGCGTATAATGATGTAATTATATATGTGTATTTTATGAGTGATAGTTCATGGTGTTTGTGTTTGTATCAGCAGCTAACAGACCCATTTGCACCACCTCCAAAAGTCAGTAATGTAAGTTAGACTATCCTTTATTTATTATATAAATTTTTTTATCAGTCAGTGATAACTAGCGAAGAACTACACAGTAAATCTTCTTTTGTCTTTTTGCAGAAACCTGGAAAATGGTGTGCTATGCATGTTCGTGTGGCCTGGATGATTCTAAGACATCAAGAGAAAGTCAAGGTTTTGAGCGTGTTTTGGTTTAGATTTTTAAAATGGCCCTTAAAAAAATACTTAACTAGTTAAAATACTTCTCAGAATAACCACAAGTACAACATATCTGCAGTTATACAATAACACGTTTTAATTTTGAACAAAATACTGCTTTAAAATATAAGAGTGCCAGTTATATTAACCATTTCTATTACTACTTAGCTTATGCATGCTGATCCACAAAAACTTGACTTCCGTAATGACCTGTTACCTCGACTACCTGGCCCTGGTATTGGAGGACTAGGAGGTCTAGGATCACTCGGTGGCCCCCTTCCTCCAACTCATGATCTTACAAGACCAGGCCTGTTTGCAGCTGCTGGTGGGTAACACTCCTTACTCTTTTACCTTCAATTTTGCAGGTGACATAATTCTGTGATTGTTTTAAAAATCTTGCCAATACACTGGACTAACAAATCACTGTTAAGCAATCTGTTTATGAGATGTGAGGGGGTTTTGCAGCCCTACTTTGCTATCAAACTGCACTCATAAATTGAAAGCTTTAAAAAGGAATAAAAGCAGAAACATGGCTAACTATCAACACTCAATGGTAGTCCATTTATGGGTGTTAAAGCTTTGGTCTGAGTTGACCCATGTCTTCTCAGGTGGAGTCAATCCGTCCTCCACACCATTCATGCCTCCAACAACGCCCCACTCTTTCCTCACCCCAGCATCACATCTGGGTAAGAGACTGATTCTGAGAAAGTAGGGGCTTTGTAAGACAATATGACCCATAGTTTCATGCTGGATGCTGCTTTGTTGATGTGTGTTGTGTTATATTTTCCTGGCTTGCTTCACTGGTTAACTTTTTACAGCATAAACATTTCCATTGTGATTTATGCAAAAATAAAGCCTGCTTTCATCATTAATGGACATTTGTCTTGTTGCAGACCCATATGTACGTTCGCCTCCCTTTCCCACTTTGGGAGCCCTGGGTTCTGGTGCCTTTGGGGGCTTAGGTAGCCCAACAATAGGTTTGTTATACTATTTTATTCTTTATTATTATGTTTTAGTCTATAGAATATATTTCTATATTTAATAATAATTGTATTTAATTAAAATAATATGTATTATATTTCATAATCATCTGATTGACAGTTCTCAATTTTTGCATCTTTTAGCTAAAACCAAACTTATTTTCTACATTCCCACTTTAGCTGCCAGTGTGTTTAAGACTGAGTCTTCTGCAAGTGCAGTTGGAGGATTAGGCAACCCCCATGATCCATGGAGTCGTCTGCATGTTCCCCCTCCAACCTTCTCTTCTGGTTCCTCGTGGGTTAAAGGCCCAGAAAAAAGAGATGATAGAATGAAAGAAATGGAGAGAAGAGAACTGACTCATATAAAAGATGAAAAAGACAGGTATTACATTTCAGAGTGATCGATGTTCGATCTGTTTCTTGTTATGAATAAGCTGATTTTCAGAGGAGTGGACTGTATTAAATCTTATGTTTGATATTATTTCACACAGAGACAGTATGTTGTATGGACGCCAGCCAGTGCGGATGTCGCCTGGTATCCCATCCATCAAGCACCGCAGCAGCACCCCCAGTTCACAAATGAATGGCCTGGGTCCACTGAGCGGAGGCGGGGTTCAGCCTGACAGCCGAGAGCGTGAACGAGACCGAGAAAGAGAGTTGGACAAGAGACAACATTCTGCATCTCGGGCACCAGTGTCTGCTTCTGCCGCAGCACCTGAACGACCTCGGTCTTCAACATCATCTTTACTTACAGCCTCTCCTACCAGTGCCCCCTTAGCCCCTTCTCCTCTGGATCTGTTTCACCGACAGCCACCGCACACTCTCAACACCGAATCCAGTCACTCTTTACAAAAAGAGAACAATGGTCCAACCTCTTCTTCTTCCTCTGCTAGTTCACTTCCAGTCAAGAAACCTGATCGGACCACGACTCCAGTAACTAAACCCGGTCCAAACCATGGGTTGCTTCCTTCCCAAGTCAAGGTTAAAGAAGAGCGTAAAGAGGAGCCTGAGCCAGTGCCCATCTCCTCACATCCTGCTGTACCCCCACACAGCTATGAACGACCTAGTAGTCGACACCACCACCATCCATCCACTCCTTCCTCAACCCTCTCATTGACTCCTACGCCTGGCATGCCCCTTCCTCCTCCTACTCCACACACTCCTCATCATCCTCTTTCTCTCCTAGATCGTACAAGGGCTATGGATGCTTATCTAGGTGGTGCTGGAGGCCCAGCTGGACTGGTAATAGGTGGTGCAGGTGATCGGTTCCATCCACATCCACATGGTCCACCACAAGGTCATTCCCAAGCCACTCATAGCTTTCCCTGGGACCCTTGGAGGGATCTGGCTGCCCAACAGCAGCAGCAGCAGCAGCGCAGGGATCTTTTGAATCTGAGATCAGATCCCCACCTTGCACTTCGCACTGATCCACACTTGTCTCGTTTTCTCCAGCATCAACATAACGTACAGCGCTATTTCGAGGCAGAGAGAGCTGCTGCTGTAGCAGCAGCAGTGGCAAACAGCCCACACCATCCACCAGTACCTACCTCTTCATCTGCTTCTTCCTCGGCAAACAGACCAGAGTTTGCGATGATGTCGCATGCGTTTGACGAGGAACAACGTGCTCAGATACTGCGTGAAGACTTTGAGAGAGCACGGTACTTTGGGATGCATCCACACCTGTCCTCACCTCACCTTCCTGGCCCATCTCAGGCTGCCCACCTAGAACAGCTTCATGCCGGGCTACTATCTCACGCTCATCTTCATCCGGCTGGAGCATCCGGACCTTCACATCACCCCGGCCTTTACGCTAGACTCGGTCCTCTGCATTCACACTCTCATGTACCTAATGGCATTCTAACCAAGGCCCCAGGTCTGGTTGGGGCATTGTCAGTTGGGGCTCCACCACCTCTTATTTCATCTGTGAACAGATCTTCTACTCCACCCCGTGGCTCCAGACTTGGTGGTGCAGGAGACTTGGTCCTTTTTACCACACATAAAGATGGGGAGTCCAGATAGTAATGGGTAAAGCGTAGAGATGTGCTGAAGAAACCAGTCCTCATATGGAAAGGTTCTGCCGGACACTCAAATAAAGAGCTAAGCTTTGATGACCATACACAAGTGTTTTGAAACAACCTAAAGGGGAAACAGAGACTTCCTATGGCTGTTTGATATATTTATCTATCCACTGTGGTTCTGTTGGTGCAATTAAGGTATTATCTTGCCATGCCCTGGTTTTAAGAAGGGTTGTCTTTTCAAAGAGGCCTGTCGATATTCAGACTATTCATTATTGCTAAAAAGGTGAAAACGGGCTGTCTTGAAGAGTGATGGATCCAGAATTGTGTTCAAAGATACAGTTATAATTTTTACAAATCAAAGGAGGTCTGTTTCTCTAGGTGAACTCGAAGAAAACCATACTGTAAAGAGAAATTTCATCATCTGGTTGAAAAAGTCAAGTACTTTGTTTTTTTTTTGTCAATATGAACTGTCTGGAAATGTGATATGTGCAACCATGGAATGATGAATTTAAAGACACGTGGTCATCATGGTTTTAAATATTCAAGTCAACCATCAGGCAACTTCCATGAACAGCAGAATGAACTTAAGATTTATTTTATTCTTTAAAAAAAATTATGAACTGTACATCTTGTCGGATAATATTTTAAAATCTAACGGGAAAGAACTGTCTCCCATTCATTAGTCTGATTCAGAAAAAGAAGGGGTCAGAATATAGTAGAATAGTGATATTGCTTTTGTAATAATTATTGCTAACATTAATTACCTTCCATAATAAATATATTCACTGTTTATGTTATAATGTCATGTTTCAGGTCTCATCAAATGCACTCCCTTTTTGAAATGAGTCAGTGATGGTTATCGTCCAGCAAAGCACTACAGTGATATTGCTCCTATATATATATGGTTATGTTAATATCAATGTACTAAGGATGTAACAAAGCTGGACTCTGCAGCGCAAGGAATATATTTATAGTGTGGGAGGGGTGTGTGTTTTTAAATGTTTTATTTACAGTTAAATTGAAGTCTTCAGCAAAACAAACATCATGCAGACCATGACATACAACACAGTGATATGGGTCATCTGTCGACTGGACTAAAGGAGTGCACGTCTTGTACTTGGGAGTTAAAGGCGATTGAAAGGACTTTTGCACAGATATACAGGACATTCTGGATTAATTATTTGAGCAAAAAAACAATTTTATACATTTTAAATGTTCCCTCCCCCTTAACAAGAAAACCACAAAGATTATTAAACAAATGGTTGGTTATTTACAAGTGTCTTAGTGTATTTAATTCATTGCAGAGGTAAGTTAGCTCACTCAGAGATTTAATTTGTAACACAAATGATTTATTGCAACAGAATTATACCACCATACACGGCGTGTAGTTTTATTGTACTTACATATTTTATCTTACGGCATATAGTTTTATTTTACACGTGCATCCCATTGCCACACCTCTCGATAAGATGCACTAATATTACCTACAAATTGTTCAAACACAACGTGTTGTCATTGTAAAGATAGTTGGGAAATTTAAAACAGTATCTGACGCAAAGTCCATAAAGTTAGTGTATATAAAAATAGTACAATTTCGATTTAGCAATAAATCGGTAACTTTAACTTGTGCCTTGTCAAAATTCACGAGGTTGAGCCGCACGTTCAGATTTAGAGAAAACAAAACATGCCTACAAAAGCTACCAAAGGGAAAGTGACGGTATGATTCACAAATAGAATAAAATAAAACTGTATTTCAATAACATTTACTATGTCTGTGCAGCGGTATCTGTCTCAGAAGTCTGCAGACAGTGAGCGCGCGCTGAAGCAAATCTCGCGAGAAGCCGATTAGCTCCGCAACTTGGCTATCAGTCGTTCGTTCCTCCATTTCGCTGCGTCGAAAGTCTCCTCCCCGCAACCGCTAGATTCAGCGATCCCGAAACCAGTCTCTCTCGGACCGTTCTTTAACTTGCTACTACGATCCTGCCAGTACCTCATTGGGTACCGAGAGGCAGTTTGGAACCTACTCGTCACGGATTGAGTACGATTTGAGGCGGATGGTGACTCCTTTAGCGAGAATTTAGTAAAAGAAAAGTGCTCGGAAATTTCAGGTAGGTGGGAACTTAAGATGGCGGCGGCGAGAGGAGGGGGGAATGCTGGGGAGGAAGTGATGGGAGGGGAGGAGGGAAATGGGGTTATTGGGGGGGATTGTGACATGGCGGGACAAGTTGACTTTCAAGCAGTCGGGTGGTAAAAGTACCAGGTTTGGATGGAGCAGAATGACCTTTAATGAATAAGCATGAGTTGTACAACAGCTCGTAAAACTCAGTGAAATCTGCTTTAAATACGAAATACAGAATTACAATAAAAAAAACTTTAATAAGTCAGGGGGTTCCGGGTTCCTTTGTGTTAAACATGTATGGGAAAATGTTGCCCGTCACTGCGAACCTAACAACAAACTTGACATTTAATTCTGTGTTACTTCTTTGGCCTCCAGTGTGTCTAACTGTTTACTTCAGACAATGCAACTTTAACCTTTTACTGAATAATGAAAGAATTATACTTAATAACTGCCCATAACGATTTTTACTTTTTACTATTATTTATATCGCTTGAATTAATGTGTTGCTATAAGCCATGATGGTGCATGTGGTAGTATGTATGTAGTAAAGTATGATGGTCTGTTGAGTTGACTGTTTTTGCAACGCGTGACGTCATGCGACTGTCCGCTCTGTACCGGGTGAAAAAGAAAGTCATTGTAGCACTAAAAACATTTATATCCAGTGGCAAAGCTTTAAAACCCTTCGAGTAGGATTAAGATAAATTAGTGTCGTCTTCGGCATTGCATAACTTTTCGTGAAAGGCGATGTCTGCACGCGCTCTATGCTTGTGCAGTGCGTTAGGTGCGCGCGTGAGAGCTTGAGACGGTGTATTTATGTGTATCAATCTGTTTGTATCTGTAAGACTAATAAAACACATACTAGCGAACCCCCCCTCCGAATAATATTACACGACACATTCAAGGACATGAACTCTCTGTCATTTAAACGCCCATAACATAAATGAAGCTAAATCATATCGGCTGTAAAGTAGCGTCTTTAAACTGTTAGCATGCTAGCTTGCTAAAGGCCCATGTGTGCGTTTGCCAACAGCCCGGCTCGTGCATATGAAACCGGCAGCATTCGTTATCCTCACAATAAACGTTATCCGCAAACCTTGTCTGCAAGTGTACAAGCAGTTATAGGAGAATAACGTGTTTGTTTAGCCGTAACTCGTTGCTAAATGCTATCCGAAAGCACCAGCACTATTGTACTGAATGAACGCTTATATTAGCCAACTTGCTATAGGATTACAGCAGTCTTACAAGAAATCATGTGTTTATCTGTGTTTTTAAAATAATAGCCTGGAAATACTCTGACGCATCTTCAAAACAATTGTACCTTATTCATATCAAATGGTATGTACTCTGAAGACTACGGCTATTTGAAGTACTGTACATGAAATGATGTATCCTTTTTAAGTTTTGTAGTAACGCTACTAAAGAAGAGTACTGTAATAATTCTTGTATTAGTAGATGCATCAAATACAAATACTAATTTTTCCTGTTTGGTCTGAATAATTCGACTGTAATTGCTTTATAACCACCAACCATGTACTGTATGTCGGCTTGAGAAAGTTGCATAGCACTACTGTGGCTAACACCAAAACGAATTTGCTTTCTATGCCCTCTTTCTTTAGGATTTCATGTTTGAATTTCAAATAGTTTGTCATCTGTTGCATAAGATGTTCATTTCATTACACTCACAATGTCTATCTACCTCAGATGCAGTGGTAATCCTGATTTCAGCATCCTGGAAGTGGAAATCACGGAACAGACTGGTCCTTCATCACATACAGGTATTTACTTTGGTTTCATTACAAACTGATGGATTTATTTTTGTTAAAAAAAGAATTTGCATGTCACACATCTTCATATGGAAATATGTGCACTTTGTGAAAGATAAGTCTTGACACATTTTGCTCTTGTTTTATAGGTTCACTGTGTTGCAGCGCCAAATCTGAAGCAGGACAGTCTGGGGAAGAGGCGGTGCAGCAACGCACCTGTCCGGCAGTGGCTGTGCTGGGTGGCACCTCCGTGGCTGCGCAGAATGTGGCCGGGCCACCCCAGCATGCCCTGCAGCCAGTCGCAGCTGCCCCTCTATCAACGGCTGACATTTCCACTGGATCGCAACAGCAGAAAGGAGACTCAAAGGCCGCAAATAAAGAACAGACCATTGCTGATACTCAAAGAAATAGCAGCACCAAGGAACCAGAGGATATATCAACCTTGCATCACAAAAAAGAAGCTGTGCAAAGAGGACTGGTGTCAGCTTCCGCTGAAAACTTACAAAAGCTTACGAACACATCGGAGGATCAGACTCCCTCGGACAGACTTTTTGAGAGTCGGGCGGATACTGTTACAAAAAAACAAGATTTGCTTTACGGGTGTAAGACAAGCCTTGCACATATGGAGGCCGATAGGGCGGAGCAATCCAGCACAGGCCACTGCCAGGATTGGAGTCAACACCCTGGAGATTCAGGGGCTTTCTCTTCCCCTAATGAGACTGACAAGGGATCCTTGCCATCAGAGACAATCAAGCCCAATTTCCAGGAGAAAACATCTGGAAAGCACACACCTGGAGATAGCACTCATGCCCCAAGCATTGAAGTCATCCCAGCAGTTTCAAGTGCAGTTAAACAACACGGAGACTTGGTGCAGTCTCAAACAACTCCCCATTTTCAGACAAATCAGATTGTCCGGTCATCCGAGTTTACCGTCCCACAGGGGAAAAATACAACAAAATCAGAGAACCAAGCAAATGCACAAAATGACTCTAAGACGACTATGGAAAACATTTTGCAAGACCTACCTAACACAAAGGAAGGTGGTGTTAGTACAGCTACAAAAGCAGCAGATGGAAAAACACAAGGATTTAGTGGAAGTTCTCTCTGTTCAGTATACACGTCATCAAAAGAAGGAGGACCTTACTCTGGAGAGCACATTACCCCTAACAAGGGAAACAACATGTCAAACGTCTCGAATGAGGACTACAGTAACAGAAAGCAGGAGTCTGAACTGGCATCTGTTACACAAAGAACAACCCTTCCAAAGGCAAGCCCCCTTCATGAAACGACTGTCTTACCTGCCCCATTAGAAAATACTCAGTGTGCACAAAAGCTTATCCCGCTGTATGGAAACTTAAGTGAAACCCCTCAGATTTTTCAGTTAGGTAAAGAGATAAGTGCAGGGAAAGGACAATGCAATGATAACCTCCCTGTAGATGGAGAGCTGTGTTCTGACTTGGCTGCTAAGGAAGTATTTCATGACATTTCTATTGATGAACCAAAGCTGTCTGGGGATGGGGCATGCACTGGCAATGTACAAGTCCCTATAGTGAATGAAAGGTTACAGGTCATGACTTGTGGCTCTTCAGATATGGTTTTCAAACAGAATGACAGTGCCAAACATTTAGAAATATCCATGTCCTCAAATCGCCAACAGGACGGGAGCGTTCTGCTCACACACACAGAGAACTGTGTGACGTTAGAGGGCCTAGGATCAGATCAGTCAAATCTGTCTGAGGCTAGCATTGACTGTGTGGTCCAACAAGTACAACAGTGCATTCCTGCAGATCATAAACTTTCACAGATACAGATATGCTTAAACGAAACGGCAGAAGTTGTGAATGTGGAAGAGAGACAGCAAGAGGGGGCAGAGGATCTGTCCGAAATAAACGCTGTTGAGATGAAAGATTTGATTGATGTTGGAATTTTAATGCAGCCAGATATGGAGGATACCTGGCTGGTTGTAAGTGAAATAGATGGCCAGTGTGAGGGCACCGAGGAGGTGCTGGAGGCCAGCACGGACTCTCTGGGGCAGTGCACTGAGTCCCAGTCAGCTGTTGCTGTATATGAATGCACTGTGCCCTGCTTTACCTCATCTGCCATACATGGTGACGTTAAGCTGCTGCTACCTGAAAAAGAAGAGGAAGAACAAGCTCCTGAACCAATGGAAACATTGGTGCAAGAGTTCACACCTCAATTCTCACAAATTCATAGTAATCTAGACACTCAAAGCTCATCTAATCCTAATACTCTACAACTCCCAGAAGAGTTAACCATCATGGCATCCGCTCAAACAGAAGGGTCTGTAATTATTAAGCAAAATGATACACACCCCCATGATCTTGCAAAGACACCAACAGGGTTGACATCCACTCTAATGGGCAATACGCTGAGGTCTATGCAAGACCAACAAGAGACTGTTGTGGTAATGGAAAATACACAAGATGCGTCATTAGTTTCATTGCCTTGTGGCACAATTGATCCCAAGATACTCATCCTAAAAAAGGGTGAAAACCCTGTCCTCAAACACCCTTCTTCCCTGTCTGCTAAAGTATCAACCAAGCAGAACTCACCTGTCCATTCCGGAAACCCCATCGAGGAGTCATTTCAAGCTTCGGAGTGCCTTGTTAAAACTGATGCAACTGAAGACACTTTGCATGTTAACACCTCCACCACAAAAGAGGATGTCACATTACCTAGAGACTTAAACACACCATCTCAGTCCTCTCAGACGGTTTCAACTTCTAATGTACTGTTGCAGCAAAACTCAACTAATTCTCAGTGGTCTGACAGGAATCTTCCAAATGAATCCACTGCTAACACCTTATCACAAAGCCTTCTTCCTTTGACTTCTGGGGATGAGTGGGGTACTGTATCCAATGTTACGCCACAGAATAGGTCTAAACATCTTGCCAGCACACCTTGTCAAGATGCAATGTCTTTGGGAGGTGAACTGGAACTGGAGCAGTCACCGGATGAACGCTTGTCAACAACACAAGATACCCAGCACAGCATATTGGAGCCACTCGATGCTTCCATAGATGAAAGCAGTGATGGAGAGGCGGACAGTTCAATGGAGGTTCAGAATGATGACAGCAATGCTATGCCCAGTCCAGCACCTAATAAGGTATAAAAAGTTATTGGCGGCTTAGGTTTACAGGTAACCTCAACAACTAAGTTGCAAGAATGGTTTCAAGGCTAACTTGTCTTCTTTGATTACATTAATTGCTTTAGTACATGCACACAGTTTGTCACAATAAAGAAAGAGCTTAAAGAAGGTAGTCAGATCTAATTCAGATGTTTTTCAAGCTGTGTGTTATACATATCAGTTTAAAAGCCATAATATGATGCTAGTGCACTTATTATAGCTGCTGTATGTGTTGAGCCATGTGTGTTTTCCAGCATGGGCAGAGCAGGACAGAAAGACAAGGAATTTTATTGAAGGTAAG
Organism: Misgurnus anguillicaudatus; assembly: GCF_027580225.2. Lineage (NCBI taxonomy): Eukaryota > Metazoa > Chordata > Actinopteri > Cypriniformes > Cobitidae > Misgurnus > Misgurnus anguillicaudatus. The sequence continues at coordinate 22,467,990 of NC_073340.2, forward strand.
AGGTGTCAGGCATTGTGAAGATCCTACTTCTTCCAACTCACTGTTCTTATCTTTCTTATCATGATAAACCTGACACGGCAGTATGACTGAGTAAACAAGATTGTTCGATCATCCAGAGTATATTATTAGAGCACTGAGGGATTTATTAAGATGTTTGGTCACTGTGGTGTCTTTTATCCTTTTTGTACCTTCTTAAGCACTCTTTCACTCTTGTGCAGTTCCCACTGAGTTGTATTGTGCAGTCATGCATTAAGTTACTTTGTTTTAAATATCTATCTGTTTCAAGGTTTGCCAGTGGATTGCAGGCAAGGTCGCATCAGGCTCAACCCCTTCCACCTCCCCTGTTCCTTGTCCGTCTCCCTCATCTAGCGACTGGATACGTTCCCACTCGGATAGAGCCTCACCTGTGCGAAGCTCCTATGGCAAAAACACACCCTCCACTTCCTCCCAGGCTTCTGGTGGCGGTTCTCAGTCAGAGCAAACCAACACCCCAAAATCTCGCTCGGAGAAGCATACAGATATGGCAGAACTGGCAAAACATGTGAGAGAAGTATTTGATGTGTATTTAAAGTTTGGATATTATTAGCCAGAAACACTTTTTAGGACTTTTGAAATATCAAGATGCGATCATGATGTGACTGAGTATTCTGTGCATTCTTCACAGGAAGCAGAAATAGAACATCGCACCCTTGCACTAAAACGTGAAGGTTACTGGTCCCTTAAGCGTCTGTCTCGCATGCCAGAACCAGTACGACCCAAAGTCCATTGGGATTACCTGTGTGAGGAAATGCAGTGGCTTTCTGCAGACTTTGCTCAAGAAAGACGATGGAAAAGAGGAGTAGCTCGAAAAGTAAGAGAAAGCACTGTTAGTTCTCTTATGAAGTGTGGTAATTGTCATTTTAGAAGATCTTAACAATCCAAATCTTTCCTCAGGTAGTACGGATGGTGATGCGCCATCATGAGGAGCTTAGACAGAAGGAAGAGCGAGCAAAGCGTGAAGAGCAAGCCAAGCTAAGGAGAGTTGCTTCTTCCATTGCCAAGGAGGTCAAAGCCTTTTGGAACAACGTTGAGAAGGTAAACTTCAGATTTTTCATTTTAAATGCACAATGCAACATTGATTCATTCATTTAAAGAAATACTCTAAAGAAAAAAAAAATTATCATTTACATGGCATAGGAAACAACTTCTGACTTTAAAGCCCAAAAAAGTGAAGTAATCCACACAGCTCCAGGGCGTTAATAAGTCCCTTTGGGGGTAAATGATATGCTTTTGTGAGACAAATATCCATATTTAAAACATTACAAATCATAATAACTAGCTTTCAGTATCAGCCAAGGCGCTTCTACTTCATTTAATGACGGGTAGCACCAACTGTGTATTATCGTATTACAAAATCACATCAGTTGCCCTCAGGGGGCCTTTGTTGGCCCCCTGGAGTTGTGTGGAGTACTTCTGTAAAAAGATGGATTCGCTTTGTTGGGTTTCAAAGTCAGAAGTTGTTCCCTGGATCCTGTTTACTACCGTTAAAAAGCTTGAAAGAGCCAGCACATTTTTTAAAATAACTTGGATTGTGTTCATCTGAGAAAAAGATAATCATGTGCATTGATGATGGCTTGAGGGTGAGTAAATCATGAAGTAATTTGAATTTTTTTGCTGAAGTATCCCTTTAACATAATGCCTACTTCAGAATGTTAGTCGGGGATCAAGTTAAACTGTTGCCCACCTATTGTTTTGTACAGGTGGTCCAGTATAAACAACAGTCCAGACTGGAGGAGAAGCGGAAGAAGGCTCTAGATCTCCAACTGGATTTTATTGTGGGTCAGACAGAGCGTTACTCTGATTTGTTAAGTCAGTCGCTCCACGCCGATCCAGCACAAAGTTCAGACATCATATCTCCCTCCAAGCAATCACAGCAGAATACTGTTGATGAGGATGGTACGGACTGGCTTTGATTTTATTGTCAAGTGTTCAGATCAAGTCATTTTTTATGTGCTCACATTTTAATACCTATGTGTTTCATAGATATTAAAATGCGATTTAAGTGTCTAGGTATTTTAAGAGACCATTTTCTATTTTTCAGTGCTGTAGTTAATGTTCAAGTCTTGGTCCTAGACTGTTAAATTATCCCTTTGTGCTGCAGATAGAGACTTTGAGCCACCGTGTGAGGAGGAGGACGATGAAGAGACTATAGAGGTGGAGGAGCAGCAAGAGGGAAATGATGCAGAGACACAGAGGAGAGAGATAGAGTTACTGAGACAGGAGGGCACTCTGCCTCTGGACCAGCTGCTAAGTACCTTAACTCTGCCCCAGGTACAGTCTTCTAGGATCAGAAACGCCACAGTTATTAGCCATGTACACATTTATCAATGGATAATACTGTACTCACACAGTTGGATTTGGTTAAAGGCAGGGTAGCTGATTTGATTCAAAAACATTTTTAGTTATGCTGGTTGAAAGTCTCTTCACATCACATAGCAATCACTATGTTAAAGGTCCCGTTTTTCCTGTGTTTTTAAAGCTATGATTGTGTTAATGGTGTGCAATATATCATGTGTTCATGTTTTGTGTGTAAACAAAGCAGTATTTTTCACACAATTTACTTTTTTCTCTATATCACAGTTTTCACTGTCTTAAAAACGGGCTAATGTCTTCCTTGTTCTATGTAGTCCCTCCTTCAGAAATACGTAACGAGTTCTGATTGTGTAGTTTGTTTAGTGTGTTGTGATTCGACAGCAGCTTAGCTTAGCCAGAGCCGTTTGAGCTTAGCTGGCGACTGACATGGGCGGAGTTTAGTCTAAAATTTTTTTTTTTTGACGTCATTCAACCTAGGCTTGCCGCGATAGTCGGTGAAACAGTGATTACCGGTGCTTCAGCCTCTCACCAGTTATATCACTTGCCCACCGCAACACAGTCTTTCACCGTCGTTTTGATATTTTCTTGTAATTAAATCATTTAGTTTCGGTAGAGAGTGCAAACACTAACAACTGAATGTGTCTACTGCCTGAATTCAAAACGCATCATTCAAGCAGCGCTTTATGGAGTAGCCGGTTGCTCTGCTTGGGACTGGCGGGTTCTGTGAGAATTACCTGGGCAAATTGACTCAAGCACTTAATTAAACCAGATGTTGCACTCGCATTGCACGGGTACGCAAGCGCTGCATTTAAACAGTTGCGTAATTCAATAGTGAAAGTAAAATGTGCAGGTCTCCATGCGCAATTATAAGCCTCTCCCACACGGTGATACTGACAAACCGGACGTTTGTTGTAGAAATATATCACTTTGTATGGAATTTTGAGCTTTATAATTTTACAGGTATTATTTATGCTCTAACTGCAACATTACACACTAACTAAAGTTTGAAAAATGGGATCAGGAAAAACAGGACCTATTAGTTATAAATATTGTATATGTCATCTGTGAAAGTCGTAGGAACAAAAATGTTCTACAAATCATCAGCGAATTTAATAACTGGACGCATTCAATTTTGCTCCCCTTTTCTGTGAACGTGTTTTGCATGCCACTGCGCACCCTGTTAACGCAGTCATCATACGTCATCAGCGCGTTCATGTCCGCTCTGTAAACAAACTTCCCTGCTGAATTGATAACCTGCACAGGAGCCACAAAACGAAAGACAACAACAATGACAAAAATAGTCTGGATCAGCAAAGAGCAAAACCCTGAATTAACATTGGTAACTTCACTGCTTTTCCACGAGATGGAAGCGGCGGGAGGCAAAGGGTCTGAAAGGGTTATTGCAGTGTTTATTTTGGTAAGGTAGGTACGCTGTATGATTCTATTTAGGTGGATTCAGATATTCTACGTTGATGGAACATTGTGTTGCTTATGTAGTTGTGTGTACCTTTACGAATTAGTGTTACGATATTTATGTTTTAATTATAAGCAAACTACTACTTCTACACAACCGAAAACGTGCGGTATCTAATTCAGTTTAAATACTTTTGTTTTTCTTTATTATTTTTGTAATGTACTTTGCACTGCACTAGTGAAGGAGACATGAATGGGCTTCTGGTCTGTGCGTGTTCATGTGTTTTGGAGGAGACGGGACTTTGAATGGCGAGGATGGGGTCGTGATTTTCACTGCTAGTAGGCTAAAGTTAGCTTTTTCAAAATCAGCTACTCTGCCTTTAACATGAACAGACACAAATTTAGCTACTTGTTAATGCATTCTCACTGTCAGGATATTCACTGTCCTTATTCACAAGACACATTTTAATATGACATCATATTGTTTTAGTGCACTGTCCTTAGATGCTTTTTTTATTGCACAGGATGTTGAGTCAGAACATGAACCCTCAGATGCTCCCTCTTCCACAATTGAAGATGAAGACAAAGAATTCAGTGCTAATGAAGAAGATGGTACATAGAGTTTTTCTTAAGAGGTTTAAGCTGGGAGTCTTAATTACTGTAAGAGAATACAAAACTTCAGTGTTCTCTATGCTCTTCTTTAGCGGAAGATGAAGAGGACACCATTGCAGCTCAGGAAATCATTGAAGGAGATGGAGATCATGCAGACGAACTTGATGATCTTACTAGAGAGGGTAACTGAAATACTGTCTCGTATTTTTTCAAAATGTATTATTTTCATTTTTATGGAAAGAATTCAGGTATGGTTTAGGTTTGAATTACTTACTTGATTCACAGGGGAGATGAGCATGGAAGAGCTCCTAGAAAAATACAGAGGAGCGTATGCTTCTGATTTTGAGGAACCTTCAGCTTCCGCATCTCCAGACTCCTCAGAAGAATCAGAGGGCACTGAGGAGGAGGCAGATGAAGAGACAGAAGGAGAGGACAGTATTGATGAGAGCAGCTCATCCTCAGGTAAAACTATTTCATGATGGGAATGTAGAAACATTTCTTGTCAAAATCAATGAATATTACAGATCATCAACTATGGTTTACTCCGTTTTTAGATTCCCAAGAGGCTGTAGATACTGATGAAGATGTTGAAGAGGATACGGATGTGGGTAGTGAAGAGGATGAGGAGGAGGATGGTGACGACGATGATGATGATGTAGGTGAGGGAATGGAGGTTCTTCTGCGAGAGGGAGATCATAGTCCCACTGTTCCTACATCTCCTCGACCCAAGAAAGAGATCAGTCACATTGCTGCTACTGCGGAGAGTCTTCAACCCAAAGGATACACACTTGCAACAACAAAGGTGACAACACACAAATCCTTCAGAACCACAAAAAACACTTTTGTTTCTGTTTTGCACTAACTGAATTATGTAATTCAAGGTCAAAACACCGATTCCTTTCCTGCTTCATGGTACATTGCGTGAGTACCAGCACATTGGACTGGACTGGTTGGTCACCATGAATGAGAAGAAACTTAATGGCATTCTTGCCGATGAAATGGGACTTGGCAAAACCATCCAAACTATTGCACTGTTGGCTCATCTAGCTTGTGTAAAGGGTAACCTATCCCACATAAGTTTGTCATATGTAAGTTTTAGAAATGTGATGGATGTATGCGGTTCTACAAAATGTTTTTGTCTTTTTGCTTTTTCAGGCAATTGGGGTCCACATCTGATCATTGTACCCACCAGTGTAATGCTCAACTGGGAGATGGAGTTGAAACGTTGGTGCCCAGGATTCAAAATTCTCACCTATTACGGTAGCCAGAAGGAGCGCAAACTCAAGAGACAGGTACTGAATACCACAATATTCATTATTAATATAAATAAAAGGAGCTAGATGATCATTCTTCATGACTTTTTTTCAATTTTACAAATTTTCAGGGCTGGACCAAACCCAATGCTTTCCACGTCTGCATCACCTCATATAAGCTTGTGCTGCAAGATCATCAGGCTTTTCGACGTAAATCCTGGCGGTACCTCATTCTGGATGAAGCCCAGAATATTAAGAACTTTAAGTCCCAGCGCTGGCAAAGTCTGCTCAACTTCAACAGGTACTTTTCTATGCGTAATTTTCCATACAGGTTCCATTTATACTTTAAAGGTATAGTGGAGGATTTTCTCGCATTTTAGAAAAGAACCGCCTTCTCCACTTTTTAAAAAAATGCAATTGCGCAACACTCCTGATTGACACCTAAGAGGACCAATAGTCTTGATGATCCACCTAGAAAAAGAGAATCCTCCGCAATACCTTTAATGTCTTGTGTGCAAAACCCAGGTAATACATATAAGGTCTGTAATGATTTATTTATTAATTAACCTCTTGATTTTTTTCCTGTACAGTCAGAGGCGGTTGTTGCTCACAGGTACCCCTCTCCAAAACAGTCTAATGGAGCTGTGGTCTCTTATGCACTTTCTCATGCCGCACGTTTTCCAGTCCCATCGTGAATTTAAAGAGTGGTTCTCCAACCCACTCACTGGCATGATTGAAGGGAGCCAGGAGTACAACGAGGGCTTAATCAAAAGGCTTCACAAGGTACACAGAGTATATGAATTAGTGAAAGACTTGTTTTATTTGATCCATTGCATTTACACAGATATTCGTATTTTTAATACAGTGTTATGAGGAGGCATGTAGAAGCGTAACACTCTCTCTGTCATTCTCTTTAGGTGTTAAGACCCTTTCTGCTGCGCCGAATCAAAGTAGATGTGGAAAAGCAAATGCCCAAAAAGTATGAGCACGTGGTGCGGTGTCGACTCTCCAAAAGACAGCGTTTTCTCTACGATGACTTTATGGCACAGGCCTCGTGAGTATACAGGGACAGCAGATATGTTACCCAGTCTGTGGCAACTCAGTTAAAGTCATTTAGCATTTTTCAAAATTAGATACCCTACCTTTAATTTGAACTGAGTAAGGTCATGTCAAAGATTGAAGTCTTTGTGAAATTGTAATGCATTTGATGATGTTAAGTGCTTTTAATGGGTGTAATGTATAATAATCTTATTTTTATTTTCTAGGACACGAGAGACTTTGGCCAGCGGCCATTTTATGTCTGTGATCAACATCCTGATGCAGCTGCGGAAAGTGTGTAATCACCCCAACCTGTTTGATCCGAGGCCCATACACTCTCCCTTTATCACAAAACTCATCATCTTTTCTACTGCTTCACTGGTTCAGCGGGCTCTTGAGACATCACCTTTTGAGGTAAATGGTGGAAGATGATCAGCTTTTACTAAACCTAAATTTTAAGCCTTCCATTTTAAAACCTTGAAATAAACCAAAAACTAGGAAACTATGATGCAAAATAAAGAATTTCTCTTGGATTATATAAATTAATCAGTGATTGGTCTTAGTGTGCTCCAAAGAGTTAATAGATCTTTTTGTTTTTTCAAAGCGCTGTGATTTGTCCTTGTTTGACCTCGTTGGTCTGGAGCAACGGGTATCTCGATACCAAGCAGATGTTTTCCTGCCTCAGAGAAAAGTGACACGTCAGCTTATTCAGGAAATTATGGAGTCCCCTGATCCTCCTCCCAGACCAAAGCCTGTTCGCATGAAGGTCAACAGGTATGCAATTAAAAAGGCTGCGTGTACTGTATTTTCTGGACTATAAGTCACTTTTTTTTCATAGTTTGCCGGGTTCTGGAACTGGAAGTCAGGTGCGACTTATACGTCAAAATTATTTCATGATCCAAGAGAAGCCATTACCGTCTACAGCCGCGAGAGTCCGCTCTATGCTCTCCCTTGAAATGTGTCCCCACATTTAGTCCTTGAATTTGAGGGTATTGGACCTGGAAAGTCGTTGAAAGGTCCTTAAATTTAAAATTAACTAAGGTGTGGCAACCCTGTATTTAATTCAATGGATTCAGTGATGTGGAATAACTTCGGGACCTTTTTGAACTTGATGTGTCTTGTCATGTTAATTTAGCCTATTCAGCCTCCCAGGTATGTTCTGTATGCTATTGTGTATCGTGTAAATAACTGTTTATGTTACTTTAACATGTACGGACACCTATTCAACCTGCTGTTTTGTGCTCCTGTTTAGTTGAATAACTTGCCTTTCCAGATTAAATGTCTGTTCTTGGGCTTGGATTTTGTGAAATCATTTTCTGAATAAATGTAACGTATAGTCCGGTGCGACTTAAATATGTTTTTTCCTCTTCAAAATGCATTTTTGACTGATGTGACTAAATACGGTATATTGTGGGATACAGAAGCAGGCAATTGATCATAGCTTTTCATAATATTCTGCATTTGTTTCTACCTTTGTAGAATGCTCCAACCACTTCCTAAGTCTGAGGGGCGTTCAGCTGGAAATACTCCACGACCCTCGTGCCCAACCACCACCGCTGTTGCTCAGGCACCAAAGCCTCCCCTAATCACAGAGGTTGCCCCTTCTAAGCCTGCTTCCCAGCCAGCACCTCCAGGTTAGCTCAAACCTCACATCCCTATAAGCGTTAAGCAATTTGTTATGATCATTATACAGGAAGAGTAACTTTCTACTTCTGTTTTAGTTTGCCCTGTTACTCCTGTCCCTGCTCCAAAAGCTCCAGTGGCTCCTAGCAGCACCCCTTCTGCAACTGCAGTCAGGCCTCCAGCACCTCATCCAGTGACTATACGTGCCTCGGCCCCCACTAGCATCCCAGCTGTGACCACTCCCACTCAACCATCCAGCAACCTCATGACTCAGAGGGTTCTGCTCAGCCCAGATATGCAAGCTCGGTTGCCATGTAAGTTCATTTTATTACTCTTATATAACCTCAACCAGTCGTTTTGCGAAATGGTGACTAAAACAGTTTTTATGTATCTATGTATAGCTGGAGAGGTGGTGAGTATTGCTCAGCTAGCCTCTCTGGCTGGCCGGCCTGTGTCATCATCTCAGGGCAGTAAACCAGTCACCTTCCAGCTTCAGGGCAACAAGCTCACACTCTCTGGGACTCAGCTACACCAAGTCCCTGTGCCTCAATCACGTCCCATCCAAGGTAACCACCTTCTTCCACGTATATAGTCATAAGAGTATTTTCTGCTTGTGGACTGATCCACTGCCTGCTATGGATAGGTTTCGCATTTCCTGCATGCCTGCAGTCTTTCGGTGAATGTGTGATGGAGTCTGTGGGCTAACACTTTCTTCTGTGGTTGTGCCTCTTTAGGAAATGTAATGCATCTGGTTTCCAGTAGTGGGCAGCACCACCTTATTAGTCAGCCAGCTCAGGTGGCAGTTCTTCACACAGTTAGTCAGTCAGTTAGCAGCTCAGCAATTCCTCACGCAAGCAGCACAACCGCAACCTGCTCTGGACTAGCAGTACCTTTCACCGCTACTCAAGGTACTTGTGCTGTCCTTGAGTTTATTCTTGTCTGGGTACAGCCTGTATCCTGGCCACCAAACTACCTGTTTTCTCAGCAGAGCATGTGCATGAGTAGTCTGCTAACGGTTCTTTGTTTGCAATAGCATGTGACAGATAATTTTGTGCTGTTTGTCGGCTACTAACCAAATAGTTCCTGTTGGATAAGGTGCATTAACTCTTGCATGAATGTTACAGTTTTGCAAATTGTAGAGGTTACATTTATTTTTCTTAATGGTTAAATAGTTTTGTGAGCTGTTAAATTTGTACTTTGAATGTTTGTACTGTTTCATTAGTTTCTTATTTTATTTTTATTTCTAAATTCCTTTTTTTTTTTAAATACGTATTGCTTATTATTAGGGGTGTGATGAGACACTTACTCCATGAAATGAGACAAGAGATTGATTTCATGAGAACGAAACAAGATTTTTACACACTTCCAGTAATCCTCAATGATAAAATGTATGAATGAGAAACTAAAATCACATAATTTTGAAATGTTTTAGGACTGCCTCAACACTTATTTTGGTAATTGATAATGAAGTAATTTGATATTTTTTGGTAATAAAAATAGACCCAAGTAAGCAATAAACTTTTAAATTACAATAATGATGACAAATGATATTGGACCCACTCACCGTCAGTAAAATCCATTCCACTAGAGCAGTGTTTCTCAGCCCTGGTCCTCAAGGACCCTCTTCCAGAATGTTTTAGATGTCTCCTTAATTAACACACCTGATTTAAATTATTAGCTTGATAGGGAGACATTCTGGAAGGAGGCTGATGAGTTGGTTCAGGTGTTTTAAATAAGGAGACTAGGGATGCTCGATCGGCCGATAATGCTTGCTATGTTTCTCAATGAATTACGGTGAAATGCCGCTACATCCAAAAGCCAGGGGGCGCTCTCGTGCAGAAACTCAAAATGCGCTGTAGACGAAAAACAATACACACGCAGATGTGATGACACGCAGCACCATGAAATGGCTGAAGGATATATTTATATTGATGTTCTTCAAACCTTTTCAGGTATTTTCATGATAATAAAGAATATGTTTAATAATTATGTTTGGCGAGTGTTGCTTTTTCAAATGCATGTTATAAACGACTCAAACTAAGAGTGATTTTAGATCGATAAGGACTTACTGATCAAAAGCTGTAGTACATGAAATAGCTGTAATAAGATCGGCTGTCCGATTCAGAATAGTGATCGGCCACGTATTATTAGTGGATATCGGCATTGATCGGAGCACCCCTAATGGAGACGTCTGGGGCTTTCTGGGGGGGGGTCCTTGGGGACGGGGGTTGAGAGGCACTGCACTAGAGGGACGCCCTAATAAATTAAACTCTGTTCTGTGTTTTGGCTACAGCCTTGACTGCCACTTTGCTGCTTAATCAAAACCATTTTAGGGGCATCTAGTGGTGAGGTTTGCAAATTGCAACCAACAGCTCAGTCCACTGCCCAACCCTCGCTTTTGAAATGCATAAAGAAGCTATGATAGCCACCACCGGACAAACATGTCATCGTCGGAGACAACTTCGTAAAAAAGTTTGTCCGTTAAGGGCTTCTGTAGAAACATGGCGGCACAAAATGGCGACTTCCATGTAAGGGGACCCTCGGTGTATGTAGATAAAACTGTCTCATACAAAGGTTATAAAAACATAACGGTTCATTTTAAAAAGTCTTTATTCACCACTAATAATATAGTTTTGTATATTATTTAGCATTTATTTCAAGAGATCCTTCTAAAAATTACACACTGCACCTTTAAGTTCTTATGCTATAAAAGCAGTTGTTTAATTAAAATGCACCAGAATGCGAGAAAATGGCATCTTCTTCAGTAAATGTTTTGGACCCACCCACATTTATTTGGTTTACGTCACCCATGATAAACAGCATTATGTATTATAACAAATGCCTGCAGAGGGTGCCAGCAGATTCACGATTGTTATTTTTACTTTCATTTTAGTTTGAGAAAACACTTAATTTTGGCCAAACATTTTAAATTCATTTAAATCTTTAATATTTGTCCAATTATTTACAATAAAAATGATACAGCCACTGTAATTATTGAGCAAGAACATGTAGACATTAAATCATGTAAACTGAAGGGGGTCACACACCGGACGGCGCAGCTCAGAGTCGCGTCTAGGACAATTCGAAGATATCGTAAACCGAAAGTGCACATTAAATAGCGCAAGCTTACTCAGATAGCGTCTACTTGAAAATGCAAAATGTACGTTGGCAGCCAATGTTAATCGTTAATGATTTGGGACAAATATGATGTTATTTAATGTTAAACTATGTGAGTGGCGCAACTTCCTGAGTCAAAGCTGGGCATTGCGGACAGGCGCCACCTGTAGGTGCCGTGTGCGTATACTCATAGAAAACAATGTGTTCGTTTTTTTTTTTTAGAACTGCGCAGCGCTGAGCTGCGCGTCCGGTGTGCGACCCCCTTTAGACTAAAGCAATGGACCCCAAGAAGCAGTGGGTTACCGGTGCATTTTATAACAGCTAAGGGGCGTTGTTAGGCACAACGCGAAGCGGAGTTATAAAGCTGTTATAAAATGCTGTTATAAAATGCACTGTAACACCACTGCTTTGTGGGGTTTATTGTGTTTATAAAATGGTTACATCATATGCATAGCAGGGTTTCACAAAATAAAACACAAATAAGTTGTAATTATATTAGTACAAATATTATTCTTCCGCCAAACAAAGTAGTTCCTCAGAATCAAGTGTGGCTGCAACAGAGCGCAGTTCACAAACAACACAGACGCAGCAAAGACACAATGAAAATATGATTAAAGACTGTAGTGTTTATTTTTATAAATCAACATTCATCTAAAATATACATTAACATTTATATCGTGCAACTGTTGAAGTGATGATCAAATATGCTTGGAAGCATGCTTGACTCTTTCCCCGTCAGCGTTTTTTTTTTTTAAGTTGCCACCCAGTTTTAGTTTAATGCCTTACAGAAAAATTATCTTCTTTAAATAAACATAAAATATCAAATGAAAGAAGAGTCCATCCGCTTTCCAACAACAACAAAAACGTTTCATCCTACCTTCATTTTTTCTCTTATCAGTTATCACCTCTCAAATTTTCAGCTAAAAGCGGAGATAATTCCATTTTTGTGAAGAACTTTTGTAAGAGATCAGATTAAGAGCAATCAAAACTTACCCATCACGCTAAATCCACCACAACGCTGTTGTGTCGAGTGAATGCGTCAGTGTTTAAGTTGGGTAAGATTGCCATCTAGTGGATAATAGCGGAAATATCAATAAGACAAAAACAACTCAGAGAACGTTTTCTCTTTATTGACGAAATGACTCAACAATATTTATTGACATTTATCTGGATATCGCCATAATTGTGCAAAGGTAGAAAAATAAAAAAATGATTAAAGACTGAGGTTTCATAAATCAGTACGCAGCAACAGTGGGGCAGTGATACTTGTGATGCGGTCTGAACTGTGGGTTTACCGGGGTATTTTATCACGGCTTAGAACGCGTTTCAACCAATCAGAATAAAGAACCAGAACGAGACGTTTTATAATGAGGGTTTTAATCTGCTGAGACGGTTCAAGTTCATGATTAATAGACACAAAACGTCTCAGTCTTTATATGAGTTCCCAAACAAACATTATTGGAAACCCAAACAAAGAAGCATGCGCAGTATAATGCATGCACCATAAAAGGTTTTGCCACAAATTAAACTTTATGCTTGTATTATGAGACAGCATTTCACATACACAAGAAATCTCGTGACATTTAATCTCACATGATCTTGTCACACCCCTACTTGTTGTTGTCCGTTCTTTTTTCATCTAAACTCTGTTTACACCTGACGTAGAGATGAAAAATTAAACTGTTATTTTATCATTCGAAATCTTGTATTTTGATAGTTCCGCTAGTGTAAATCATAGTCTGGTTTCCAGTCTAAATATAAACCATCCTATCCTTTTCTATTTACATTTCTGCATAGTAACTAAACATATCTTTTGTTTATTGCAGTTCCAACATCTATGATAAGTGGGCCTGGAATTGTAAAGATTGTTGTTCGCCAGTCAGCAAGTAAAGAACCCAGTTTAGTTCCTACTTTGGCTGTGCCTCCTTCTCCTCGTCCTGCCTCGCCTCGTCCTGCTCCTCCTCAGTCAATCACCCTGCATCCTCATGGCACACCAAACCCAGTTCTCAGAGCACCCGCTTCATCACAGCCTCCACCCCGGCCTCCAGTTTATGCTGCTCCACCCCGAACTGTTGCTTCATCCCAGACTCCGCCCACTCGGCCTGTGTTAAGAGTGATACAGGCACCAACACCAAACCCAGAACCAGGTAAGACTGTTCCAGATGTAAAAATAATTTTTAAAATTAGCTTGACAGCAAATAGAGGATTAAATTATTAAAAATTTTGCTATTTGTGTGTGACTCTGTTTGCAGTAGCAAAGGTAAATTCATCATCAGAGCGTGAGGCCCCACATAGTGATGTAGTTACTTTGCGCATGAGCGCTCCTAAGCCCGCATCTTCGTCCCAGAGCAGCATATCAACATCCCAGCGCCCCCGCATTCAGCCTCTGCCACCCCCACCACGATCTCCTTTCTATATGGTAATTATAAAAATACCGTTTGATTAATCCTCTTATCATGGTCAAAGTTGACAGTAGGAGAAATGTTTGTTTATTCTATCCCAAAACACTGTATCTGTAGTTACCAATCTAGTTATTTCAGTAAAATTTTTTGCTGTTGTGCTTACCTGTTATTTGTCACTTTTCACTTATTTGTCACATGGCTTTTTCTGATAGTCATGGCTTGCAGACAGTCGTAAGGGTCAAAGAGATGACACAATCTCTCGAATCATTCGCATCAACGAGCTACACTGCAGTGCTAAGCCTGTGTATGGCCGTGAGGTGTTGGACTTCCTAACCTTCCTCCCAGGACTTCATCCATCCCCAGCACGTCCTGTTCTAGGCAGCTGGAGTTACTCGGGGTACAGCTCCTGCCTCACTGCCCAATCACAGCATACTCATAGCTACCTGGAAAAGAGCGTAGCCCTGAAAGAAGCCATCCACAACTCCGAGGAGAGGCTTGAACTTCTCAATGAAGTTATAGAAAGGTATGTCATACAAACATCTTAAATCGTGCATACATAAGAAATTGAAGTCCGTTGAATAAATCAAAATAGTTTTTAATTCCTTCACTTGCTTCACACCACAGGTTTACTTTTGTTATCCCTCCAGTGGAGGCGAAACCTATTACCATGCACAGCTGCCACCCCCCTCCCTCCCTCAGACTTCAGCAAACCCACTTATCTTCGACTCTATCTGCCCGTCTCTCTCCGCTTACTCGCAAGCTACATCGCATCCAGTGTAACATGAGGACACATTTTCCTGACTTGAGGCTTATTCAGTATGATTGTGGTAAGTACTGAGAAGTCTACATTTAAGGACTTTAAGGGCCAGTTTATTGTAGGTGATTATATTGAACTTAATTCAAACTTACATACTAGAAAAGTACCATCCCATTATAAAGTTCATCACAGAGACACGGTCTTGAATTTACTGATGCATTAAATTGCAGACTGAAAAAAATCAGAATGAATCAAGTAGCCTTTTTGTGATCTGCAAATGTTTTTTGTGTAGGTAAGCTGCAGACACTACACCTTCTGCTTAGAAAGTTGAAGGGAGGAGGGCACAGAGTCCTCATCTTCACTCAGATGACACGCATGTTGGATATCCTTGAGCAGTTCCTCAACTACCATGGGCACATCTACCTACGGTTGGATGGCAGCACGCGTGTTGAGCAGAGACAGGTAAGGAACAAATGTGTGAATTTGTAAATATTAGTAGATTGATGTGTACATGTCTGACTTTTGTATTAAGACCTGCAAACCAAACATAGAGTATATTTGATTCTTACAGGCTCTGATGGAACGTTTCAATGCAGACCGCCGCATATTCTGCTTCATCCTATCCACTCGCAGTGGAGGTGTGGGTGTTAACCTGACTGGGGCAGATACAGTTGTGTTCTATGACAGTGATTGGAATCCAACCATGGATGCCCAAGCTCAAGACAGGTGCCACAGAATTGGACAGACAAGAGATGTCCACATCTACAGGTAAAACCCGTGCCCATTTATCAGCTTTTTTAACTCGTAAAATATTTAAATTCACTTTTGAGTATCATGATAAAAAGTTGTTGTTTTTTAATGAGCACAGACTATAGAACCGTGTTTAATACTCATAATTTGATATTTATTTAGGCTAATCAGTGAACGTACAGTTGAAGAAAATATTTTGAAAAAGGCCAATCAAAAGAGGATGTTGGGGGATATGGCTATTGAAGGGGGAAACTTCACCACAGCCTTTTTCAAGCAGGTATGACTTATTTTGTTTGGGTTTTCAAAAGTATAGTCATTGCATGTGCTTAAAATTTGGAACAATTAATTAACCCACTACCTCATTTCCACAGCAAACTATTAGAGAGTTGTTTGATTTGTCAGAAGGAGAGAGGAAAGATGCTGAGTCAAGTGTGCCTCAGTCAGAAGATGATGAGTCCATCAATAAACAACACACCACAATTTTGGAACAGGTAATTATTTTTCACTTGACACACAAGAAAATTGTTTGTGCTTTGTATACTTTCTTGTTTTACACAGGACAGTTTTCATGTACAGTGATCATGGTACAGAATTGAACCTTTTCTTAACAATTCACTTTGTTCCAGGCCCTTTGTCGTGCAGAGGATGAAGAGGATATAGTGGCTGCATCTCAGGCTAAGGCTGAGCAGGTGGCTGAGCTTGCAGAGTTTAATGAGAACATCCCTCTCGAAGATGGTGACAGCAGAGACCCGGAAGAGGAGGAGCTCTCCAAGGCAGAGCAGGAAATTGCTGCTCTAGTTGAACAGGTTGTTTATTCTTTTCTTACTGAATGCTTTATTAGAATGTGCCTTTAATCTTTTAGCCTGTGAATCATTTTGCTTCACATTTTGCATTTATTCCGCTAAATGTTTATTGCGTCTGTTCTGAACAGCTCACTCCAATAGAGCGGTATGCCATGAATTTCCTTGAGGCCTCCCTTGAAGACATTTGCAAGGAGGAGTTGAAGCAAGCAGAGGTAATCATTAATTTAGAATCCTAGGTTCTTTTATTCAATTTTATTTATCTTTTATTCAAGTTTAAGAAATTATATCTAAAACATCTATTCTCTTGACTTTACAGGAACAGGTTGAGGCTGCAAGAAAAGGTTTGGATCAGGCAAAGGAAGAAGGTCTGAAACTGCATCAGTCATCTGACAGTGATGAGGATTCTATAACTCCAAGTAATGAGGAACAAACTCCTGCACGCCGACCTCGAAAACACAAAGAAAAGGGTGCTCCTTCAACAAGGGTCAGTGGCAGGCTTAGAGGGACACCTGCTGATGATCTATCCTTAACAAGGCTATCTCCAGATAGGGAGAGAGGCAGGAGGGGGGCATCGATGAACTCTACACCTCAACAAAGAGAAGTGCCTGACAAAGGCAAGGGTCTGCGAGGGCGAGGGGCAACCAAAGAACCTCTGTCACCCATGTCATCAGAAAACCAGAAACCCCAAACCAACCAGCAGTTTTCAGATTTAGCTACTGTTTCCCCTACTCTGCAGTGTTCCGACCCAAAAAGCATGTATGTGCCATCCCCTCACCAACAGCCCCACTCCCCATCAATCTCAGTGCCTTCAGCTGCTGCATCTTCTGCAATAGACAGAAACTCTGGTGGGCATCAGTCCTCATCATTGGCTGCTAACATAGAGGACAAAGAAGAGCATGTGGCAGAGGCGCTATCTGATACTGTGCAACATAGCAAGAGAGATAGGACAGCATCTGCATCATCAGACTCTATCTGTTCTCCTGAGCATCAGTCTGAACAGGATGGTCAGCTGTCCCTTTCTCCTACTATGACATCACCTAACTCTCGCTCACCACGAAAGCGACAGTCAGCTGAAAGAGAGATTCTCAAGGGCCTTCCAGAAGATTCTCCATCAGCCAAGGTTCTTCGAAAACTACCAGGTCGTCTTGTCACTGTGGTGGAAGATAAAGAGCCAAGGCGGAGAAGGCGTGGCGCTAGTGGAAGTGGGGGAGCACACACTGAGGGTTCATCGGAGGAGACCGAACAGGCAGAGCTAGTACAAGAGACCGCTTCTCACTCTTCTGAAGCAGCAGGTCAAACTTCTAAAGACTCTATTCCCAAATCAACACCAACATCCTTGGCTTCCTCCCCACCACCACGTGAACATGATCAGGTCTCCTCTTCATCACAGTCTAGTCCAGGGAAAGGCCACCCCCCGTATTCTCCAACACACCATTCACCAGACATGCCTGTCCTACGAAACTTACCTGTACGACGGCAGTTAGAAATAGAGTCTCGAATGGCTGCACAGTTAGGAGAGCAGTTTGTTGGAAGAGGTCGTGGGGTAGGATGGAGATCTGCCTTGTCACCCAAAAAACAAAAAGCTAATTCTGAAAGGGACAGTGCAGCAAACTGTCCTGCTCCAAGTGACTCAAATGTGAATAATCCTGTACCTCTGAAACGCAAAAGGGGCCGACCTCCTAAAACACCACAAAGGGGTCCAGACTTGCCAGACCAAAAGATACCTGTAACCCAGAAAACAAGTCCTGAACAGAGTCCCCCTGTCTCACCAAAAAGAAAAAGAGGTCGTCCCCGTAAAGATTCCACAACAAGTACATCTACAACTTGTATTGCTGGACAACAAGAACAATTACCTACAAGCTCATCTCCATCTACTACTACTGTGGGAATTCTTTTATCACAAGAGCCTAATTTGGCAGTGTCAAATGTTATGCCTGCGACTTTGCCTACTGTAAGTCAAACTCCCTCCACAAACTCTCCTACACTCAACCCCACTTCATCCTCAAATGTTGCTTTATCATCTGAACCAGATTTACAAACAAACCAGACCACTACATCTGTTTTATCATCTTCCATGCATGGGGACTCTCTAAATAAGTCTTTGTCAGAACTCTCACATGGTGATACTGGACACGCCAGTTCGAACCCCATAACTGCATCTCAAACAAGTACACACCAGACTCAACCACACAGCACTTCTACAGCATGTGTCTCCCCAGAACAGACCAACACAACTTCACTTCCTACACTACAACTTCCTAGTGATCTCACAGAGCCTTCAGCTAATACAATCTCTATCCAAGCCCAACAGCATACCTTTACACCTGTCCTTGATCAGAGCAGTGAAATCGCAGTTTCTTCAGAACCTGATGTAGAAACTAAAGTAAATACACTCACCACTAATGAGAGCATAGACTCAAATATGCAGATTGAGACGACTTCACAATCCTTAGATGAAGTGTCTCTTCAACCTTTGACTGTCACAGGCTTAGATGTAGAAACTGAAGTAAATTCACTCACCACTAATGAGAGCATAGACTCAAATATGCAGATTGAGACGACTTCACAACCCTTAGACAACGTGTCTCTTCAACCTTTGACTGTCACAGGCATAGATGTAGAAACTGAAGTAAATTCACTCACCACTAATGAGAGCATAGACTCAAATATGCAGATTGAGAAGACCTCACAACCCTTAGACAATGTGTCTCTTCAACATTTGACTGTAACAGGCATAGATGTAGAAACTGAAGTAAATTCACTCACCACTAATGAGAGCATAGACTCAAATATGCAGATTGAGACGACTTCACAACCCTTAGACAAAGCGTCTTCTCAACCTTTGACTGTCACTGGCATAAATGTAGAAACTGAAGTAAATTCACTTACCACCAATGAGAGCATAGACTCAAATACGCAGATTGAGACAACTTCACAACCCTTAGACAAAACGTCTCTCCAATCATCTGAAGAGCACATTTGTGATACAGCTTTACCTTCTACTTCCCCACATCAGTCATCTACCCAACATTTATCTGTACCTTCCTTGACTTCTGTTACTGAGCCAGAATCTGAGTCAGAACCTGTTGTTACACCTACTGTGTCAACAGATGTCCAACTGACCATCCCTATGTCTGATCAAACATCTGTTTCCCCCTCACAATCTCAGACCACACCCATCCAAACAGATGTACATTTTACACATTCTTCACTCACACCAAACCAAATTCCCTCCACTCCTAATCAGACAACTGCAGACTCTTTGTCCACATCCAACTATAAAGATGCAGATTCTTCTCAACCCCAAGACATGCCAGCTGAGAGCATGGATAAAAATCAAGAAGACCAAAACCCACCAAATCAGGAGGCAGTTGAGAAAACAGAAGAAATTGAAATTGACAGTGTTGGTGAAGATGATACAGAAGAAAAAGAAACTGTCGAATCTCAGCCAAAAAGAAGGAAAATTGATAGTTTGCCAAAGGATCAGACACTCAATGCCTTTGAAGTGCCAGCAGCAATCTTAGATGTTGAGATCCATGATGCTCCCAAGAATGATGGACCTGATAAGCCATCAGAAGAGGACAGTCATAAAGAGGAAAGAGAAACCAGAACTTTGGCTAAAAAACGAAACATCAGTAGGCAGAGCAGCCAAGAGTCAATTCGTTCCTCTTCCCCATCTTCTGTATCCTCCTGTGGTACGAGATCATCCCGGTCCAAAAAGAGTGGAGAGGGTAGAAGACCTGTGAAAAGAAAACGAGAAGATACAAAGTCTGAAAAAGAGAAAAAAGAGGAGGCGTCTGCACAAAAACACCAGTCTAAATCTTCATCCTCCTCTTCAGACTCTGAGGACTCTAATAGCAGAAACAGACGTCTAACAAGATCAGCCCAAAGAAAGCTGGGGAATGATGATAAGATTGTTAGCAATGATAAGAGCAATAAAAGACAAAGAGTGAGGTCGGATAAGAAGGGTCAGAACACCAACACCACAGATGGGGAGTCCAGTGGAGAAGCAAATTCTAGAAAAACACGAAAATCCACAATTTCACAATCCAACACTTCAACCTCCTCTGAACCTGAGGTACTGGGCAAACGCTGTTCGGCCCTTAATGCTGCAGCCAAGCTTTTGGCAATGAGAGGAAGAGGACCAGATACACCTGGCCCCAGCCCTAAAATTAAGGCTGCTGGTCAGCAAAGTAAACAACAGACTTCTGAAAAAAGCAGTACGCCTAAAGCCAAAACTTTACTGGATTCTCCCAAGACATGTAATAGTAAAGCACTGACTGGCAGACAAACCCCCAATCAATCAACAGAATCACCTCAGTCCTCTTCTGCTGCCCGATCCACCCGGCAGCGTCCAGGCAGCCTCGTTCCTCCCTTGGAATCAGAAAGAGTTAAAAAAGACGAGAAGAAAAAGACATCTGATTCCAAGGAAGAATGTGAAGAGGAGACGAGAGAAACTAGGTCTTCAAGAGGCCATAGTGCCTGCAGTAGCATAAGCAGTGAAAGAAGACCAGGCAGCAGTAGAAGTCGAAGCAGCAGTAACAGCAGCCAGCGCACCCACAGTCTAAGTTCACAGAGTACGGAGCCTCCCCGCTTTCGTTCCAGAGCACCCTCCTCTGGTAGTGATACAGAGAGAGGCAAAAGTATTAAGAGGAAGAGTGAGGGAGGAAGAGGCAGGAAGAGCAGGAGAGAGAAGAGGCCTGAGAAACCTGAACTTCTTGCAGGATCAAGTGATGGGACTCCTGACAGGGTTCTCAGGAGTGTAGCTGCCCTGGCAGCAGCTCAGGCACGCCCTCCAGCTAACAACACACGCTCTTCGTCCACCCAAAACCGGCACTCCAAGACGTGATGAGAAGATGAGAAATGTTCTTTAAATGTAAACAGAGAAAGGAGAATGGCCAGGTTTTATGGATTCAAGGAAAGGGGATCAATTTCATTAAAGGCCATAGTTTAGCTGTATAAGAGAGACAGAAGATCTTTTGCACATTGGGATTAGATATGACCTCGCCTTTGCCCTCTCAGCTATTTTAAGTCAAGCCATTTACATTGTGGATAGGGTCTATAGAAGTGGGACAATAATGATGAAGATTTAGTCACCTGTGACAAATGTGTCCTAATAATTTGAGTTATAATGGGATCTTTTACCCTACCACAAAGACTTCAAAACGTCAAAGTAGCTGGGCAAGAGGCAAGATTTATTATTTGTTCACACTATGTACTGTAATCATAAAGACTGGAATACTATGTGAAGTGTTGGAAGATTGGTCACATAGATTGTACTCTTTTACAAAGCGTGCTGCAAACGGTATTGATGAGAAAGAGATTCATTAATGCTACATTTAAATGATTTAGTGGGAATTGTACAATTGTAAAGTTTTTAGACTGTTGCATTCTGGATAATGTTTGTCAGCTGTTTGGCTATTGTTTGTTTCAAGTCGGTTGATAAATTAAGAAAATTATATATCTTCCAGGGTATGAAGAAGAGGGCAGGTCTATAAATGTTTTTTTCTGTTTTTTGGGGGGGCTGCACTATGCTGGAGTTACTATTTGCTTAGATCACCTGTCTTGTGTATTGTTTCAGTCCATTACTTTTAAGTTCTTCTGCTGCCTGCTTTTCCAGTTTGCACATGTAAAATGTCCCAGATTTTGGAGTGCATAGGTGATTTAGATTATTTTCCCCCCAAGGACATCATCTTGTCAATAGATCTTTATTGGTACCTCATGCTGCAGTTTGTAAGCTCTAATGTTGTATCTCTTGAGCTTGTGATAAATCTTGAAATTTGCTTGTCATTTGCTTTACAGCAGTACAGAAATTGGAGACATCCTCTTGCAATTTTTCTTCACTTTTTCCCAGTGTTAGTCATTTATAATCATCTTTACGCATTAAATTGTATTGAGTTTGATAAAATGAGAGTGCCTGTTGATCTGTACAAGGATCCATGTTAACATATAAAAGTTTGGACATCTGTAGCGCTTTAAGTGTACCGTTACCGTAATGGATGGCATTTTTATGATGAAGGTTGAAAAAGTGTCAGTTTTCCACTTTTCATCATAAAAACGCAATCTCTGTTTAAGTGCAACCAAAACCTAAAATCAGTTCTCCAGTGAAAATTGCTACTGTCGGCTTTTTTTTATTTCTGGAGTATTGGTCCTTTCTTTTGGGGGACTGATGCTGGGTAGGTAGGAGAGACTTTAAAAAACCTCTTTAAGAGGAATATCTTATACTTTGCCACACATTGGCAGTCAAGTGAGTTGTAAGCTGGCTTTCTTTACCCTTTTTGGACAGAGTCATTTGGGGTATTAGAAAAATATGGTGATGGTCTTATTTTCATTTTGATTTGTCTCTTCTAATTTGTAACATTCCTTATGTTCCCTTGAAATTCCACATTGTTTTACTTGAAAGATTGAAACAAAAGAGTTGAATAAAAAGATCAAAAATGCACAAATCTCTTTTGCCATTTCTTACAGTTTAAGGTATGTCATTAAAATATGACTTAACAAAACACCAAACACAACCTTGAGAAAGTAGGATCATCATGTGTACAAGCATGCAGAATAACCACAGCATACTAGTGTGAAACAAGACAAAGTCTTGTAATCTAATTATATGTGATTAAGAGCATCAAAGTTTGATTACAGTCATTGATTTAATTACCTTACTCAGTCAATATTAAAGATATCAAAGCTATATTTTACATTATGTAGGATGGTTTTGCGTTAAACAAATCACAAAAAAATGACTAGCTGGGTTTTCACAGACAGGGTCACATACGGCAAAGTAAATCTGGGATCAGCAATGAATCCCATAGGATTTATGTGCTAAATACTAGTGCAAGATCGAGAACCAATCAGAGATCAAGTAGCCTACTTTACAGCTCTGCTTTCACTTGATCTCGTGCTCTCACTTGGTGCGTATGGAAGCACTTGGCTTGATAAAAGCGGCTACTTCCTTCTTAATAGTCATGAAAATCCGTGACACTCCTGGGCAATGTGATAAATACAAAAACAGGTGCGTATTTATTAATCTGGACTCGTGAAGGGCTTCGCTGTGTCTGTTTACTTTTATTATTTTGTAGCAGCATTAGCTAACGGGCTAACCTGTTGAAAAGCGTTCCGTTGCCATGGCAATTGTGAAGGAAACGTCGTGCGCTGACGAAATCAAGCTTTAACCTGGTTAAAAGAGCCACAGGTAGTTGAAGAATATTTATTTTATATATTCGGATATTGATTTTAATGATTTAAAAATGTTTTCATTATGCCGTTTTTAAACGTAGGCTATATCTAATGTGCTACACAGTTACAGTATGAGTAAAGTTACTTCAGGGTCACGCGGTAGGCTAGGTGTTGGTTACTTGGTTAACGTTAGCCGGACTCGAAAACTTATGTTTTAAATTGTATAACAATTCCAGTTAATTTTTGTATGATTTAATTTATGTATTTTTTTAAATGTTTGTATAACGTCATATAACTTAACACTTCATCTGGTAATCCATGAGTATTTTGAATTATTTTTATTTATTTAATTTATTTAGCGTATTTTTTTATTTTTTGCGTAATTTCACTAAATTTATTTAAATAAAAATTGCACTGTTTAAACTTTACCTCGACCTCGTAATAAAAAAGTAGCATATTCATTAATAATAAAACAAAGTGTTTATTATTTAAAAAAACTTTGATTTTAAAAATACAAAAAAATTTAAACATAGGTCATTTTTAAAGTCTCTTACTGGTATCTTTTAAAAATGTGCATCGTTTTATAAGTCCCAATTTACTGCCGCAAACAACTTATGTTAATATATACTTCCTTCATTGTTCTAGTAGCAACCAACCACTTTTCTAATCACTTTTGACAAGTAATGGGGGATTATCTTTCTCTGATTCTTGTTTTCCTACTGGCCTTCATTTTTGTGGTCATGTATCAGGTTTAGGTCTCCTGTGTGTTTAATAGGTCACTTGATCTTAAGGTTTCAGTGTATCAGTATGTAAGTATATCCAGGTTTGGCCACCCAGCACAGAAGAGGTAAATTTGTTTCTTTTTGTAAGGGATTGCGTGCCACTCCTCCCGATGATGACCTTCTGTTGGATAACTGAAGCTAAGTGGCGTGGACAGGAGATTTTTTTTTAGATTTTGACTGCCAAACTGCTGACCTCCTTTTAAAGCGTAGACACAGGTTAGTGCAAAGTTTACAGATTGTGTAACTTTACATTTATGCATTTGGCAGATATTTTGGTCCAAAGAGACCTTAGATTACAAGATATACATTTTATCAATATTTGTGTTCAGTGAGGAGGTGTAAAGTACCCAAGTATTTTGCTTAAAGTTTTTTCAAGTATCTGTAACTTATTAGGGTGTTTTTCTTTTACTTTATTACATTTTGAAGCATAATATCATACTTTTATTCCACTACATTTCACAATAAATATCTCAAAACTTAAATAGTAGTACTTAAGTACTTTTACTAAAGTAAGAGTTTATAAAAAAAAAAGTATACAGATAGTAGCTAGTATACATAAGATAATACATACTTACCAGTATATTTAAAAAGTATTTAAAGGTACAGATGGTACATATTAAAGGTAAAAAAAAACTTTTATGAAATATAGTCGGGTAAAAAGTACAGTATTATGCATCGTAATGTAGTGAAGTAAAAGTTTGCCAAAGAAAAGCACTCTGATAAAGTACAGATATTTAAAAACATTTACTTGAGTAAAAGTAAAAATACTTGAGTACTTTACACCTCTGTCTTTGAACCTGTTAATGTTCTACCAAAAGAGCTACAGGAACGCTCTTTCACTGGATAACCATTTATTATGTATCACATTTGTCTAATACTATCAGAGGCTGTATGTTATTCTACCACCTATCCTGTCATTCGACAGACAAAAATTATTTTCACATTGACTAAATGTATCAGATTAAAAAGCCTTTTAGATTTTGACAATGTACATGAACTGCAGACTAAACTAAGGTGTTTTTGTTTTTTTACCTTTGGGTAATGTTACCCACCATTAAGGTCAACTGGCCATTTTATCTGAGGCCAGGGACAAGAGTTCACAGCATTATCCAGATCACTGGATCAAAATACAGTTACCTCGCACAAAGGTCTCTCACAATTAGTAAGGGTGTCCAACTGTACCTTCTGTCCTTTAAGCCAGGGGTTCCCAGTTTTTTCATCTGATTTTTTTTAAGCAACCTGTGTGTGTGTCATCTGACAGATGACGAAAGACAGTACGAGCATACATTCGAGTTTTATTCATTTAAAATTAATTGAATTACAGTTAATTTCTTTTAATTTGGATTATTCTCCACTTTAGATTACTTTTATTACTGTTTAGTCTCATGTTGGGTCTGTATTGTCTGCATAAGTAAAGATAGGCAAATGTCTCAATCTCAAGATTTTCACATGGCAATGTTGTGAAGTCATACTAAGCATTGAAACCCAACTAAGATTATACAGTAAACTCTGCTCAATTTATCATCTATTCATCTCCTGCCTGCTGTTCTTCTCCTCCATCTCTGTATCTGGGATAGATCATGAAAATTCTGTCGTCATTTTTACTTACCTTCAAGCTGTTACTAAACTGTATAAATTAGTGCTGGGCATAGATTAATCGCGATTAATCGCATACAAAATAATTTTTTTGCATAAAATATGAGTGTGTGCTGTTTGTAACTATTATGTATATGCGCGCGCGCACACACACACACACACACACACACACACACACACACACACACACACACACACACACACACACACACACACACACACACACACACACACACACACACACACACACACACACACACACACACACAGAAACCATTCTACTACTTCACATTTTCAAAATACATTGTTTTATTTGATTTATAAGCTTGTTTCCTCATGGGGACGTCAAAATGTCCCCACAAGGTCACAAAAACACTGGTATTCCTATCTTTGTGGGGACAATTGGCCCAGCTCTAATTTTTATATATTCACAGTAAAAATGAATATATATAAATTAAATGTAAATGTTCTGAAATGTATATATGTATGTGTGTGTGTGTTTAAATATTCATAATAATTACACACAGTACACACACATATATTCACTTTTATTTTGTATGCGATAAATCGTTGCCCAGCACTAAAAATGTATTTGTTTTGCTGAACGCAAAAGAAGTATCTTTAATCAAGTAGGAATTAGGAGCACCATTGACTTCCATAGTAGATAAAATGAATGCTATGGAAATCAGTGGTGCTCAAAAACTGTTTGGTTACAAACATTGCTGTATTAATGCAATATCTTCCTTTGTGTTCAGCAGAACAATTTTTAGATTAATATCGCTTTAATATCTTTGAATAACGAACACTGCTAAATTTAAGACCCACCTAGAGAGGTATAATTTACCTCACACACCAACCTTATGGTAAAAATACATATTTGTTTTCCTTAAGTAGAGAGTAGTTTGTCATTGCTTGTCATTAATTGGACTACACTATTTTTGTGTCATTCACCATAACAGCCAAGTGACTGTGCCACGCACCTAATCCCACTGTGACCCACAAGCTTTAAACCCCCTGCCATAAGCCAGGCCTTAAACAACGTTAACGTTCTATCACTCTGTCCACATAATTCGCCTTGGTCTGTTTAGATTAGAATGTAATGTTGTTGACAGGTAGGGTACTCATCTGTGGAGGGTAATGATGACAGAAACACGATGCCATGCATTTTGCCCTTTACCAGCGGAACCACCGATATGGCTGATTAGGTTTCACATAGAGCATGTGACTTGACACAATTTAAGATCTTTCTGCTCATAGGTTCTTAAACAAAGGCAGATTACTAAATCTAGAAGCCTCATAAATCATCGCTGTGTCGTCATCAAACATTTATGTCTCAGAATGGAGATACCAGCGGAGAACTCGGTGAGGTGCTCGGCGAGTGAAGCGTCCAAGTGTGAACCCGAGGCAGGGCTGGAGGGGGAGGGCTGGGGAAGTGACACTAATGCACACCCCTGCACCACGCCAATCCCTCTATCTGCAGTTAACAAGAAGAAAAAAAGAAAAAAGAAGTAAGCCATTTTTATATTATGCAGTGTATTTACGTACATACAGTAGTGCCCAAAAGTTATACCGGGAGGGAGACATCTGTACAATATGTGCTTTAAAAGGTACAATTTGTGACTTTTAAAAGGATCTCTTGACAGAAATGCAATATAATGTGGATAACTATATTATCAGACCTTACAACAACATGAAGTGTATTGTTTTTATTACCTTAGAATGAGCCGTTTTACATACATACACCACGGTTCCCCTTACATGGAAGTCACTATTTTGTGCCACCATGTTTCTACAGTGGCCCTAAATGGCCTAAACTGTCCTTTATAGCGCGTTTTGTCACATTGTCTAAGACGATGACGTGTTTGTCCTGTGCCGGCTACTGTAGTTTCACTATGCGTTTGAAAAGGGAGGGGTGAGGTGTGGACTGAGCTGTTGGTTGCAATTCGCAGTCTCACCTCTAGATGCCATTAAAGTCCCACATTGCACCTGTAACGTCCCCTTAAAGGACAAGTTCGGTGTTTTGCACTTGGAGCCCTGTTTTCGGATTGTTTGTGATGAGATGGAGCGGTTTTGACTGGGATTTGGACGTGTGGTGCTGCCCCGAGAATTTTCGGGTGTTTGTTCTATAGCCTCCCACCTCTGCGGTGTGTGTGTAGGTGCACTGGAACGGTCCTTCCTGGAATGCATTGGACTTTTGTTTACAAAGACGTGAAACTCACTGAGTGGTCAAGGGTGTTCACTGGTGTGCTCGCACAGAAATCGCTGCAAAGGATGCTTTCCAACAGCTGTTTTAGCATTTGTTGTAAACTTGTGGACCTATTTTTCCAAACGCCTCACACCCGTATATTCTCCTATTGAGAGCTTGAATAATAGACACTCCAGCCAAGTTGGTGGCGATAATCCACCTTTGCCAATTGCAAGAATATAAACAACGTTCCCGGTGCGGAGTAATACCGTACCTCACATCTAATACAAGTCAATGGAGTTGGACAAAAACTACGATAAAACCTGTTGGAGGGCATCTTTTGCGGCGATTTTTGTGTGGGCATATCAGTGAACGCCCCTGGCCGCTCGGTGAATTTCACGTCTTTGTAAACGAAAGTTTAATGCATTTTAGAAAGGATTGTTCCTGTGCACCTATACAGCCATTGTAGAGGTGTGAGGTGATACGATAGGCACCCGGGGATTCTCGGGACAGCATCATATGTCCAAATTTCAGTCAAAACCGTTCTATTTCATCATAAACAATCTGCAAACAGGGCTTTAAGTGTAAAATACCGTCCTTTTAAAAATCAAAATATGAGGTGTATGTTACAAAATAGACAAAACACTAAATCTTTAAGGCAGGGGTGCCCAATCTCAGTCCTGGAGGGCCAGTGTCCTTCAGAGTTTAGCTCCAACCCTAATCAAACACATCTTAAGTGAATTAAGGTCTTTCTAAGCATAAACGTCCAGACACTAGCCCTACAGAACCAAGTTTGGGCACCCCTACTTTAATAAACTGTGTTTATTGGACACAATAATTTGACAAAAAGGCAAACCACTGCATATTAAGGAGTCTGGGATTTATTTGAATACAAAAATGGTATATAACTTACTGGTATAAAGCATACGCTGACTACAATTTTATGTGTTATCAATATTTATTGATTCTCTTTTGTGGTAATATTTTGTAGTCATTGTCCATATTGTTATAAACTCTGCACGTGCTGTGTTTAACTTTTTATTCTAAAGCTGAGCTTCAGTTTTAACTCCAAACAGACCAATGCAACATGCATACATTTTTTTCTATGAATCTATAATGAAATATTTAAATTAAGTGTGAAAATGTTGATTGTTTAAACTTTTGGCCACTACTACATGTTAATGGTAAAGAAACAAACGTCTTTAAAAACATTTGTGAAAAATTTCAACAATACTTTTGTAATACTTGAGCAATGCACAGGTCTGTCTGTTTGTTCTCTTTATTTCTTTCAGATGACTATGGATAAATCTCACCAACTGCAAATACGAGAGTGGTGAGGCTTGCTCATCTAAATTTTTCGCTTGAACACTTGATATGTGCATTACTCTCACAATTGTTTAATAATGAGTAATGTTAAAGCCTTGATTAAACGTCATTGTCTACTGTATATAATGGCACAGTCTGAATTTCCTTTCCTTTCTTGAAGTGCGCCGTGCATCTCGCAGGTACGGGCTAAGAGAAGCCGCGGAGGGAGAAGACTGGACCTTGTTTTGGACAGACTGCTCTGTCTCACTAGATAGGGTCATGGATATGAAGCGTTACCAGGTGTTTTGCTGTCAAAAATCATCAAACATCTTATTTAGTATTCTTGCCTCTTTTAAAATATTAACAAGATGTTTATGCTTCCATTGCCCCATCATAGAAAATCAATCATTTTCCTGGCATGAGTGAAATCTGCAGGAAGGACTTGCTTGCACGAAACATGAACCGTATGTTAAAACTTTTTCCAAAGGAGTACAACATTTTCCCCCGCACGTGGTGCCTCCCTGCAGAGTGAGTCTTTTCAAGTTGAACCATGCAATGATATCACAATAAAACCCTTTAATAGAGGCTAAAAATGTTTTTTTTTATGTTTCAGTTATAGTGATTTTCTTGCCTACACCAGAGCCAAAAAGCACAAAACTTACATCTGCAAGCCAGATTCAGGTTGCCAAGGTCGTGGTATCTATCTTACAAAGTCCAGTAAAGAAATTCGGGCAGGAGAACATATGATATGTCAGGTGTACTTATCTAAGGTAACACAGCTACTGTACATCACAATTATAGCCACCAGCACAATGATTCTAATTAAGGCATGTATTCAGTTATCTCCGGTACATGCACGACTAATACGCACTTCTCATTATACTACAAAAAATAGAAAGATATGTTGATATTGGTTTTTTATTTTCTTTCTTTTTCTAGCCATTTATCATTGATGGGTTTAAGTTTGACCTGCGGATATATGTGCTGGTAACCAGCTGTGACCCTTTCCGTATCTTTATGTACAAAGAAGGCCTGGTTCGATTCTGTACAACTCAATACATTGAGCCTACTAGCAGCAATTTGGTAAAGACACCGAAACCTACATATTTAATATGTTAAATGCAATTGTTTAATGCGCTATGTATGAATAATTAACAACGGTCCATTGAATTATTTGAAAATAATGCACACCCAAGGTGCAACACCTGTTTTGTATGGGGTTCCACAGGGCTCAATTCTGGGTCCTGTTTTCTTTTCTTTATACATGCTCCCCCTGTATACAATTTTTAGGAAGTATAATGTCTCATATCACTGTTACGCAGACTATACTTAGTGTTACATTTCTATACATCCAAAGGATGTTTCTAGTCTGCAGTGTTTATTTGACTGTCTGAGAGATGTTAAACATTGGATGTCAACCAGCTTCCTTCAGTTAAATGAATCATATATGGTAGTCTTAATTTTTAGCCCCTCTACTTCCAAATAGGCTGTTGCCAAAAAAACTCAGATATTTATCTTGTAACCTTCACACACATTATAGAAACTTGGGTGTTACTTTTGATTCTGACTTGACCTTTGATCAACCGATTAATTCTGTGGTCAGAAGCTGCTTTTATCAGTTAAAGAATATAGCCAAAATTAAATAATTTTTATCATTTAAAATAAGTATCTGATTTTTATCAGCTCTAATAAAATGGACCATATGCAAGAGTGCATTCTATTAGTGCTTAAAAACTAAAGGAGGCTTTATGTTGTATCTTAGAGGAGGACTACATGCCTCTAGAGTCTAGATGGAACAAATTGTCATTTGCACTACTGTCAAAATAAATCAAAAGACTTCTAGCATTTGGTATTTGTTGCTTTTTCCTGTTATCGTTACAACCCTTTATGTCCCGAAATTTGTCCGATTTTAATGATGCGTGCCATACTTTTCCACTTCAGCCCCTGTCCCCCAAATTTGTCTGTGCACGTCCCTGATGATGATCAATTAACGAGCGTTGGTTGTCCTTAGTGGTCACTTTAAATTTCTGTCTTTATGCATCTTACTATTAACAGGAAGATGTTTGCATGCACTTAACTAACTATGCCATCAACAAGCACAGTGAAAACTTCATCAGAGATGAAGATACGGGCAGCAAACGGTAATCTGCACATTCCTACAGATTTGTCACAAAGTTCATCTATTGTAGTTACAAAACCTCTCATTTTGCAGGAAACTCTCCAGCTTCAGAAAGCACATGGAAGCCATGAGTTATGATACAGAGAAGATGTGGGCAGACATCGAGGACGTCATCATTAAGACACTAATATCGGCTCACCCTGTTCTTAAACACAACTACCACACCTGCTTCCCCAATCATGCATCTGGCAGCGCTTGCTTTGAGATCCTTGGCTTTGATGTGTTATTGGACCATCGACTTAGGCCTTGGCTTCTTGAGGTTCAGACCCATTTTAAAGCTTGCTTTAAAGCCTATGCAAATGTAGAATAAATCATTCATAATTACATCTAACTTAAATCATAACATGATTTTGATTTCCAATCGCAGTAGGCTAGTCTTTCCTGTGCATGTGTATTGTCTAGCTTTTTGCTAGGGCTGCACGATAAATCGCATGCGATTGTCATTCACATCTCGTCAGTAAAGCCGGTTCCTTGAATAGTAGTAAATCACCAGTTTACTGACAAGCTGGGCAATATTGCATTCATTATCGCAGGTGATACATCCTCAATAATGAATGCGAAATTGCCCGGATTGTCAGTGAACTATAGCTTTTTCTCAATGACTTCAGTGTGTGTGCATGTCAACAACACCTGTCACATTTATAATCTGGAGCTGTATGTATAAAGCCGCTCAGAGTAAACTTTTAAGTCTTACATGTGTCAAAATTCTAAGAATGATGTAATTTTACTCTTTTTCCTAGACTTAAGAATAAGTGTAATTTATAAAGCTTCCTTAGTGTTAAGACTACCGATCCCTTTATCATAGGTATTTGTTGTGTTATAATCATATATATATACATTCATATATCAAATAGACCTATCATTAATTTACTTTGAATATTATTATATATTATAATAGAGTCTGAAAGTCTCCCATAATTTCCCCAAAATATTTTAGATCTGTGTAGAAGCCTTGGCATCTATATCTTAAACTGTCTGTTTAGGTCAACCATTCTCCCAGCTTCACCACAGACTCCCGTCTGGACCGGGAGGTCAAAGATGATCTGCTTTATGACACATTGGTGCTGATAAACCTGGGTGCCTGTGACCGGAGGAAGATCACAGAGGAGGAGAAGCGTAGGGTAAAAGAGAGACTGCAGCAGAACCGTTCTAAAGAGGCCAGGTACCTCAAAGCACAGACAAACCGAAGCTACACAGCTCTAGTATACATTTTGTCTGTGTAGAAACCTACAATTTTTTAAATGTATATGAGAATGTTTTTATTTGTAAAAATAAACTAAGTGAAATTGATTGAGGTAGTTACATGTGTGTTGTAAGGACTGAGGAGCTTCGACAGTCGCAGGCTGCTAGTATGGAGCAGATGGAGAGATACGAGGCAAAAAACATGGGTGGATTCCGACGGATTTATCCGAGAGAGGGAGGAGAGAAATACGAAAAGTATTTTCAACACAGCGGCTCTCTATTCCAGGAGACTACAGCATCAAAAGCTAGGGAGGAGTGTGCCAGGTATACATACATTAATTTTTATATATTTTTTCAGGAATACTGTTGCATGCAACAGCACAGAAACAAAAGCTTTTTGGAATTTTGTAGGCAGCAGTTGCAGGAATTGCGTCTAAAGCAGGAGCAGAAAGAATGGGAAAAGAAGGGTTCACGTAAGCGAGATCTTCAAGGTGAATCTGCTGGAGAAAAAGTAAAGCCAAGAAGAATTCAGGTTCAGCCCACACATCCGAACCCAAATTCTGTAAGTGGTCTATTAAAACCAGTGTGTATATTTTGGAGAAAAACATATACAGTGAGTAAAATAAGTATTTGAACACCTTGCTATTTTGCAAGTTCTCCCACTTAGAAATCATGGAGGGGTCTGAAATTGTCATCGTAGGTGCATGTCCACTGTGAGAGACATAATCTAAAGAAAAAAACAGAAATCACAATATATGATTTTTTTTTAAACTATTTATTTGTATGATACAGCTGCAAAAAAGTATTTGAACATCTGTCTACCAGCTAGAATTCGGACCCTCAAAGACCTGTTAGTCTGCCTTTAAAATGTCCACCTCCACTCCATTTATTATCCTAAATTTGATGCACCTGTTTGAGGTCGTTAGCTGCATAAAGACACCTGTCCACCCCATACAATCAGTAAAAATCCAACTACTAATATGGCCAAGACCAAAGAGCTGTCCAAAGACACTAGAGACAAAATTGTACACCTCCACAAGGCTGGAAAGGGCTACGGGGAAATTGCCAAGCAGCTTGGTGAAAAAAGGTCCACTTTTAGGGCAATCATTAGAAAATGGAAGAAGCTAAACATGACTGTCAATCTCCCTCGGACTGGGGCTCCATGCAAGATCTCACCTTGTGGGGTCTCAATGGTCCTAAGAAAGGTGAGAAATCAGCCTAGAACTACACGGGAGGAGCTGGTCAATGACCTGAAAAGAGCTGAGACCACCGTTTCCAAGGTTACTGTTGGTAATACACTAAGACGTCATGGTTTGAAATCATACATGGCACGGAAGGTTTCCCTGCTTAAACCAGCACATGTCCAGGCCCGTCTTAAGTTTGCCAATGACCATTTGGATGATCCAGAGGAGTCATGGGAGAAAGTAATGTGGTCAGATGAGACCAAAATAGAACTTTTTGATCATAATTCCACTAAACGTGTTTGGAGAAAGAAGAATGATGAGTACCATCCCAAGAACACCATCCCTACTGTGAAGCATGGGGGTGGTAGCATCATGCTTTGGGGGTGTTTTTCTGCACATGGGACAGGGCGACTGCACTGTATTAAGGAGAGGATGACCAGGGCCATGTATTGTGAGATTAACCTTCCCTCAGTTAGAGCATTGAAGATGGATCGAGGCTGGGTCTTCCAACATGACAATGACCCGAAGCACACAGCCAGGATAACCAAGGAGTGGCTCTGTAAGAAGCATATCAAGGTTCTGGCGTGGCCTAGCCAGTCTCCAGACCTAAACCCAATAGAGAATCTTTGGAGGGAGCTCAAACTCCTTGTTTCTCAGCGACAGGCCAGAAACCTGGCTAATTTAGAGAAGAGGAGTGGGCCAAAAATTCCTCCTGCAGTGTGTGCAAACCTGGTGATTGCAAACAAAGGCTACTGTATCAAAATATTAGCATTGACTTTCTCAGGTGTTAAAATGCTTATTTTCCTCACTGTAAACATGTATATTTAATTGCATAATGTGTTATGTCTGGTACTATTCTTTGCCCAACTAAACATACAGTTCCTTTGACTTACCACTAGAGGGAGACTGGTGTCTATGTTTGATTAGGACCAACATGAATTCCCTGTGGTCTGACTCATTTTTTTAGCTACCAACTATGCCAGAACATCCCATCCAGAAAGGAGATACAACTGTTGCTTTTGACTTGTCAGAAGAAGAGGAGGCAGAGAGAGTCAGTGAGCTTCACCAACGAGAGACCCTGCTTCTGAACATGGGTGTGGTTAACAAGGTCCGCCAGCTACTTCAAAGTGCCAATCACCCCTCTGAACCTATCAACCACTCACATGAACAATTTAGGTTTCCCTTACACTACAGAAATGACCATAAGGTAAGTAAGAAAATGAGTTTTTTAGGCACAAAAATATTACTTTTTGATTAAGAAAGTAATGTAATTTCAGTATACCACCTTCATTAGACATTTTCGTGTTTCTACCTATGTAATATAAAATGTGCCTTGCTTATCAACAACCAATCTTACTGCATCTCTCCAGCTGGACCCTTTTGCAGAGATGTCATGTAAGCAGAAGAGCATCTGCACTATGATGCAACAGCAGTTGTCTACAAAAGCCAAACCCTCCCTCCATTCCCAGCTCATCCAAAACCGAAAGCCCTGGCCCTCCCTGGAACAAGGCCTGCTGCAGCCAGTTCACACTGAAGCAGGTGCTTCAAAACGCTGTGTAGATGAGGAGATACAAGCAGCAAATGCAGAGCAACAAACATCTGCCTGTCTAACAAAGGCTGCCAGTGCCCAACGAATACCTTGGACAAGTGAATATCTTCTAATTAGCCTTTTAGATTCTCTGTTTTTCATATTGTTTTCATATATAAAAAGAGTCATTCACAGGAAATAATGCACCTCTTTCTCTGGTTTACAGTCAATGGGTCTTTTGCTTGGCGTCAGGCCAGTTTAAGCTCTTCCTTGGCTGAGTCGAGAGCGAGAGCAGTAATGTTAAGAGTGCCTCCACTCGTTCCAGGACGACTGCAGGGTGCCTCAATGTCCTGTGACCCCAAAGCTCTTTACATCATTTCCACCCCTGCTCCTCTTGTCCCGAGGCCACATCTCTCCCACACCCTTCACAAGGCCTCTCGCAGAGTCTCCTCGCATGAGCAAGGCCACTGACGCTGCATCTTTGCTCAACAACACAGATGTTGCATCCACTACCTGTATTCCATACTGGAAATGTACAATTTATTTTCTATGCTCAGTGGAAATTAAAGCCATTTCTCATTTTTATGCCTATTTTTTTCTTGTAATTTAGTTACGCTTTCAAGGTCTTAAAACCTTGGACAATGCAATGGACTGGTCCTGCTGTAAGTAACCGCCCATGTTTTTATGCATCCTTATATGCCTCCTTAGTTTGATAGGCCATAAGGGAATTATTTTAATAATTTTGTCTTTTCAGTTTCTATAGCTTTGTAAGATGGGATTTTTTTATGATGGTACTCTGTTGATTTGTGTTACTAAGCCAACGAATATATATAAAAAATAATTAGAAAAGAGTATTTTATTAATTTTTTTAAATAGTTACTTTATTTCTGACTCTACAGAATTGACGGATTTTGTCTAATATGATTTATATAAGATTAACAAATTAATAAATACATGTAACGGCTGCAGCTAAATAAATAAATAATAATAATAATAGTGCCGCAAATCTGCCTCTGGTCGCAAAATTTTTTTCCTCGATTAATACGAAGCGTGTAGTCAAGAAAAGTTAAAAACGTCAGAATAGTAACGAGAGACTTTCGATCAACCCTTCGGTCAACATTAATGTAGGCTACACAATATACAAAAATAAATGTGAAATTAACTTAAAAACGATACTCGGTAATCTGCGTAATAGCCTACACGTTGCTAATAATTTTAAAAATACATAAAAGTCCAAACTGCATAATCATAAATAATTGTAGTAAGAATTACGTTTCCCAAAAAGAATAAGACGGTTTGCTTTTTATTATTATAGTAAATAATATTTGTATTTATTACTTATTTTACATTATATCCAGAGGCAGTTCTTATTTTCAAAGTTGTACATAATATTAACTGTAGACGTGGACTGACAACCAGAAATATTAAAATAGTTTTCGTCTTAATTTTGAACATATTGTTTTAGAATTTAAAATAAAGTATTATCTGTATAAAATAGTTAAATGAACTTGAACACAGCACGTGTGCATTTATTTTTTGAGTTATTTTAATTTCTGTGCAATTTAGCGAAAGATTTCTCAAACAAAAATCCCTGTTATCTTTAAGTTAACTTTACGTCGAATAAATTAGAGTTGTTTATTTTTACTTTAAAATAAACATTTAATTATTCAATTTTCATTCTAAAACGATGTGTTTAGGAGATAGAGTTACACATTACACTGCAATAAAGGATAAATATTTCAAAGTTGCAGAAGCATTGCATCATCCAATTTATTTTGCCATGTCGAATTCTAGAGTCATAAAAATAACGACAACTGCAACAAACAAAAAAATAAAAAATAGGACATAAAGAGTGCTAAAATACAGAAGTTAGCGTATGGTAAATACAGTAGGCTATTCTTGGTTGGATGTAACATCACACGCTGAATGGTTTAAAATTGTTCACTGTATGCACGGGCACAATTCATCAGAGTATTTAAATAATATTAAACATTAAATTCATTAAAAAAACGTATCTGATAAGGTACATATAGCCTACTTTTCATACTAATAAAAAATGCTGGATTGCTTCAATCCATGGTTGAAGAAAATATTTACAAACCAAACCGATGTGTTTAATTACCAGAAAATGTCCATTGACCCAAACAAGCATTTTTATAGTGTATTAAAATCTATATTTAAAATAAGACATTGACTAGAAAGAGATTTTAAAATAATAAAATGTTTTCTCTTGTCCTTAAGTAGTCCTACATTATTAGTCTTTCCAAATGTATAATTGTGAGCAGTTTTTTTTCGCGTTTATTGTTAAACAGTTGAATAAATCCAGTTGTCTGTGAACGGTCTAAATAGGCCGTTGATGGACATAATAATAATAATAAATAATAATAATTCTACTAAATATACATTTAAAATAATCTAGTTGCTTTTCACATGTTCTGTGTAAGCGAAGGTTGCATGCAGAGACAGCGCATGTTTTCTTGGAACAGAATAGACTTACACTTAATTTTGCGTGGCTTGATGTAACAGTGCATAAAATGGAGGCAGTAAAATCTAATTAGTTGTTTCTCTGGTCGTAAAGTAACTGTGGGAAATGAAAGCAACTGTGGTATGAAAATATCTTGCAGCTGTTCAGCACTGCGTTGTTCGGCTTCTCATTTTCCCCGGCAAATTACTTTCACGGTTCTGCTCACCTTTCTCTCAATGCTGCGAACTAACAAAAGAAAATAACAATCTATACAAAAAACTTGAATATTTATTCGATTATTTAAAAAAACGTCATAAAAATTAGGAAAATGTCAGTGGCTTTTTTTAGTTTACAAATTCATTATGATTGCTGAATTATTTCAATAATAGTCTATTTTGGGAAAGCAGATTATCGATCGTCCTTGAATGAACTTGGATAAAAAACGATGTTCACCACACGGTGGCGGTGTTACTCTAAAAGCTGACAGGAACGCGCGCCGACCAACATCATAACCTACGCAGAAAGAGTAATGAGTCGTTGCACTCATGTTTTTATTACAAAAGTCAGTAAAAATACAGTAGGCTACCGAGTTTTTTTTTTAAGGAAAAAATTTAATTCGCGAATAGAATAAATAAAAATCGCAGATATTAAACATGGAGCTTCTGTCGTATATTCAAGATGCAAAAACATTATGGGTGGTCTGCGTTTCTACATGTGAGCTGTCTGATTAAACAAACAAACCAAAAACTTATGCTATGCCTTTGAGTGTTAAATTGACCTGCTTTACAAACATATTATTGCAGTACAACATTCAATTTATGTAGCCTATGGCAAATATATAAACATCTTAATATCTGAAATAAGCTATAGGCCTACTTAATATCGTGTGTGTCTCGGTTGGCACTGAAATGGTTTACCAATAACACTCCAACACCCCCCACCACTACCCCACCTAAGAACCCCCGCCTTCCCAAGAACTCCCTCTCTCCCCTTTTTCATCCCCATTTCCACTCTCTTGTGCTCTTCCTATCACCAGATCGCGCTTTGTCTGTTGTTTGGAGATGGCGAGGCAATCTAAAGATAAAAGGAATCAATAACTGACGCCCATATGAAATGCAACTCACTTTCAAAGAGAGTGAAAAGGAAAACTATTTATTGCTCGGGAACCCTCACCAAGGAGTCATGTGGGTGTAGCTACGGATAAATGTTAAAAATCGACTTGGCATTAATATTTACGACATTTTATGCACTTAGTTTCTATTTGGATGCATTTCCTTGTATTGCAATAGTAAGCCTGATTTGCTTGAATTATTCAGACTGTTTGGTCTCAATACAGTTGTCAAACTTCGTTTCCTTTTTATCCGCAAGCAATGAGTTCTTACTTCGTCAATTCCCTCTTCACTAAATTAAAAGGAGGCGATTCACTGCGATCCAACTACTATGAATGCTCAGGATATGGGCAGGATCTTGGAGGCAGATCATCTGTGCTGTACGGTCACAACACTGGATCTGCTTTTCAACATACGGCACAGTTCACGGACTTCTACCACCACGGTACACCATCCTTCACCCACGCGTCTTACCAACAGAACCCATGCGCGGTACCTTATCCCGGAGAAGCCACGGGAAACATCTTAGGACAGGACGGGTTACAGAGACAGTCCTTCTTCGCCTCACCAGATGCGGATTTTACGCAATTTGGGGATTGTAATTTGAAGGTAAACGGTATCAGGGATGATTTGGAAAGTGCAGAACCGTGCGCAGCGCAGCTCTTTCCGTGGATGAGACCACAAGGTGAGACGAGAAACTAGAAACACCTCTGGTTACCCTAAAACACTATAGACAATAGTTGGCCTACGTATTACCCCCCAATTTAACGCTTTATGGCACCTATTGACTACTGGTAAATTGCACCCTTTAAGAAAATCCGGAATGCTCCGTACACATGGCTTAATGGTAATAAAACTGTGTTGGTTTTGAATCTTTTATTACTTTATTTTTTGTGGTTTAAAGAAATCGAAGCCACACTCTAAAAAGAAAAAGGTTGGGTTGTTTCAACCCATCATTGGGACAAACCTTAGAAATTGTTCATATTTGACTCAACCATCAGCATTTTGGATTGAAACTGTTTTTTAGATGTTGTTTATATTAAATAAAAAAGTAAATTAATTCCATCTGTTATTTCTTTTTAGTGTTTGATGAATTTGATGCGTTTTGTGAGATTGATGAAGCCATATCCATGTAATAAAGTATTTGAAGTAATTGTGTTTGTTTAAACAGGACTAAAACAACCCAGCACTGGAAAATTTAAACATAGCAGTTGGGTTTGTTCTACTCGATCATTTTTAATTGTGTATTTGATTTAATATAACGCATGTTTTTCCCCACAGCTACCGGTCGCAGAAGGGGCAGACAGACCTACAGCCGCTATCAGACCCTCGAGCTGGAGAAGGAGTTCTTGTTTAATCCTTACCTGACCCGCAAACGGCGCATTGAAGTGTCTCATGTTCTGGCCCTTACTGAGAGACAAGTGAAGATCTGGTTTCAGAACAGACGCATGAAGTGGAAAAAAGAGCACAACAAAGACAAGTTTCCCAGCAGCAAAGCGGAACAAGAGGAGATGGAGAGAGAGAAGGAAGAGGGCAGCCAGGTATCCGAAAAACTCACATCAGATGAGGACTCCGAAAAAGTTTAAATTCTAAAGAGCCTGCTGACCATAAACACATCATTGGTCAAACTGAAATGAATATTAACACACTCTTCCGTCTTTCAGACTTTAAAGGCATTATGTATATCAAATATAAAGGCAATCATATCTCATCACTAAATTCATGTTGTCGAAAACTGCAGCCTTTGAGGCAATTGATGTTGTTAATATTAAATAAAGGAATAATTGCTGTTTCTATTAAGAGTGTTTGGATGAAGCCATATCAGTTTTAAGTGTTTGAAGGTTCCACTGGTCTGTTTGTTTTTTTACTCTTTAGATTTACTGTTAGGGCTGGCATATAATGGAAAGGCTGTGCATGGCCCCGCATCTCTTTCATAAGCACTGGGAGTCTCCATCATTTATGTTCACTTCAGTTACTCTAGATAAGTTGACAATTGCTTTTCAGGATCAGCAGTAGTGAGTGCATTGCTGTATATCTCACTGTAGTGAAAAATGCACTTTTTGTGATTGTTAATTACTGTACGAAATGATGAATCAAGTTTACAGCTCTTCAACCGAACTACCTAATGGCTCATGGCGTCAATCATTTAGTCAGTGTATTCATGGGTGATGAGAGGATGGATGAAACGCATAATGTTGTGCTACAATTTTTTGTGTAAATATTTGATATTACAGTTCAGTGGAAGCACTGTCCTATTGTATTTTCTATTGTCTTTAACTGGAAGTGGTTCCTGAAAGAAGCCACAATAAAACTGAAGAAAAGCATCATTCGTCTCCTTTGTTCTGTTTCCTTTCAATTGCAATGCTTTAATAATAAAAAAACAAGACTAAAGACCTAAAGAAAATGTCACACTTTTACAAGCGGATCAGGTCTTGCGCACGACACATTACAGTTAAACCTCCACGACCATGACACGTAAACACCATGTTAAGGTTTTAAAGTGTTTAAAGCACCTGGATTAGATGTAACAAGAAAATGTTAGTGGTGACAACATATTTCAACCAAAAAAGTAAAGTAATAATAAATAAACAATGAAAATTACAACCAAATTTTTTCCCATATTTACAAATCACTGGAGTATTTATTGACAGCAAAGGGTCAACCAAAACAATTTGACCCCAAGCCAAAGTTCAGTAAAGAACTAAGGAGACAGTTTATTGGCTTTTATTACAGATTAGATTCTCGAGGAGTCTGGTGTCAATCTTTGGCTCTTTTGTGATTGTACACCAAAAACAGGATTCCTCTCGTTGAGGTACATTTTTTTCTCAGAGATCTGGCTGCCATCAGTCGAAATTCTGAAAATAAATATTTGAAGTTGGTGAAGTCATGTTGGTGGCCTATACTGTGTAATTTACTGGTGAGTATTGTTAAATTGTATGCTATATTAATTTGGAAAGCACTGTATATTGATTTATATTAGTTTTTATAAACAATTATGTGATGGGAAATATCTATAATAAATATATTATTTCGCAGTAAATTAAATTATGGGATGGTAAATTAAACTATGATTGAGTTGAACAAAATTCAAGGTTTTCTCTCTGGTAAATCTTTCACAAAATACAAAATATAAGCAAACACAACAACTACACCAATACACTACAATAATACAATTAATGAGATAAATTACAACATTATTTTTTAACATTATTTTTTAACAGAATATGTAATGAGAAACAAATTGTTTTAAACCTTTTTTGTTCTTAGCGATGACAACTTCTTGGCAAAATCCTAAATATAACTACATGGACATTTCATTTTGTAGTCTTTATGTAGGCCCACACAACGCTCTGAAGCTGCAAAGCTCATTAAAGATGCTATTAAATTATATGATATTATATTATTTTAATATGATCCTTAATCTACAGTATATTTATTTATATAAAAATAATATAATAGACGTATATATAGAGTGTGTATTTCAATATAAAAGTTAACTATTTATTTTCGAATTGACCTTACGATATGTTCCGATATACAGGCCCCAATTTTGTTCTTTAGCGAAATCCTATACTCGACACTTCAATTATTATTATTTTTTAACGAATCAGACACCGAATATTAAAAATAAATGGACAGACCATTTTGGCTGAGACCACAAGGCCGAAAAGATCAAGAGTATTTTTAGCAAAGAGAG
This sequence comes from Misgurnus anguillicaudatus, assembly GCF_027580225.2. Classification (NCBI taxonomy): domain Eukaryota; kingdom Metazoa; phylum Chordata; class Actinopteri; order Cypriniformes; family Cobitidae; genus Misgurnus; species Misgurnus anguillicaudatus. The sequence goes on from NC_073340.2 coordinate 22,510,494, forward strand.
AGTGTGATGGCCGCTTTGATAAGCCTGTGCATGCTACCTGTTATTAAATAGAAAAGGCGAAATAAAATATGTTGAATGTTTATATCAACATGTACAATGTTGTTACAATGTTATTAAACATTGCTCGCGCACAAAACAACAACAAAAGCACAATGTACACATGTTTTAGTAGTTTAACAAAAGCCAAAAAGATAGACATAGCCCTTTACAAGTAACTCAAGAATTTCACTTTTGTGACATGTTTTGAAAGCCAAAGGACTGTACAATTTATACCAATACATGGTTTAGACAAATGGAAAAAAATAGGAGTGTGTCCTGTCCACGCTGTTCACAATATGACATGTTGGTTGGGTTGGACATGTTATAGACTGGAGGACGAAGACTACATACACGACTACATACACGATATATTGAAGACTACATACACGACTACATACACGATATATTATTAAACTACGTAGTTTAAAGTGTGTGTGTGTGGTTGTTTGTGTGTTTATTAATAAACAGAGATTTCAATAGACTCTGACATAAATCAGAGTTTTAAAGGCCACGTTATAAGAAAAACGATGAAAACGGTGTAGGACAGTATATGTATAACTAAATCTGGTAATTTTCTGTAGTCTGGCCGTAAGCCATTATAAAAGTGTTCTTGGGACCAAAACTGTGCCCATCAGCATGTCAAACTATTTATCAAATAATTTTAAGGCCATTCGATCAGTTAATATTTTTTTTTTTACATTTTTACTCATTAAAAGCTGCATGCTTTCATATTTCTGAGTATATCAAAACCACATCCTAAAACAACTTCCCATGAGCAACTATGTATTTGTTGATCTGTAATGTAAGCTATGTAAAAAATTAACTGAAAAGAGATAAAATTTAAAACATTCTAATAACAATTCTATGCCACAAATTATTCGTTGCGTATACTTTCATTTTACATTGGCTAAAAAGCACTGTAAATTTATGTGTTTAACAGTATCTAAATATTCAAAATTATAAGAATACTTTGAATTGTTTTACTTTAAAATGTGAAGCAAAAACATACATTAAAATTGTTTCTTTTTTACCTTATACCACCATTTTCTGTGGGTTCGATGAAAAAAAATCCCCAAAATGAAAGTGAAATTTTCTAAAATGTGTCCCATATTAAATTAATAATGATCTGATTTATTAAAAAGGGGAAAAGAAAATGCTATTTTATAATCTTTTAATACAGGTAACCAATAGCAGCACATTTATACTAATTATGACAAAAATACATTTCAACCAAAATATAACCATTCTTTATACAATTTCTAGTATCTGACAATTGATTTTGATTTTCTATTTTTTTTCGTAGGACAACATTTTAGATAAACTACAAACTGAGTGTAATAGAAATTTGTATTTTAGAAACATAAATGGACATTTTTACATTACGAAGTTCTTCGAATCCACTTCAAGAAAAGATAATTTGCAATTCGTGTCGATGAAAACACAACCTAAACATTGCTAGAAAAATAATAAAAAAATACATTTGGATTTTGAGTAGCAGACTTTCCTCTACTATGGCCTACAGAAAATAAAATGAATGTGTAAGTTAAAATGTAACGAATATAATGTAGATACACTGCCAATATCCTAAAATAAAACGCTTTGGCATTACATACAATTTACACATATTGTTACAGTACCATTAGCCCAGAACAATGTCAAAGTACATAATAAGCTTAAGTTTGTACTTAAAAAATATAAATAATTATTAATGTATACCTCTTATGCTGCTTTTAGGCCTTTTTTGGACAGCATGCACTGGTGAGCTTCAAGAGCATTGCCTTCTCGAGGGTATAACCTACAGCCCATGCCCGGTCACTTTTGGGTTATACTGTTTTATTGCCCCAATAAACGTCGGAAATAAGTGTTTGTTCCTAGATACAGGAAGCAATTCTTTCCTCCACGCATGTTTAGTGCTGTAAAAAGCTTACACGTTCCATTTGTCTATTCTTCTCTTAAAGTCACCTGACAAAAGAATGCACACAATTGAGAAAACGTGGAATAGTGTCCTATTATTTTAGGGTAACTGATGTCTTTCAGTTATAGCCACTTGTGCTAAATTCTGTAGGAAACGGATCAAGCATTAATTCTTATAAGGTTAGGGTTAGGTATGTCATCAAACCCGTTCTTATTGTTTAGCTGAATAAAAAATGCGATTTATACAAAATACCTTTATACAAGTACTGTACCTGATAAGGCATCTCTAAAATCATTCTTACAAATACTTTCTCTGATAAAGAAAAATAACATATTTATCTATGGTTTTTAATAACGTGTAGTCGTGCTTTTTCTATTTTAACGAATAAAGATGGCGGCGACCGAGTTGCTGCTGAAGCAAAGCAATAAACTCACAGCTGTTTATGAAAATTTACAACTTTGTGGTAGAACTTTATGTGTGATTCTGCAAGTGGATTGGCTGAAAAAGGTCACGTGGACAGCTCTCTGTGAACATGAACTTTTTATGATTTCCCAAGTGGCTATAATGCAGCATTCTTTTGGTCAGGGCGCAGTCAGTAGCACCTCTGTCCTTATGTACTTAATGTTTTTACGTTTTGTTAAAGGAGAGGAAGAGGAATTTCTCTTGACTTAGCGATTTGTTTGCGTTAATGTGGATGGTGAGCACGCGACGTCATGCTAGCACGAAGCGTCTTCAGATTTTCACATCAGCTAGGAGTGCATGGGTCAAGATACAGGGAGGACCTCAGTTCATTCTTACCCAATTTGTCAAGTTTTACCTCAGTCTGTCTTACATCCAGTAACGTGACTTGAGATGGTAAATAGACGGATCTTCGTGATTATTTTGGAGCATTCCCCTGAACCGATGATGAACGGAAGAGGAAAGGTAGGACTGGACCTACAAGGTTCTTCACTTCACTTAGTCCAGCGATGTCATGCAAACCGGTGTTAATAGATTTGATTAAAACGCTGTCCTATTTAGTGTGCCTTGTATACACAACATAAAGAGACAAGAGTTAGGGCATCATGTTGATAAGAATTGATATGAAGAGACCTCACGCGTCCCATGATGATTTGATGCATAAAGATCGACTTCATGCGTATCGCATTTTTTTTTAGATATGCTCAAAAATGCATGCTGCTTAATTTGGGGGGAAATTATTATTATTCAGTTACAAGATGACCGCTTCATTTCGTGGTTTTTAGATTTATAGGGTGTATTAAAGTTTAGAAATCAGCATTAAGTTTCTGAATAAGCAATTCTCTATTATCTCCTAACTGCTTACCGATTTTGTCATTTTCTATAGAAAAGGAGCTATGAAAGTTGAATGTTTTTAACATTTAGTTTTTTGTGTTTATTAGCAAGTGTTTCTCGGACATTTATGAAATATATTTTTGCATTATTAATGATGGATTCACGTTTTAAAGACTATCAAAAAATAGGCCTACTTAAAGAGACGCTTTTGATAAAAAATGAACTCTTCAGAAAACCTAAAAAGCATCAACAAGCTTTCTTATTTATTAAAGATGTTTATAGGGAAAATGAAGACAGTTAAGAAAATACTTGTCAATTAAATGTATTACAAAGTGCAGTCCTTTTTAACAGCACTTTTGGACAGTTTCATAATTCTTAATTAAAATAATGAATAACAACAAAGGAAAGTGTTTTGAAAAACAACCACATGGGAAATGGTTGTAGGTGAACCCTAAACAAGCACACCTTATGTCAATTCTTGCTCTGTGATGTCATCTAGTGACGAGATTTGGTAACTGTGGTGAACGTCTTGGTTTGGGAGGCGCTGTCTCTGTTTATGTGATCTGACTGACTTCACGACCTCTAGCATCCATAGGCTCTAGGTTTTGGGTCGACAAGTGCAGTTTGTTAGATGTTTTAGTCTTGTATCTTTATATTTATTAAAATTATACAAAATATTCCTCCCTTTACTTATAAATTGGCTTTGGACTGAAATTTGTGTACTTTGGATGTCCTTTGTCCTTGTACGCTTTCTTTTTGTTTTTCTGTGATTGAGGGGACCACCGTACATATAACAGAAATGAATAATGGACTCTTATATCCAATATTTAGTCGGATGGTGGGAAATGTAAACTTTAATTCGATATTACAATGCACTAGATATTTTATGTTGTCCTATATACAATGTCCCTTACGAGAATTAGCAGTGGTTTTATTGTGGTAAAAGTGTAGTAACCATGTTTTTTTGGTGTATTGATTACTATCAGCAAAACTATGGTTTTACTACACGAACCATGGTTTAACTGTAGTTTTTGAAAACCATGTCAAAGTTTTTGTCAAAACCATGGTTATTTTGTGGTTACCATGGTTTTACTACAGTAGCCATGGTTTTTTGGTTTTAACTGTAGTAAAACCATGGTTAATTTTCGTAAGGGGTACATTTTCAACTTTATAAGAACGTACCAGCAATCCAAGGGATAAACAACAATAACGTCATTTTGAACTAATGAAAAGACCCTATCGATATTCAATACCTCTAAAGATCAATTTTTATTAATTTACAGAAATTGATAGTGATTAATGGTTAGTCTTTTCCTTTGAGGGTTAATAAAATGCTAAAATTGGATATACTTTATTTATGTGTATTAAACACAATATTTCAATTAAAATATCTAAAAGCACCGACGTTTTATTTTAGACAAAATATTTTGTGAGATTTGAAATTGAAACGAAGGGGATGCTTTATTTGTGGATTGGGTTGAATTTAAATTTGATCGATTGTTAAGCAAGTTTCAAGTTTATGTTGTCTATAATATTAAATGTTGACTTGTTCTATGCATTACATGGGCCTATTCCTTGCATAATAAGCAAGGCCATAATATTTAGTAGTGCGAAAATAATCAAGAGTTAATACGAAATATAGGCCTTCTGAAATTATTGTGCCATGGGAACAACATTTTCTTCAAACCAGCATATTAGTCTTCAGAAATTAACCTACTGCATTTATTTTATTGTATTGATAATATTGTTTTATAATAAAGATTGAACAGCGAAACTGTTAGTAGCCTAATTGCTTTTATAAATTGCTATGGTGAATATTTGTTCTTGGGAGTCTGTCCGTGAATTTGTGAATTTTCATCGGGCCAATCAAACGTTTGTATTAAAATGTCCAAAATTTCTGACTAACCAGAAAGTCGATTTTAAAGCGAGGCGCAAAATTGTAAAATTATTGAGCCGCATTTTTCGTTAATATGTCTGCAAAAGTGAATTATGAGCTTTTATAAAGCGCGTAATTGTTGATATTATCGTATTAAATGTTTTATTTTTTAAATAAAGCGCAAAAAAACACTTGGGTGTTGGGTGTTTTGATGTGCTCGGGGATTCCATTCTGTGCAACAAGAGGGCCCCCACCTTAAATGTTACCCTGTCGCCAGAAATGCTCAGGATTGGTCAGGCACTGATCAGCTGGTTTCTTTCCCCGCGGTCTCAGATTGGCACCTCGCCACCCCCCTTCGGCTAAAACCAAATCTCAGATAAAGTAATGGCAAAAACCACTTGGACTATAAAACACAACAAATCATAACACTCGGACAATAACACTGGCCACCCCATGAGTTCCTATTTCGTCAACTCAACTTTTCCCGTGTCTCTACCCGGGGGACAGGAGTCTTTCTTGGGTCAGATACCGCTATATTCCTCTGGATATACAGACCCTTTAAGACACTATCCAAGCGCCACTTTCGGAGCGACCAATGTCCAGGACAAAGTTTACACCTCGTCGTACTACCAGCAAGCTGGAGGGGTTTTTGGGAGAGCCGGATCCACCAGTGCTTGTGACTATACTACATCCAACCTTTACCGAAGCGCGGAGCGTTCGTGCGCTCTCGGAGGTTTGGAAGACTCGCTGGTCCTAACCCAGGACCAGTGCAAGACGGACTGCACTGAACAGGGCACAGAAAGATATTTTAACAGTGAAGACAAATCGTGTACCCCGGTTTACCCGTGGATGCAAAGGATGAACTCGTGTAATGGTAAGATACACATTGAGATGCTTTTTGCTTTTTAGAATTTTAAGTCACATTACTTTCCACTACGTACTACACTGTTAAAAATAGGTTATTTGTCAGACTGTTTGGTGGTATAAAATAACCTTTGACATTTACAGAACCTTTCTATTGGAGAAAAGGTACTCTGTAACAGAAAAGGTTATGCATAATATTAAAAAGTAAGAAAGAAATGGTTCTTTTAGGAACGTTTGACTGAACGGTTCGTAAGGAAATAAAAATGGTTGTTCACTGCGAAGAACCACTTATAGCACATTTATTTTTTAAGACTATATGTCAACATTTTAACATATTGTTTACCAATTAAATCTGCATTCTTGAAAATAAGTTATACGCAGTTTAAATAAATAGCCAACGGGGGCATCGTAAACATTGCAATTTCTAGCAAAACATTACTTTGACCTTTATTTTCCAAAATTGTAAGCACGACAAACACGATGTGTTTTTATACACTGAAACACTTTCGACATGATTCCATAAAGAAACAGATCCCCACATGCATGCACAATGAACGCAGTTTTCAATTCTGATGGCACCGAAGTAATAACAATTATCACGATAATGATAATTGTGGCACGTGTAACGGTAGTATTTTATCTGCTGTACTGTCTCTGCTTTACTGTTGACATGTCTGTTTTTCACTTTTTTGACAGGAATGCCTGGCAGCACTGGTCGCAGGGGTCGTCAAACCTACACTCGGTTTCAGACACTTGAACTGGAAAAGGAGTTCCACTTTAACAGATATTTGACCAGAAGGCGAAGAATTGAGATATCACACGCTCTGTGTCTGACGGAGCGACAAATAAAAATATGGTTTCAAAACCGTAGAATGAAATGGAAAAAAGAGAATAAAGTGATGAACTCCACAAAAGCCAGCGAAGAGGAGGATGGTGGAAAAGCCGAATAAATGTTAAAAACAATTTATGAGGAATCCCTAAAACGTTGTACATATCATGTAGTTTAATTAATTAACAAGTACTGTGCTGCCCAACAAGAAAACTACCTATTACATTAATGTCGACATAAAATCTTCAATAGAGACATTTCCTTGTGATTAAACCACGGTTTTGTGGTTTAAAACTAGGCATCCACACCATCTCTGTAATGACAGGAAAATATATGGGAGATAATTTAACCACTATTGTGTTTGGCCTATCTATAATAAACTAATAAGACAGCCGCTGTCTCATTGTTTGAACGATTCTAATGTCTGTTTGAAGGATAACTTGAGTTCCTGTTTAACATGCTTAAAGCTTTGATCTGAATATGTATTTTAGTCCATGTTGTGTGCTAGAAAGGGGGATATTTTGATGTTTAATTTATTGGGGCGTCATGTTTGTGTATGTGTATGTGAATGCACTAAGAATAATACGTTAGCAATGCCATTTTGTCAATAAAATAATTGTTTAACAATAATGGTTTGCCTTTGTGGTTTATGGTTTATCAGGACATGTGTGCTTGCACTGGTTTTAAGAGTGATGTACCGCGTTAGCCATATAAACATTTCATTATTACCATCTTTATGCGTTTGTGTAAAGAACTCTACTAGACATGATATCAAATGTTTTCTAATACACATGTGCTTTTTTGGTATGTTTAATAAAATTAAAATAAGCATCCAAGTGAAGCTATGCTGGAAAAATCAGGCAATTCGACACTACGCCCACCTTGATCTCATTTACTTGACACATAAAAAGAAAAAAAAGAAAAAAAAGACAACAACTTATATGTTAATAAACCAAAATGTTTCATACCGAGGCACTTTTCTTATGGCAAAGAGTCGCTTAATCATTCAGGACTGCCTTTAATCTATAAAAAACACAAAATATATATTTTTAAAGGACGTGAAATATTTATCAATCGGTATAATTTTGTCTTAAATGCATTTGCAAATAAAACTATTTATTCTGTGCAGTAAAAATGTATCGTTAAAGGATGCTGCAAAGCTCCCGAAATGTGCAGGTGTTTCGGCATTTTTACAATTCTCCCAGTAGGTGACGCCCTCTGCTAACGTGGGATGAGGCGCGCGATGGGGAGGCACCATTGAGTTGAACCTAACGATCATCATTTCGTCATCATTTGTAACCATAGAGCATGAATTACCTCTTGAAGTCATCAGAGAGAATTTACGACTGGTCAACAAAGGCACGTGATGCCCTAACGCTCTCCCATATTTGGCCGCATACATGGCAAAAACGAAGTACAGTGCATTGCTATAATTCATTATTACATCATAAATTGTGCGGCGCTGGATTTTAACGACCAAGATCTACAAATCAAGACATTTTAAAACATCCAAATGAGCTCTTATTTTCTAAACTCGTTCTCAGGGCGCTATCCAAATGGGTCTGACTATCAGTTACTAAATTATGGTACTAACGGCGCTATGAACGCTTCTTACAGGGACTCCACCAGCATGCATTCCGGGTCTTTCGGTTACAACTACAATGGAATAGACCTTAGTGTAAATCGTCCCAACAATGGCCATTTCGGGGCAGTTGGAGATAATTCTCGCGCTTTCCAAAACCAGGGTCAGGACACCCGGTACAGACAGTCGAGCTGCTCGCTCTCGTCTCCAGATCCCCTGTCTTGTGCCACCAGCGAGGCTCTGGAATTGAAAGGTTCATCTCCTCCATCTGACCAGGGCACACCAACGGGCAACAACAGACTCAACAGCAACAGCAACAATCTCACCAGCAGCAATAGCACACATTTTCCAGACACTGACGAGACCAACGTCTCGTCCGAGACCGAGGATGGAGCACAGACTAACAGCACCACACGTACGCAGAAGCAAGAATCTGTCGCGACCTCGACTACAACACCCAACGACGGTCAAAGTCCACAGATATTTCCATGGATGAGGAAGCTGCACATTAGTCATGATATAAACATCTCTATTATTTTTATTTATAGGCGTCAGCCATATCTAGATGATGCTCAAAATAGTTTACAGTTAAGTTGCTATACGTGGCTCAAAATGCATGCATGCTTGTATACTCTTCAGAATATTTTAAGCTTTATTCGTTTTGAACTAACAAATCTAATAATGATAAAACGAACCATTGATTTCACCTGAGTAGAGTTTAAATATAGTCAATAAGCACTAATGGGAGGTAACTGTAGAATTATTGTGCACCAGTAAAACCATTAAATGGAACACTAGCCTACTAAATGAAACCAAAATCAGTCCAACAATTTTGTAATTCCCTTTCCGCTTGATCGCATGGTGATGTTTGCTTATTATTTCTTTGCCCTTGCTTACGCCAGATATGACTGGACCTGATGGGAAACGGGCTCGAACAGCCTACACTCGGTACCAGACGCTCGAGCTGGAGAAAGAGTTCCATTTCAATAGATATCTCACGCGCAGGAGGAGAATAGAGATAGCTCACGCGCTGTGCCTCTCAGAGAGGCAAATCAAAATCTGGTTCCAAAATCGCAGGATGAAATGGAAGAAGGACAATAAACTGAAAAGTATGAGTCTGGCTACAGCGGGGAGCGCTTTTCAAAATTGATCATATATCGTTATCGGTTGAAAATTCGACTACTGTTACAGCGCTGCACCTTTCGGCTTGTTGATATCACCTGACAACGTGTAATTCTCCTGTGCAACGGAAATTGTCAGCTGTTGAATATTGTTATCACTTATGCTAAACCAGTTACAATTGCCATACAATGAGTGTGAATGTCAAGTGTGTCAAGTTTATACATTTGTGGAGGAAAGCATGTTCCATGTGAGCTATTCGTGCAACGTACCCTAGACTTGTTACAAAGATTATGTACAACTCGCACTACCTATAACACTATCTTAAAAGATAGTGAAAAAAACGCAAATTTTTGTTGTATCCTTGAACCTGTATTGAAACGTCATGTATTATTCACGCAACATGCTATATTCTTGTTATGTGTCAGGCTTAATGATTTCTCGTAGATGATACCTGCATCTCGAGAAAAATAAATATTTTCGCACTTACAATTTGTGTACTTAGGTTGCAGCACAAGATTATTTTGGGCTCGTAAGATGTCCTATGAAGAATGTCTTTATACAGTAGTGACCAATATGTTATTTGTAGTGCACAATGTGAGTTATGGACGTTCTGTGTTAAAAGTTGGAGAAAAAAAATGTTTTGTCATTGACATGTTAATGGTATCTGCCTTTTTGTATTTGTGTCTAAAATGAAAATAAGTTCATTCTAAAAGAAAAATAAAGTTTTCTCTCAGTCTTATATAGTTTCTGTTTGCTCTGTAAGGCCTATTTGATTTGTCATCCAATGGACCATAAATTATATTTTGTACAAGTGCTCACTTTATCTGCCAGTTCATCTCCTGATATTTTACTCTTTAAATTATTATTCTCTGATATAGCTGCAGGTCAAAAACCTGTTAGGCCTATTACATAAAACTAATAAAATAAAATGACAACTGATCGTGTATCATTCCGCGTAAGCATTCCTGCGTTCTGCGAGGATATTTTGGTTTCTTTATCGCAGGCAATCTTATTACTCAGCATTTGTGTAACAGCAGTAGCTCAGCAACTTCACTTACCTAGCAATGCTTAAATTAGACGACTTGAACGCCATTTCTATAGGTTATTTTAACCATTTGCATTATTTGTATGAAACACAACATACATAATCCCAGTGTATTTTGGATGATGCCCTCTCAAAACACCAACATGTAACTCTTGGTGGCTCTAAAACATCACGTGAGGTCCATAAAGTTAGTTTTATGGTTTTAGGGGGGTTGACAATGTGCTTCATAATTCACATTCTTGAATGCAACTGACTGTTTAACTGCTTCAGCGGGATTCTAAAGGTTGTGGGTAGCATGCGGACTCCTCTCAGTAAACATTCGTAATATTCAATGCTGACCTGCCTGTCAGCAATCATTTTCTTAATATCTTCTGCTAAAGGGGAAACGATACGCAAAATGTCTTCTTAAAAAAAGTAAGTCACATAAATTTCGTCTTTAACATTTCATGAATTAATTGTATTCAATACGATCAGGATTTTAGCCAAATAATATTTTAGTTAAAAGGATTTTACGGCAGCGTATGAAAAAATGCTTACGTTATTGATAAAAATTATTTTGTATCGTGTTATGCTAACCCGGCTGATTTTTTAAAAACTGCAAAGCTTTATTAAATGTGTTAATTTGATTGAAATAAATAGTTGCATAGAAAAATCTTCAGCGTCTTTCACTTCAAATTTTAAAATTATTTTAGTGTTGACCCGCAATATTTGAAATGAAGATATTTTCTCTAGTTGCTTTTTTAAAACTAACAAGGAAGGGTTACGTGGTAAATTATTTCATCAAACACCTGACAAAGCATGCAAAATATATTTAAAAAATACTCTCGATGTGTTTGCCTATTTGAACTTTGCAAATATGTGCAAAAAATTGAAGACATAGAAAATATGCTTGCTTCTTGTTTGTGTTTTAGTTAAAAGAAAAGCACGAGGTACAAGTAGAGGTGAGAACATGGTGTAACTGTACTATTTACCCCTGGTAGAAACGGTTTCTCGATTCATAACTATTAAAATCCCATTGTACTCCTATAATGTGTTTTGCATATTGATAGGGGTAATCTGGGCGCTGTTCTCATCAATTATTCATTGGGAAGGGATCACTCCGAGGTCAGGAGACGAGAGTGGCACACATGCCTTCCCAAGAAGCAAGGTTCATGCCAGACTGGATGGTAGTGCTATGCAGTTTAGGAATAAATTATGCGCCCTCACTCAGATATACAGTATATGCTGATTGTCTTGAAATTCATACTTGTAGTTATTATAAATATAACTAAATTGTTGAGAGAGACTGCGTTCACTTTGTGGGAGGTTTGTACTATCCGAAAATATAGATACAGAAAATATAATATAATATAATATAAATATTATAGTGTTTTAGCATAAATCGCAAAAAGCAATATGCCGTAAAGGTTTTGTTATGCTGTCATTTAGACCGATGTAACACTACTTCATCGCCAGCAGGGCCCGCCTCACACCGAGCTCCTGCTCTGTTCTTACCCATTGTGAATAGCGTGAAATTTTGATGGTTGTTTTTCGTTAATCAGAATTACACTTAGGGAGAAATAAATAAACGAACATGAACATATACTACTCGAAAATCGAAAGCACTTCCACTGGACAGTATTTATTTGTTGAGTTTAATGGTAGTATACTTGATTATTAAAAAAATAATAATAAATAAGGCAGATGGTAATTATAAGATATAAGATATTAACGACATAAATTAATAGCTTTTGGTGAAAAGCTAAGTTTGCAAATAAAAATGCTATTAATAAAATATTCAAAGGAATAAGTATATCAAGAATATACAAGACAGAAATCATTGTACTGTGACAGTGCGTGGCATGGTGAAGGATCAAAGTTCATGCTGAGGTCACTAATAGGGTCTGGTCTGGGATTATTGGCATCATTCTCAGGTCTTCTTGAAATGACAAAACTGGTAAAAAGAAAAACAATAAAGAAAAAAAGCGAGAGACTGTTATAAAAATGCTAACGAAAAACGCATAGATATAATATTATAGCTACGTCTGACAAAAGCATCCTGCACATTTTGGAGAATTTTCAGGCTATTTTAAATATATATTTAGAGGCAATTTTTGTATATTATCGTTCAAAATGTTTTAAATATTTAAACTGAATGTTTGGTTTAGATATAATCCCATTTTTACTACCCCTGCGTCCTTAAAATGTAAGTTGCAATGCTTAAAGAAGAGAATTGACGACGACAACAACAACAACAACAACAACATGGCAGGGTCAATTAAAAATAAAATGGTATTTCATTAGTGGTATTATTTTAGTAGTGGTATTTCATATGTCTGTTGTAAAATTGTGATAACATATTCAGGAAAGAATTAATCGAAGTTTGCAGCAGCATGTTTAATGAAGTTGATAAATGGTATTTCGCTTAAGGTTGTCTTGAATTTTTCAACTTGAATCGATCGTTATGCGCCCATAAGGTTGTGTGATGTCTGCAAAGAAGCTGGTAGAAGGCTAGACCTGCAGAGACACACACGAAATCAAAGTCTGGAAGAAAACGCCATATGGTTAATTACGTAAAATTATATAAATGGATTAAGTGCAAGTGTGCAAACTGGAGGCACAGAAAATAGCTACTACGAGAAAAAGGATTGAGGACCACACTTTGTGCAGACAGAGTAAGTTTACTTCTCTTTACATGGCCTCAGGATTTAATCCAGCTATGTGCAGTAAATCAGAAGTGGAATAATGTTATTTTCATTCCTGGTGGGCAGTTTGTATTGATCTAAATGATCAGACAATATGTTTACAGGAAAACTTCATTTACAGCCTAAACTGAGATACTAGTAAAGCATAATTTAATAATGCACTGTAATGTAAAAATTATATCGATTCTGAGAATTAAAGCATAAGAGCAAATAACTAATGACCAGATAAAAGAAGGGGTGGGGTGTATTGGGATTAGCTGTTCATTGATAAAATAATGAAATGCTTACCAGGAACAGTTGTCATTGGCCTTGTAAAACACCGTTTGAAATCATGGGATCCCTGTCATCTATATATACCCTGTAGATCCGAATTTGTGTGAATTAAGAGTCGCAAATTCGTGTCTTGGGGGATATGTAGTTGATATAAACACAACGCCAAATGGAATTGCTGTGCATTTTCTGTTTTTGATTGTAATTCCAACAATAGATGTAATTTAATGTTGGAAACCCGTTTCTTGGGAGTTCGTTTTGCATGTGAAAGTCTTGAAAAGTACACAACACCTGATGGCGCTACATCGTGTCATACAGTAACAAATTCTGGCCTTTTCCTTTTATGGAATTTCATTTAATAAATTCTTTATATTTCCTGCAGCATCAATTGTGTTGAGGGTTTGCACTTTTCTTTTTATCTTTTGTAGCACGTCTAAAATATCTCAATTGTACGACAGAGCTCCTTTTCCAGATGCAAACCAAAAATGCTGAATTTCCAAAGGCACACAGAGGCTCAGTAGCATAACTGCTATATCTGACGACTTTATAAACTACTATAGAGAATATTTGAGGATGTGATGTTCATGACATTTCAGTAAAACTGTTTCTTTAGTGTTTATATTTTAATATCATAATTAAACTTGACTTTATTTTCATTTATTTTCATATAGCAACAAACATATACCAATGAGACTATCTGGGGACACCAAAGGACTCCACGTGTCATTCATGAATCCTTACAGACTGCAGATAATCGAGAAGTAACATGACAGGTATTTTTTCCCATACATTCAGATAATTCAAATACTGTTAAATGTTAATTGATGAAAGAGCTTCTTGACACTTTACTGATTTTTTTTTTGCATTTATAATAGCTTACATACTAAAACAATACACAGTAATTGTCTATTTGTATCTCACAATATTACTAAGTGTAATAGTTCAGATTTTGTTCGTTATTATTGCAATAATACAGAAAGCACCAAATTTACTGTGACTGGTAAAAAGATTAAACTCAAAGGATACCGGTTCCGCATCCCTTATCCCTTATTTGCCCCATGTCACGTGATTCATTAAATAATTGATGAAGATGTTGCAGAGCAGAAAGGCAAAGGAGCCAATTCGTCAACACTGGCTTTATGCCTAGCTAACTTGTGTGAGTTTAGGAGAAAATTCTCTGGAGCTCGCAGGAAGCTATCCTCATTGCTGTAAACTGTCAAGAGGGAGAAGGTTAGGAGCACAGCATATTAAACACCACACATTGTGAGTAAGCCTATTAAAGCTTTTACGTTGTACTTTAGTTATGTGTGTGACAAAGTAAACATTTTAAAGCCAGTATTGAGATGAATATCTTTCCACTAATCTTGCACACGGTTCTAATTCGGGTAATTTTCATAACGTATAAAACGTATTAGCCTATGTTGTGGAATCCATTTTATAATTATACATATAATTGTATAACGTTTTCGTCTTTATTAAGGTTTATTATGAGCTGTAACAGTCGACTGCATAGAATGTTTGTCTAGATTCTGTTAGGATTTGGGGTAGGCCTATTCCGTCACCTGTTTTATAAGCCCAGTATAAGAATTACAGTCAGACAACGCCTATGTAAATGTTTTGCCTACATAAATTAATCCATCTAGATAATTTATTGCAGAGAAGTGGTCGTTACATTAAACCGCATCATAAGCAATAAGTCATAGGGTTAAGGGATGGTAATATCAATAAAAGGGTTAAGGCAAATCTGTAAAGGCCTAGACTGGTTGGTTTGGGAGTGGTGACTATTGCACTGTCTATGACGAATTCACTCTTCTATGAGCAGAAGAGCAAGGTAATGAAACACAACAGATCATCTTGAGAGATCAAAGGCCCTCGGACCTTTTGGGAATTGATCGCAGGACCATCCCGAGACAGCGGCACTCTCTCATCTTCAATATCACTAATTACAATATCATGCACGAATAATTCGAAACAGATGTCGCATTTACTACCATTTCATGGAAAATATGTTAGCTGACATATTGGAGAATAATTTTTACGTGTTCTGCACTGACGCATATTAGTTTTCACGATAGTTCATTTAAAATGTTTTATTTATGTGCTTGTGAATTTTGTAGCAAAGTTAGTAAGTCTCACGACTTCCACCAATATTTAGAAACAAGATTTGTGACACTTTTAAGAAAATAATTGGCATTATCATCACCATTATACATATAAAAAGCCTTTAATACTCACATTTGAAGGGAAAATGCGCATAACAGTATCTGAATAATCACAAATCACACTTAATATATCACATTCAATGTGCTAATGTAGCTGAAACTGATGAATTATGATCGTCTCATAATTAACTATACTTCCCCCCCTCAATAAATGTACTAAATGCTACCCAGTCTAAATGTCACTGACTTACAACTAACATTATCAGTGTATTTAATTGAAAATAGCACATTTCTTCATTCCCGGTTTGTGTTGACTGTGGTAAACGCGTTTGATCGTATAGTATGTGGGCCACGTCAATACTGCTTTGAAGCAACATCCTGATCTTGCTTAATTTTTGTTTCGCAGTTCAATTTATATTGATTGCTAACTCTACGCGACATCCTTCTTTGCCTCCATCAGCTTTAACATACAAGCTGCAATCCTCTCAGAAGAGAAAGTTTTCCTTTCAGTATTCTGCTATTTAGCTATAGAGAGAAAATGTAAATTATATGAAAATATTACCGAAATTATTTTTTTATTTGTGTTGATTTAATGATTTAAATTGGATCTGATTGTTATAGGTTTACCCACTTATACATCTGGTACATGGGATCTTTCACAATTTGAGGTAAGCGTCTATTCTGTTTTAATCGTCATGACAAAATCTGTAACATTAAACGACTTCAGATTCAGATTGAAGAAACAATGATCACTAATGCGCGGCGCTTTTTTACTGGATTATTTTAGTCTTTTTACTTAAATTATTACTAAATAGCCTATTCTTTTCATTTGTGACTTATTTTTAAAACATGTAGAGCTTCCTATGCTCGAACTCAAGCTGTTGAGGAGTAAGCTCACAGTTTGTGAATGGCGTAGGATCTGTCTGAGTGATTAATCACCTCAGTATTTCGTTCTAGGTTCAAAACGAGTTCACAGGGCTTTGTGCCTTCTTCTGTACCACCGCACAATCGCTTTCCCATTGTTTTTTACAAGAAGCCTCCTTCTGTTTACATTTTGCTGTGTGTAGCATCCAATCAGCTGTTCATATTATTTAAGTTAATGCATGGGGATATGTACCGGGCATGTGCAAAAACAATTAAATAAAAAAATCATAATTAATTCAGGAGCGTTACAAATGTTTACCTTATTCGTGGTTAAGGATTCGTCTTCTGGTTGAATGAACTCCCCTCTCTGTTTAAAGCAATAGACAAAACATCAAAAAAATTACAATGACACGTCTAAATAAAACGAAAAATAATAAGTTAACTTTATTATTTTACTGTACGTGCAGTAGGATTGTTCTTAAAATGTACAATTAATTGCACATGTACGAATATTTGTCGTTTTGTTTAGCACAATAGTTAAACATCAGGGGGTTTTCAAATAAAATCAGATTTCCATTTACATTGGGCCGAGAATTAAATATATTAGCTACTTCGGACACAAGCATTGCATCGTTTCACTAGATGGTGCGATATTTGCCAATTGTTTGTATAGCAAAGTCTTAATATGTGTTAATACTAGTTTTTTAAGTGTATTGTTTAAATCAGAATGTTGTCCACGGCTTGACAGCTATTTACAATATATGAAATTGTGCATTTATTTAATAAAATTCAGCGTAGCAATTTTATTGTATAAAACAAACAACTGAGGTAAAAAACGTTGTATTCATGTAGCTCAAATTGTAGAGCATGCGTTAGCAACACAACGGTCAGAGGTTCGATTCAGGGAACACCTATATTAATAAAATAGTATAACTTATGCACTGTAGAAGTCGCTTACGCGTCTGCAACATTCATAAATGTAAATATAAAGTTGTCAACAGCACAGTGGTCGAGAGATTTTGATTTCTGTTTAGGCTATACTCCACAAGAGAGACATTATTCATGTTTTTCCCTTTTCAGTTGCTTAGATGGATTCATGTTCCCTGACTCACATCGTGTTGTTCTGACCCTGTAGGTCATTCCACTGGGCTTCCGGAACCATACAGTCACATGACACCAGCGTTTAAGCTATACCCCCATACAGGACCTACACAACCGATGAAATCTGTCCTGAAAATGCGAACAACATCAACATCTGTTCCACTCCAGCGAGAAAATACAAGGAAGACGCAATGCTTCTTACACAAACACAAAATGCTTTATTGAGACAGCATGGACCATAGACCAGCCATAAGAGAACATGGACCATAGACCATCCATACGACAGCATGGACCAGCACTGTAGATATCGAGAAGAGCTAAATAGGATTTTATAAAACAAACAATGGGGACAAATGTGCTGTTAAACAATTAATGTTTCACGACATCTTATTTAAGCTTGCACCAACTCATCAGTGTTCCTTCCCGCCAACTAATGGAGATGTAATTGTAGGAATCAACAAGTCTATTTGTATTGCCAACCCCATCTTTCCTTGGATGACAAAATTTGCGCAAAACCCCACGAAGAAGAATCACAGCGCCGTGTCATTTGATGGTGAGTAAATAGGCCTGCAGCTGTCATATGGCAACCTAAATTAAACAATTATTTACTACTAACACACACAAAATTACTATGCTATAATCCATGTATTTCACAAGCAATAATCTGTAAAACCTGTTTATGCAGAGTGATTTAAAGATGGTTGATGTCAAGTTAATACAATTGAGTAATTGCTTTAAAATTCATATCCTCTTTAACAGAATGCAGGAGCGACAAGAAAACCCCGCTGGGAATCATTGCCAAAAAGAGCACGCAGTGCTTATACAAGTGCCCAGCTAGTAGAGCTACTTCAGACGTTATTTATGCAGGAGGAGGTGTGTGGAAATGGCCTGTTTACTCCAACATATAGTGAGAAGCAGATAAAAGCCTGCGGCTTTAGAAGGGTGCCTTATAGCAGAACCATCTTTATCCAGCAACCCACCACTACTGCTTCAAATAAACATGATTAGTTGTTTGAAAGCAGTGGCTGAAACCTTTGGGTAGCCTATGGACTCTCCACTGGTTATCATACAGACGACAATTTTTTTTCTTTCTTTTTGTACATTATCGTGTAGCCTACTTTGCTTTTTACTAAAGATTTAGTTTAGTTTCTTTTGACCGAGAGTGCGTTTAATGTCGAATATTCTCAAGTCCCCGCCAAACAAACGATTACACACAAAATTAACATTAATGGAACATAAATTAAAATGTATTTTTAGTTTACTGTTACTAAATCCCGTTAGTTCTTGAGATTTGGAACATTTGTTGGCTGACAATTTATTAAAGGTATGCTTAGCAATTTTCATTTGTAACCTGCTAATCGTCAGCTTTTGACTTTAATTCAAAATTTCTTCTATAGCGCTTTTCAAAATTTTTAGATTCCCAGTTACCCAATGGAATCAAAATGTTTGTCCCCTGTAAGCTAACAAATGCAGTGACAATAACAATAAAACGTAAGAGGCTTTTAGGAAACATTTAGAAAACCAAAAAGTTATGTTTCCTTTCGGTTTTGAGCTAAATATTCTAGCGTTATAATTTTGCTCTGTTGTAAATTGGAAATTATTTCTAAACTATCTTTTAAATATAAAATAGGTTGGTCCACCAGCTGGAGGATACCTGGAAAAAACAAATCTGTACTTTTCCAAGTCAGTGATCCAGGTTTCTTGCGACGTCTCCATTTGCCCTATAGCCGTCACAATTTTAAATTCGTTTTGAAAATTTCTGTACTGTCTTTAATTCACATTCAGTCAGGCCAAGAACCAACACATCGAGAGTTCATCAGATTGATGGCTGGATTCGATTGATGTGTTTGTCATGTAAATGCCAATCGTTTGATGGACACCTGCAACGCCCAGAGTGCTACCGCAGGTCGCACACTATTGGTGCAAAATCAGTCACATGATCTGTCACTTAACCGATATGAGCACGGATAGAACTTTGTGTGGTTTGACATACTGCTTAGAGGTTGTAGGGGCACTGGGACCACACATCAGCGTATATTGACCCTGCTTAATCAATTTTGCTTGGTCAGTCAACAATGAATTCCTACTTAGATTATACGATTTATAACCGTGGCGGTAACACTTACAGTTCGAAGGTTGGGTGTTTTCCTATGGAGCAAGAATACTTGCCAAGTGCTTGTGCAAGTACAAATAATTACATTCCCGAGGGACGACCAGTCGGAGGCAACACTTTTCCAACGGCACCGCTC
This sequence comes from Misgurnus anguillicaudatus, assembly GCF_027580225.2. Classification (NCBI taxonomy): domain Eukaryota; kingdom Metazoa; phylum Chordata; class Actinopteri; order Cypriniformes; family Cobitidae; genus Misgurnus; species Misgurnus anguillicaudatus. The sequence continues at coordinate 22,530,389 of NC_073340.2, forward strand.
GAAACTCATGGCACAACTTATTCACAACTTCAGTCGCAGCCATACCACGTGAACATGGACATGGCCAAAACTGGACACAACAATTTTTGCAAGCAAACCCGACCTCACTCGGACTATGGACACGTTCTCACTCAAGCAGATGACCACATGCGTCTGCAGTCCCCTGCGTTTTCTGTTGTTAACATGGGATCCAACATCGGAGCATACAGTGAATCTAACTGCAGGCCAGGATCTGTTTCTGCAAGCCATTATCAGCCTTATCCCTATGGAGAACATGAATCACAAAGCTACGGTTCGTTTAACAAGTACCAAGTCTCTGCTGAGAGTGACAGCGACTCCAAGACTAATATCAAACAAGCGCCAACGTTTGACTGGATGAAAGTCAAGAGAAACCCACCTAAAACAGGTAAGTTGGGGTTTATGCATGAATGCATATATGAAATTAATCTAACATTGCAAATGTCAGGTAAGGTCATTCATTATTCATTTGTACTCATCCACTGTTTTTGTCTCTTTTAGTCAAAGCTGCTGAATACGGAATCCACGGCCAGCAGAATATAATCCGAACCAACTTTACCACCAAACAGCTTACCGAACTTGAGAAGGAGTTTCACTTCAATAAGTACCTGACCAGGGCGCGCAGAGTGGAGGTGGCCGCCACCCTTGAACTCAATGAAACGCAGGTTAAAATTTGGTTTCAGAACCGCAGAATGAAGCAGAAGAAGCGCGAGAAAGAGGGCACGGCACCGCTCGCAAAACGCGCGACTCTTTGCTCTGCTGGTGAAAGCGCAGATAACTCAAACTCGTCTTCCCCTGGTGCTTCACCTACTTCAGACTCCTCTGTTGCCGTTTGACTTGCCTGTGTGACAAACGAACTCATAAGAGGTTTTATGATCGTGCTGTGGAGCTACTTAACTTATTATGCTGTCTTGGACATAGCATTGAATATGAGCTGATGTATGCATGTTTGCTTTTTATATAAAACATCAATTCTGCTGCATTTGTTTCAAATGAACAAACATACATTACGCTTAACAGTCCAACGCGAGACTTTTCAGGTCGATGTCTTATTTTGCACTACAGATTCGTACCTCTTTTTAAAAAAAGTGACAATGAATGGCATCTTCATGTATTTGAGAACAATCTGGCCTGTGAAGTTCTAATAAATAAATAAATATTTTATTTTTCTGAAATAAGCTTGTGCTTTCGAGATGAGGGAACGTGTCAATTTATTGATTTTCTTTTAATTAAAGGCTCTTAATGATATTTGTGAGATTGTGTCCTTTGTCATAGGATGTCACAATACAATGGAGCTAATTTAAATCAGTGTTGCTCTAGTCTGTATAATTTGACAAGAGGAATGTTGCATTACACACCGGGTGGCTTCCTATGACCTTTTCACCTTTTGTGCCTGCAGGCTCTCTAAACATGTAAACACTCCTTGGTGCTCAGTATTTATTTTATATGTTTTATTTTAACTTGCCACAACACTGATATTTCAGGTAACAAAAAGTTATTAGTAAGCTCTATACATCCAAATGTAATCAAGTCACTGTTCCACTTCATTTACACATTTTTAGAGTAGAAAAAAGCTATTAGGATATAAACAAATACTAAAGGTTATATTTATGTACTTTCTTATCCAAAGCAATAAACACAATTCTGCTTTACTGAAAGCAAACATCTTCCAAAATGGCCTTCATTTAAATAAACGTATTACTGTAAATCTGTCATTATTTACTTTGGTTATTTTGGCATTAGATGCCGAATCTGTTTGTAGAGGTCAGCTGTTACAGAGGACAAAAACAATTAAACACTAGATACCATCTCCATTAGTCTCAATTCTTTTAGAAAGTTTGCAAGGACCTGAAAACCCTGTTTCATTCCCTATCATCTGATGGACTGCTCCAATATTTACTCAGGGTGTTGGGTTTGCACAGATCTTGCCCCAGCAGCCATGCACTGTCAGCACCCTCTCCACTGACCAGGTTCACTTAGAGTTCAGGCCTAAATTAATTCACAAAAACCATGGGTCTGTCCAGTTGGAGATGGGCAGGGTGTCTTCCCAAAGGTCAAACAAAAGTGTTTTCTCTTTTCAAAATTACTTAAAATGTAATTAGGTATTTATAAAACAAAATATAATCAAACAGATGAAGTGACAATAAGTATTGTTATTGAAAAAGTTGAACTGTTATTGAGGAATATTGATTCAATAAAAAAATGTAAGTAATGTAGTTCCTCATTAATACGAAATAATACAATACAATCATATGTACATTGAAAGGATTGTTTGTACAATCTGCCAATCCAGTGTAAATCTAATTAAAGCAAAAGACAAAAACTGGTGATGTGACAAGATGAGCTTTAAAAACACTTTTGTCTCTTTCCCATTTATAATACATGAATATGCCATTATGGGTCAACATTATTAAAGGGGCCATTACATGAAAATCTGGCTTTTTCCATGTTTGGGTGCTATGATTGGGTCGCCAGTGCTTCTATCAACCCAGTAACTTAGTTTTGGTAAACCGTTCTCTACAAGCACATGAAAAAATAAGTCGTTGAAATTTGGTTCTCCTTATGATGTCATAAGGAGCTCTTATTATAATAAAACCACCCCTTAATCTGCACTATCCAACCACAGCACTGCCATTTAGTGCAGAGAAAAGCACATTTGAGTTTTAATTGCAACCAACCACCATCATTGTGATCAGTGTTTGAATTTCATCAGCTCATTTGCATTTTAAAGGAAACACCCAAAACTGCACATTTTTGCACACACATACAAAGTGACAATTTAAACATGCTATAATAAATTATTTATATGGTATTTTGAGCTAAAACGTCACATATGTGCTCTGGGGACACCAAATATTTATTTGACATCTTAAAAAAGTCTTGTGCCATGGCCCCTTTAAAACTACCATGTGCAAGAAAGCTGCACATACAAATATTAGTCGGTCAGAAGGAAACGAGCTAAAATGTAATATTTTTACTTTAGTTATCAGGAATGTGTACTGTTTGTTGCAGTTCCTTTGGAGTTGTGTACCTCTGGGCTCCTACTGGGTCTCCCATCTGTGGGCATCAGCCATAGTGCTACAGAGACAGATGTTCAGCTAGCATGGAGGAGGAGGCTGTTTTTCACCACGTTGTCAGCCTGCATAAAAGCCTTCACTGCAAATGTGGGGCAAGAGGAGCAGTCTGCAGATACTGGAGAGTTAAGGGAAGATAAAAATAGCATTCTTAAACAATGATCTGTAGGTAAGAAGTAGGCTATATCAGGAATGACAGAGAGATATAGATGTGATCTGGAAGGGCATGTAACAGTCAGATATGCTAATTTAGAGGGGACACAGGACTTTTTTGGGAGGTAGAATGGATCTTTGGTGTCCCCAGAGTAGTTTTAGCTCAAAATATCATATGGATAGTTTGTTGTAGCATGTTGGAATAGCATCTTTGTAGGTTTGAGCAAAAACGTTTGTTGGATAGTGCAGATTAAGGAGAGTTATTATCCCCTTCTGACGTCACAAGGGGAACCAAATTTCAATGAACTGTTTTTCCACGTGCTTGCGGAGAGTGGTTTACCAAAACTAAGTTGCTGGGTTGATCTTTCTCATATTTTCTAGGTTGATGGAAGCGCTGGGGACCCGGTCATGGCACATAAACACACTGTGGGGAATACTTTGCTGCCTTGAAATTTTTTGTTAAATCAACTCAGATTTACAAGTCATGTCAACAGAGATGAGTTGTCACAACTTATAAAATATAGTTGAGAAAAGTCAACTTAATTTTATAAGTTACAACAACTCACCTGTAGTTATAACAACTCATCTCTAGACAAGATAAATAATAGTAAGTTAAAATGACTTGTAAATCCGAGTTGATTCAACAAAAAATTTTAAGGCAGCAAAGTATTTTTTACAGTGCATGCAAAAAAGTCAGATTTTCATGATATGTCCCCTTTAAAACCCAGTAATTTTGTGAATAGTGTGGTGACCTTTTAATTTTTCGCATAAGGCAAACACTACAAAGGAAGTGTATGTACTTTACAGATCATATAACAAAATGCGTATTTTATTGGCAAAAGTGGTTTCTGACAAAAACTGTAAATCCTATAATTCACTTGATAGGTTAGCCATGTTGTGAGTACATGTATGAATATATAGGCTTTAATATTTTTTAAATTTCGACATTGGATCAGACCTGAAGCCCTCACTGTAAAAAATATGCAGCATTTTTGTCAAATCAACATATTTTTAATTTTATGTTACCTTAACTTAAAAAAATAAGTTAAACAATTTCAACTTGAATTTCAAAGTTATGTCAACTTTTTAAGCCAAAAATTTAAATAGTAGGTTGAATCGACTTGCAAAACCAAGTTGTTTTAACTTCATGCTTTTTAGTGCTCTAAAACCCAAGAAATAAAGAGTCTGATGTGCACGAAAAAAATTGCATTAAATATCCAATGCCTCGAAAAAAATCATATTGACAGGTACACCGCCTTTGCTGTCAGGTCACTTTTAAGGTGATGTTTAGGGCAGATCTAAAGCATGCAGTGTATATGCTCTCCCTGCTGGGTGTGCTTGTCAGATGGTCTTTTACAAATCAAATGCCTGGCTTGACTTCCTGAGTCTTGTTCAAGTCTCTCTGAAGCATGTCACTCTGCTGGGGTGCATGACCTCAAAGAGATAAAAAGAATACAGTATACACTATTCATGGGCTTGAAACAGGGGTCAGAGGGTCATTATATGTGTCTTGTCTTTCACAGACATACAGTCAACAGCAAAGACAGTGGCCACATGCGGCCTCCTCTTTTCGGTGCAAACAGGAAGAACAGGAAGATTTCCTCCGGCCCTCTCCAAACTGACCAACACAACCATCCCCCTCTTACTCAATCGTATCTACGTCCTCACAAGGCGATTCAATCTGTCCACTACTTTATTAGCTGAGTAACTGGAGAGGATCGGTTTGCCCCTAAGACGAGGGTTTGGGCCATTGCCAGTAAGCAGCCAACAGATATTGGTCAAGTGCAGTATAACACAGACACATGAAGGATGGCGTCTTTAAAGCACAACACTGATTCGATAATGAGAAAAGTGAAGTTATCCCACTTGCACAAAAATTGACAGTTGCTTTTGCAAAATCAACACTATTGTGGTTTGTCATAATTGAATCAAACAATTATCTGAATCTGCTTTTCTTGTAGGAATCTTGCAAAGCGTTACCAGTGCTGCGTCAGTCAAATGATTTTAAGAGGCGAGTAGTGCGCGCCAGAGGGAGACAAATGAAAGCTGACAGATCATTTTATCAGTGACAGATCGTTGATATCACCGACTGCCTCCCTGGTCTCTTTAAAAAGGCACTGAAGGGTGAATATTAGTGAATACTGTTACAACAATCCTCCCTGCTCCGAATCCCAATGGCTTTATATTCCAACCTGCAAAATATAAGGTACAGCACTACACAATGAAGGCCACAAAACCAAGCAGTATAAGATTTCAATCATTAACTTAGAGCTGTGCAAAAATATAGATACAAATAACTATCGTGATAATTTTTTCCACGATAGTGTATCGATATTTCAGTCTCTACTATCGGTATTTTAAAAAACCATCAAATCCCTCTGTGTGCATCAAATGACCTCCTCCACCGCTGCTGTAGTTTTCGCTGTCCAGTTATCTGTCATATACGGCCATTCAGCCAATGTCTCAGAAGTTAGCGGGAGTGAGAAAATGGCAGAAAATGTAAAAACACCTGCAGCTTTCAAAACTGACGTCTGGAAGCACTTTGGCTTTACAAAAAAAGTTAAAAAAAAATTCAGCTCTATTTTGCTAGAAAAGGTATTGCAATGTATCGCAACATGCAACGTATTGTATCGTACCGCGACACATTATATCATAAGCCATAGCACATGTACCGCGATATATAGACCGTTTCAGCAGTAACAACATAAACAAGCGGCTGCACATAGCTTCCGGAAAACTCCGCTAAGAATAAATAACAACAAAGTTCTTTAAACGTAGTTTATTTATATAACAAGCAAAAAAACAACACATAGATTACCTAGGAAACCAAAACATTTGTTATTTTCGAGGAGGCATTTCTTCAAGAGATCAGTTTAGCAACATTAAAAAAACAACACCGGAAGTAAGTTTCGGATCCAGACGTGTATCACGTGCTTCCAATGAAACCGTCTATATCGCACCGCAAGGCTCTTGCCAATACCCAGACCTACATTAACTTTATTTTATGATTTACATTTTTCAACAATGTATGATTTACAATTTACACTACACTCAAAAAAATGCTGGGATATTTTCACCCCAAGAGGGACGAGCACAGCCATGTTGAGTTTAATTCTTTCTTTCTTTTCTTTTGAAATGCCATGCCAGCTTCTAAGGCTTTATTCATGGAGAGAATAAAGTCTAGTTATATAAAGAAAGACTAAAAAAAAATAGTAGAACTATGTTTGGATTGTTTAGTTTAATTAACCAAGAAAAGTTTTATGTGTGACCCAACAACAGGTTAAAACCCAGCATAGGTTAAATTACAACCCAACAGTCTGTGCTCATCCCCTTTTGACCCAAAGTTGAAAATGACCCAGCATTTTTTTTTAGATTTTATGCAAAAATAGGTAAGCACATAAATATTAAATAAAACAATAAAACAACTACAGCCTTTTCGATTATGGCAACATAGAGGAAATATTGACTAAACTGGCATTTAAAAATATGTACATTGCCGGTTATGCAAAAAAGGCATTTTCTGCATACATTAAATATATTTTTTTTTAAATGTGCCCCTTTATGTGAAATCCGGTTGGGCTAAAGTCTCATGATCTAATAATGAGATTTGGAGCATCAAAGTTTGATTTCAATAATTGAGTTCAATCTGTAACATGATCTTTCTCAGTCAAAATATCAAAGTTATATTTTCACAGAACGTTCCTTCGCAAATCGCAAAAAAATACTTTAGCTTGGTTTTCACAGACTGGGTCAACAATTTCAGGTTTCAAATAAAACCTAAACAGTTTTTTCACATTGATTATATGTGGGTGATGACACACTCTATCATACTTCCCCCATTGGAAATATTTACACACGTAGGTCTTTAAGTATCCACACAAACATCTTCTAAGTGCTGCTTGTAGGTGCCCTAAAAGTGTCTCATGTATGTGTTTGCGAGGATAATTAGCAGCAAGTAGCTGATCTGAGTGCAAGAAGGTCAAAGCAGCAACAGAAATGAGCCAGAGGCATAGCAAAGGCCAAAGTGTTTTAATACCGCTTAAAGGAAAATCATTATACACTAGTTGATAATGGAATACACTAAACTCTCAAACTGTTGCAGTGCCTTTCCATTGACCCCTTGGTTATCTCGAGGGGTGTGTGATCATGTCGGGGTGTGATTTCTGTCAGGTCGAGGCGGGCCGGTGGGTTGGGGGGGCTCTCAGATGACAGAGATCTGCCCCTCCCCCAAGTGAAACGCAAATGAAAAGGAATGCAGAGATAAAAAGCCAGTGTTCAGAGATAAGGAGACAGAAGAAAGGAGCAGGCGAATGCTAAAGGAGCTCTCTTGGGGAGATGAGAGGTGCTGATGGCAGTGTTGGTGGTAGGAGATCATAGCAGGTTCCTCTCATCAGCCCGGGCTTGTGTTTGATACTGGGTCTTTGTCGCTCTTTCAGCTGTGCATTGTTGGGAGGTGTAATCCCGGGCGGATTACAAAGGCAAGATCCTTTCATATGGCTTTGCCCAGCAGGCAGTGCTCATGCTGGAACTGAAGGCCACGCTCATTCCTCTATCTACCTTCACAAGGGGCCAATAGCTGCAGGGACAGTGACGCAGGGGTCATTCGGTCATGTCCTCTCCTTGGAATTCTACTCCCCCTTACTCAATTCAGATTTTTTTTCTTTTAAGATCTCCCTTCACCATGTACCTGTGCAAAACACCTTACATCTAACTTGCAGAAAATTTAAGAAAAAAGTTAAACAAACATAAAAAAAGAGAATTTAGCCTAAAATTAATCATTGACTGTGTAATAAAGGAGCTGTAGTACAATAAATCCCATCAAGCTTGAGCGTAGAATAATAAACTTCAGATACTTTCATGTTCCAAGGCTTGGTTTTTATTTAATGAACATAACAGTTTTCTTTTTGTTAATTTATGGGCATATTGTATATTTTAAAACTAATTGATTATAAATTCAACTACGGAAATACACATTCACAGAGTTTATTTGTTTTGTGCAATTGTCTCCAATATTTTTTGTACAATATTTTTATATATTTTAATTTTTTATTTTATTTATGCATACTCTTATATTTAGATGTTTGTACTGGAAGCTTCAAGTACCAAAGTAAATTCCTTGTTTGTGCTAGCACACTTGGCAAAAGAGCTCTTTCTGATACTGATTCAATATTTTTCTTAAATAATACACAGCAAAATCTGGAACCTCAGAATAAGTCTATAAGAGTTCATTTCAACACTTTGAAAGTGTCTCATGGGGTCCACTCCCAATAGAGTTATCACTTTTTTAAAGTGTTAGCATTGCCTCTACAGAGTTAAAAATCTAACTATAAATTTACACTAATATTTTTTTTGTTAAAAGTTAACTCCCTCAGTGTAATTTGTTAACTCCAATGTTGTGTTATATTTTTGATACTATGGCGTTAATATGGTAAATGTAAAGACAGCAACATATTACGTTACTTTTGGGACAATTTTTTTTTATTTTAAAACAGTTTTTAAAATGTAACAATACAGCAGTATAATCTATCATTCTTATTATAAAACTGTTAAGAATTTTTTTTTAAATGTCATCTGATCAACATTTATGACAGAAAAATTGTATGTATCATGCATTTAAGTGTTCATTAACATATTAACATCCGAGACACCTAAAAAGCACATTCCCAATGTATAACAAAAGTACAGATATTTATAAACACAGTTTATGGGATGCTTCAGTTCATACAAACAAGTTTGACTTCACTTCAATCCAAAAGCCATGTTGGTTTTCACATAATAACAGTAGGAGGTAAGGAGGAGGTGATATGATCCTCGGTCAGACCTTCAGACTGGATATTGAAGGGAAAAATGCATTATTAAAGTATAACAACACAGAAAGTAATATTTACAGAATACTTTACAGAATTTACATACAGAACACATTACAAAATACTTTGAAATCAGTTATACATTAATTATTTGCACAAAATACTCACTTTGTTATAAAATTGCTCTTTGTCTAAAGAAATTTTCATGTAGGCCTATTTCTGTGCTCCTCCAAAGTCCCCAAAGAAAATCTCCTGCACACATTAACGGATTAAAAAAGTTTTTTTTTTTTTAAACTAAAATGATATATAAAAAGAAAAAACAACAAAAAATCTCCCCAAATTATTATGAGTATGAATTGCCCCATCTGAGGCTAAGACCTAAACTCAACTGCTGCATTCATATAATGACAATAACACATGACTCTTAATGTTAAAATTGATACTAACAGCAATATAAAACATAACACATCGCAACTCTCAAATGTTATTGATCAAAATTTTATTCATTTACTTACCATTTACAGTGAAAGAGATGATCTTCTGCTTGAACTGCATCAACCAAAAACACGGTTCAGTGTGGGGGGGAGGTCTTATTTAACACCATAGGAGTTAACAAATTCCACTTACACAACACTGCAGGAGTAGATTTTTTAAAAAAGTGGTTACACTATGTTTTGAAACAAACTCTTTATTTTCATAGAGTAAAATAAAATAGCTTTAACTCAATCCAGTGGTAAATTAACTCGGAACTCTTCATATTTCCAATAACACCATACTTTTAACTCTGTTAAATTTGCTGTGTACTATCAGTTTTTAAACATTACAATTTCTCCATAGTCATTGCACTACAGTGGACTATTATTTGGTTTTTAGTGCTTGTTTAGCATGCAAAGAAAACCAAAGATCACAATATCACTTAAAAAACATGTTCTTTCTATTTTGTGTAAGTTCCTACCAAGAAGTATTTCGTCACTTTGTGTTGATGCCTGTGTTCGTGCATGGTCAAATGAAAGTCTAGAACATCAGAATACACACTTATGTACATCAACTATTCCTTGGGCTTTAGTTTTCCCATTCAACTTTAGCAAAATAGTCTTGTCGCATGACAGACAGATGCTCTTGGCGACCTGTTAAGCCATAAGCTGTCATGTTAACACACAACCAAAATGACAGGCAGAACATGCTTCAAATCATTTTGATTGACTAAATAAAGAATTTGACTACGACTCAATGCCACCTTGTTTGCTGTGTACAGAGTTTAAAACTGCCACAGGGACACAAAATGACACAACATATGCTTCCAGCCTCCAAGAACAAAGAAACCACATATGCACATGCAATCATACACAACCAGAAAACTGATGCAGCAACAGCTGCAAAGACAAGCACCTTTTACATTTTCATAAAAAAAAAGTAATAATCTACCCTTACGGAAATTAACCATGGTTTTACTACAGTTAAAAAAACATGGTTACTGTAGTAAAACAGTGTTTTTGTTAATAATAATCAATACACCAAAAAAACATGGTTACTACACTTTTACCACAATAAAACCAACCATGGTTAATTTTCGTAGGTAGCATTACACTCAATTGAATTAAAGTCCAAGGCATAGTTTACGTTGGCTATGCATGATCTTTAAGGTAATATATCCTACCTAATTAATTTCAGGGTTTCAAAAATTCACAATCAATCTGTAAAATCAAAACAAACTGTCCTTGGTCTGACTCGATTTAGTTATTAATGTTAATAACTTCAAAAACAGCAGATTAAGTCATCCACGTTCATGTAAGTGATCTCTTTGCATCGAACCGATGCAAATAAATCAGAGAGATTTTGCAAAGGACTTTTGCAGAAAGTAAGTACAGAGAAAATGTAGACTACAGTAGCGGTTGTTCAACGGTAAACTATTATAGTCCTTGTTTAAAATTTTGCAGCATTTTGCACAGAAATGCTAATATCGATGCGAAGTCACGTGACTTGCCGCGCCACAGGCCTAAACTATTTGCGCAACGTTGGTTGTCTTGAGACTTTCAGTAAAGGGTGTGTTATGGGGTACTACTACTTACACATTAAACCGGTGATGGTATAGTGATGCTATCGATGGTCATGAAAGAGAGACTCCTCTGTCATTAGCTGTGATGTGTCTGTTTACAGAGCTTGGTCTGTTGCTAAAATCGTATAAGACGCCTGAAGGCATAGAAACAGATACAGGCTATACTCAATAGTGCGTAACCGCCTGGATGGCCTTAAATTAAAATACAAAGTAATTTTAAACTGTTATGGTGTGTATGTGATATTACTGGACATTGAAACTCACCTACATCTCTTAACCTTGTTTCGTTTTCACATGACAATGTGCTGTGCACTTCCTCTTTATGTCCTCCGTGAACTTGCGCGTGTGTGGAACAAATCTCACACGTCTTATTTTTTATACTGTTAATTCGTTTTGTGGGATGACAAGTTAACACATTCATTTGAAAAAAATTAACTTCACTCATATTGACAACCACAGATTTTGTTGTTAACTTTAGTTTCTGTTGGAGTTGAAGTGATGGGAACGGTACTTGACGACTTCAGACAACTATTAAAAGGTATTTTCAATTTTATCAAAAATCAATACCCGAAATAATGCTAAACTTTGTGATATAAAATAATAATCTTTGTGCCTGTATATGTTATGTGATTACTTTAGTTAAATTGTTTTATTAAATCATAATTGTATTATTATCCCTTGTATTATTTTTGATATGTCTTAACATGAAATATGTGTCAAGTTATAGATTAAAAACACTTTAATATACATTAATTTGAGTGCTCCAGTATGTTTTTAAAACACGTATCTCCTGTATTACATTATATTTTATTTGATATTTTGTTTAGGCAGGGGTGCATTTGAAAACAGACATTTAAGCTATATCCTATACTCTGATTAGACCATTTTGTGATTTCATTGGCTTAATTGTCTCTTGTAATTTTCCTGCTGTGCTGTGATTACCCCAGAGAAAGAAAAACATTTTGTACAAAATGGTTCTTCATGAATGATGCCAATCATAAGATTGTTATCTTTGTTCTGACACAGACAGGATGACTATTGTCATCCTCACATTCTGGCGTCTATGTCATTTGCATAAAAAGAACAGCTCTTTTTGTGATTATTTGCATATTTTATAACATGTATGCACTTTTGATAAAACAATACAACTATAATAGTTAGTTTTTGTCTTACCACACCTGGAATACAAAAGAAAAGTTTCAACAATTAATCTTAACTACTTTAGCTGAAGTACAAAGTGGAGTTTGTTTAACGCTTTGTTTGTTATTATTTTTTGCCCATTTTTTATGGTTTGTATTCTGCATCCTGTAATCAAATAGTAACAAAACATCTGTCTTTTACAGACTGTGAACTGTTTGTCTTTGACATACTTCAGGACGAGGAACTCAGTGATGATGCTCGTTCAGCCAGGGATATTCTCCTACGAAATTTTTTTGTCATCCAGAAAAGGTGAGAGAGTCACATTTTGTTTTATTTTGTGTGCTCGCAAGCTCCAGAGTCAACACATAAATAGGGATCTTATATGCTCTTGTTTGCATTAAACCAGGGGTCTCCAACGTAGTGCCCGCGGGCACCAGGGAGCCTGTGAGGTGCCCGCCAAAGCACATTCTGTTAATAGTCTCATATTTTATATTAGCTTGGCTTGGTTTACGTATGTTAACATTTTAAACAATATTAAAACATATCAACAAGTAAAATAAAATAAAATCAACAAGAAAAACAAAAAAGTTTTGAGTAGACTATATCAAAAAGTAGCCCTTCAGATTGTTTATCCATTGTGGTAGCCCTTGCTCACAAAAATGTTGGAGACCCCTGCATTAAACAATAACCAAGATTTACTTCTGACGCAACTACTTGAGGTTCTTGCTTCCAATAAAGATACACATAAGACAACGGTTAAACATACAGGAAGTGATTGCACAGCTCTATTGTTTTGTTTTTAGAGTCAATGACTACAACAACAGCGTTCTACCCACTAGAGTGGTTTTGTGGTTGACTTTGCTAAAACAAGATGCTTGCAAGAGCATGCATGCTTTTTCGTTACTCTGTCACATGATAAAGGTGTAGCTGCCAATGGAATATTTGCAAACACTGCAGTGCACAGCTGTACAGATGCATGTTACACCCAACATGCTACTTGATCTATCTTTTATACTTCTTTACTGCATTCATAGCTAAAAAGTGAATGTGCTATTATGCTTATTTAATGACAATATCATTTACAGTATATTTACTATTAATATATAGCCTAGCTATTTAATAAGAAATTGTATCTGAATATAGCCATTATAAAATAAAAAATAAAGTAAAAACACAGTTTTTGCTGAGGTTTATATATATATTTTTTTTCCAAATCTTTTTTTTAACAAAAATCCTCTCTTGTTTTGCAGACATCCACAAGAATTTCCCCACAGTAAGTTGTTTTATAATTGCATAATAAGTGCTTTGCAGATGAATGTCTCACCCACATTTCCGCTCTCTGATTCGGTCTTTCCCGGAACAAAAGGTTCTTTAGAAATCAAGCTTGTTTCCCCAAAACGATTAGATTATCCTCCCACAGCGTTCCCCTTATATGTACGGCTGTTATTTATTCACTCATTTATTTTAACAAAGTTTCTAGTTATACGAAACTCCCGCTTTCTGTTTTTTTACTCCAGTTGAAGCCAGTCATGAGGATAGTTCGGATGACAACCGGAGCTCCAGTCTGGGACGTTCTGCTCCCTCGGATGATATGTCTGTGGCCTCCGACTACCAGGATGAAGGCGCCTCCGAGCGTGAGTACTGTGTGTTTATATGTGCCTGTGTAAGTTTACTCATATGTCCGAGGCATGTAATCTGTGATGATTTGCGAGGAAACTTTTCTAAAGCACGTTTAGCACATTTCCTAGTGCCATCTGCAAGGAATGTGAGGGTTTCAATAGTGATGATGAAATACCCCAGTGGAAGTGTTTGGTAACAGATCACCCTCTAGTGGATTCCCATAACTCTGCTGCAGGGAGTGTGTGATGGGGGGTGCTCTTTTACCTCCATAGAAAGGGGATGAAGAGCTCCCTCCAGTGGCAGGAGAGCTGGATATCAAAGCCTCAGAAGTCTTTTTTGGAAGTGTATGAGGGGTTTCAAGGTTGTGGTATGCTTACAGTGTTTGGTTATATGCAAGACATGTTGTTAATATGTTATCCCTCTTGGCCTCTTGAGTAACTTTACACTTGCATGCGTAGTACAATTTGAAAAACCTGATCAGGAGGAATGACATTCAAAGTTTTAAAAGAAAGTGCTGGAGAGATTTAGAGAAAGTCAGAAACAGGATGTACAGCAGATTGAAAATGGCAGGTTTGAAATCGGTTTGTTGTGTTTGCATTCTGGTGTGCTGTGCTGATGTTTTTAACCAATGCGGTAGTTTGCTGTTGCTTCAGGCTAGATTTGTGACGGATCATCAGCCGCTAGTCCAGCTGCTCTTGAAACTCAACTCTGTACCTGAGGGCCATTTTATCAATTTTCTCGTTCTTTTTTAATCAGTCATCATCATACAACTGACAGTTTTCTCAGAACGATCAAAAGCCTGAAGCTTAATTAAATAAATAAATAAATATATATATATATATATATATATATATATATATATATAAAAAGAACGTACTTAGTTAGTGAAAAATATTTAAATAGTTTATAAATTAACTTTTTGTTAATTGACACAAAACCACTCGCCACCCTGGTAAAAATGAATCGTCCATCATGCCATTTATTTTATATGTTTGTAATTTATGAACAATAGGGGTCAAACCTGTATGTGTTCCTTTTGATTCCGTTCTTTGCCGGAAAAGGCGTGTAAGTCAAAGAGGAGTTACTCGAAAAAGATTCGCATCATGTCGTTCTTTCAATAAAGATAATGACCATCAAGGGCAAGTGCAGTTCAGGGTTCACTTTTAGTTCACCGATCGGGAATCTCACATCAAACCGTATGAGAAGGCATTTGGAATTTCAATGAGAGACCATTTCGGAGTGTACAAAATTAGAATGAGGGAAATGAATATGTTCATGAAGATTAAAGTCTCCATTTTCAGCAATTCAAAATTCAGATTTGGTCTATTTTCTCATTTGGCTTTTATTCAATGAGGACACACCATGTTGGGCGTCTTTATTTTTAGCTGAAGTGAATTCATACGTTATATAAATGTGCTGGTGTCCTTGCATGCTGATATTTTCAAATTTACCCCATCGTGAAGGGTATATATCGTTCAATATAGGCATTCAATTCCTGCTCAGTTACTTGCACCGTGATGTGATGTCATATGCATGCTTGTGTGAGGAAGGGAAATTAACTGGGTCTGCTTGTGCTCTAACCTGAGTGGAGGACGGGGAGCAGTTGACTCGTCGGTGGGAGGAGTCAGTGTTATTTCATTTAGCAAGGGCTGCCTCTTCGTCTCCAGAGGGAGGTTTGACATCAGATTTGTTATAGCTGACAGGAACAGATGGGCGCTCTATTGTCAGGGCCCCTGTCTGTATGGTAATGTGAACTGAGTTTCACCCGCAGACCGCACGGTTGACCCCACCGTGCCTGCAGCCTCGTCTGGATGACAGCAGCCCTGCAGCCGAAGATGGGAAGCTCGGGACAGGAGGAGCTTCACGGTGGGGTGGATATTTTGCCAGGTCAAGTTTAGGAAATGCAAAAATAGAATAAAATACTCATTGCTACAAATTTCTTTGAGAAGTGGATGTTTATGGATTTGGTTCATTTTAAAATTATACAGTATAAATACAACATTGCATTGGAGTGCAACGCATAAGATCCATAACACTAATAACAAATATATTCGAAAGCGAGTATAGTGTATGTGTCTAACTTGTATGTTTAGGAGGCTATATCAATGTATGGGCTATCAAAGGCTGCACATGCTCTAGGCCCTTTGTGTCCAGTGACTTGATTTATGTCCAGAAACAAAAGCTCCTCTCGTTCCTGTTATCTTACCCCACCATGTCTCTGCAGGCAGGGCTGAAGAAGCCAATCAGAGAGAAGCTGAGAATTCTGAGTTAAGTTGCGTCTTTATCGCAAATTAGATCATCAAGATGTAAATTTGATTTTTTTCCAACATCTTACAGGCTTTAAATGAATAGTTGAGTTGGTTAGGAAATTGATTTGTTTAATTATTCTCCGGAGAGTCCAAAACAAGCTTGCATCGATGAAAAAGACATTTTAGCCTAGTTAAGCCACCACTCACAATCTAAAGTGACCAGCCTAATATGCAAATGCATTGCATCATCCACATCATCATAATCACAATTACTATCACGGATTTCAACAGAGCTCTGCACTCTTTCAATCTCTTTATATTTTTGCTTTTTTCTAGACTTATGCTTAAGAATTCAGTATGAGAGCATGCAGAGGCATGCAGTTTGAATACACATTAGATTGAATGCGCATTAATAGACCTCAGTGTTTGAGCTTGTGTCAGCTGGTACTCCTCCGTGTAGCCTCTTAACTCCATCTCCTAAACATAAGGTTGCAGCCCATTCCTGTGAGTGTCCACTTCTTGAGTGTTTTCTCCTCCCTACAGTAAACTTTTAACCCTGAGGTCTTGTTCTGGTCACTCTGTGACCTGTCTGAACTCCGTCTAGGGCACTACATTTGACGACCTCTGTTGCCATGGCAACATCCCAGTTCAAATAAAGTTTCACTGGCTGGGATAGGTGTATAAAAATGTAATAATCTTTTCCTCGTTTTTGATCCACCCATCAATCTGTATTCTGGTAATCATCCAATACCAATTCATATTCCTACATGCGTTCTGTGCAGTAAAGTACGATGCATTGGCAGGCTTCACAGTGCATGTTAAATTATTTTGGCAAAGATGACACCATCTTTTCCTCTCATCCTCTGCACTGCCGTTTTCCCAGTCTCTGTTTCCCTCCGCATTAATTAATTGAAATAGACACATTATGAGACCCGAGCATCCTTAGTGCATCACTGCTTCTGCCATACGGGTTCAAAAGTTCATTTCACTCTCTGAAGGCTGTGATGCTGGTGCAGATGCTGATATTTGCTCTCTCTCTCTTTCTCTCGCTCGCTCTCTCTCTCTCTTCCTCGCTCTGCGTTTGTAATTTCACTGTTTCACCCAAACATGTCTCACTTTCCCTCCTGCCCAGTGAACTGACTATTCAGAAGAGATTTTCAGCCGTTAATGTCATATTGCTGTCGGTCGCCCTGTTCGTTGTGCAGTGATGAGTCAACATCACGTACGTTGCAATATTCATTATGTATTTTTGCCTTATTATATGCATCTTCGTTCGTTCGTATTTCTAGCAGTTACTATAAGGATAGGAAGTCGTTCATGACTTGCATTGTATGAAATACAGGATAGGAATAGGAAGTCACAACCTTGAGTGTCTAATCTTCTTTGCAGCTTGTCAGTATCACAGACAAATGGCAAAACGATTCAATGCTGTGGGTTCAGCTAGAGGTTAGCCTTTCCAGGTACCTCTAGTTTTCTCTCTCTCTCACTGCTCTCTCTCTTACCCATCTTGCAAATGAGAATTTGATTTTTCTCTCCACTGGATTCCATTTCTGGAGATTGATGAAGTTTCGATGCAAGGCCCAGGTGGCCTGATGCTTTCATTGGGAAACAAATGAAAGTGTGCGTAGGTGCGTTAGTCGGCACACCCACAGAGAAGAAGTGCTGTTCGGTTGTCTGGGTGTCTGTTTTTGGTTTTAGCCGAATGCAGATTCGCTCAGTCTGTTGCATTTTTAATCTTCATTATTTTTCATGTTCTACAATGACATTTGTAAAAATAATTTTTTCACCTAAAAATTAGCATTTGTTCATTAAGAAGGTTTATTGTACTTTGTTTAACGAGCGGTGTAATCCATTTGATATTTCTGGCTTCCTGAGGTTCTTTAAGTAGCTTTTGAATATTTTTATATCTTTAAAATGACCAGAAGAGGCGGCCAAACATTTTCTTTCCATTTCATGTCTTTCTACGGTCTGATTTGTCAGTCTGTCTGGGTATCATTTATCCGTCTAAAAATGGAAAATACTATGTCAGATGTGAGATTTGCCATATGTTTTCCACTGAGTGTTGAAACATGTAATAATAATCATAAAAGGGCTTTGACTTGGTGAATTTGAACAAGCAACTAGGGAGAGCTTTGGACGTTTGGGAGGTTAAGGCCGGCCTGCATGTCTTTGCATTTTGTGATTAACCAACCATTGGTAACAACTGAACCAAAAAGTTTTGACAGTGATGGCAGGCCTGATTTGAAAGATTTCAAGGTACAACAAAAACCCTTCTGATGTCATCACAGCATTTTCAGTAAAGTGATTAGTTTTGTTACAATGCCTGCTTGGCCGTAGTCCAGAGACGACTTTAGCCAATACAAACACTTTAAGAGAACTTATCCTGCTTTCCTAAGTATTCACAGAGAAGCATAAGATGGAAAAATTGCAGCCTTTGGTATATGTAACAACTAAAATAAAACACAAACTTTATTTAAAAATGACAATATTGTACACACATGGTTGGATGAAGATTACAAATGTCTAACTGTTGGCTATTGCAATTCTACTGTTTAATACTAAAGTCTTTGTACTTTTAATTTATTTACTCAGGGACACACGAACTTTCTTCAAGTTCAGCGCTTTGCGGGCTATCCAAGAATGCAACAGTTGCGCATTACTTAAAACGGATTTAAAGGTCACGAATTAAACGTTTTGTTTATGTAATGACATTATGATTGTTTGTAGAGGTCTGGACCATTGAAACGATTGGTTTATGGCAGAACCCGCATTAGAAGAGCGACGGTAAATTTATATCAACAATAAAAGATACTAAAAAAGCGAGTAAAATACAAAACTTATGTAATTATATTCTGTTATTGAAACTATAATTAATAATTTACAGAACAACAATTAAGCGATAATTTACACATTAAATACAATGTAAGGCAATAAATGTTTTTTTTAAATTTTATTTATTTATGTTTTTATATAAAATAAGTGAAATTTAGACCTTGTGTTTGTTTGCTTCTAAGTAATGTCGGAATAAATTCGTTTATTTATTTCTACATGATCGGAATTTAAATGTATTTCAATATGATCAGAATTTTTTCTATTAACCCTAGAGCATGATTTTATACATTTTCTGTGATTTCTTTTATTTCGGCCTGTGGTTTAGCAACTTTGTTTACAAACCAGCATTTTCACGTCCTTCATTGACTTTAGTTTCTGTGAATTAAATGAAAGTAAAACGTGACGGAAATTATGCGTAAAAGACGAAAGTACGTATTTTATCAAATAGTCAGACATTAAATTTATTATTTCTTTATTTCTGGACATTCTTTTAAACACAAACACCGAACAATAGAGCTAAATGTTATATTATTATTCTATTATAAGGATGTAATTTAGTTGTTATTATTTTTTATTTCTTATTTATTTAAATCATATTTATTATTTCTAAATTAATACAGTCAGTTTCATGCAACTCAAAGTTCTGAGAACACCATTCACCTTCCTTTAACACGACGCCCCCTGGTGGGTTTTAATCAAGCTTTTACCAGTTCTTAATAATTTTACTATAGTTTAGACTTATTTTAATACATAAATTAAATGACTTTAGTAGAGTTTTATTTAATTCGTTCCAGTTTCCCGTTTTGCTAAAATTCAAAATCTGATAATTTTACTTTCCCTTTTAAATATAACAGACCGACAACATCTCTGGAGTTTATCAGACAGTCATAAATACCTGTTTGGCACACATGTATGTGAAACGTTAACAAACACGTCAAACTTTACGACCAGTGCTGCATTCCTCATCTGATCGATGCTCAATATCATGAATCAAGGTTTGCGTCTTCCGACAGTCGACACGTGTCTGCTGGCATATTTCATAGCTCATATGGGCCTATATATATATTTGCAAGCAGACAAAAATAATATATAAGCTTATAATATAGCTAATTTATTTTAAGTAATATTGTTTTTAAATACCTATGTTACTTTTAAAACTGCGAAGTTTGATCATATCATTTAAATCTGTCGATTTACTTTACGTTTGCTATAAGTATTTTTTTTTCTAATTTATCTCTTAACAAGTTCCTAAAATAATTCAACAAATCCCAAATTATTTTAAACGTTTGATAAAACAACAATAAATCAAAGCTGATTTCCGAGCATTCACTTTTTCTTGAACACATTTAATGCACTTAATGCCAAGTTGCCTAAAATGTAAGCAGTTTATTTAAACATTTTATACCTTGGACCAAAATTATTATTATTAAACGAAAATGTAAAATGTACTGCAATACAGTAACTTCGAATTTAGGAATTCATCTTTTCAAATGATCTTTTAGCATAATTTCATATTGCATATAGCTTTGTGGATATGGGTATACTTTTATATAGGAGCATAATTTTTGCTCAAATATACACTCAGGTATTTTAAATGAGTTATTTATATTTGAATAGTTTATTTTTCTTTAATTTGCTGAATTCTAATGTCTTTAAGTGTATTTTCACATTCATTTGAACTTATTGTTCATTACAGAACTGTGTGATGATGATACTGTTTTTAAGTCATATCTTCTCAAGTCAAATACACTTCGGTCCACCTCTCTTCCATCTCAGGATTATAGTATTCGCAGTTAAACTTTTGAATGGATGTCATAATGTATGGGAGTAAATTTATAGGGCTCACGTCTCTATACGGAGGGCCCCCTGTGCTTTCCCTACTCATCGCTAGGCTATAAATTCTCTTCTTGTATGGCGTGGGTCGTAAGTAGAGGAACAATGTTGTGGCACTAAAGCATGGTAAATGGTTTCCCATATAATATGTGAAGCCCGCAATTGCACCTTTTAACAGGGCCTGACTGAGGGTCCGTCCTGGAATCTTGTAAATAATAAGTAATACTGCAAAACTGTTCAGGGGCCGCATGATTTCAGGTCTCATGTTGTGAATAACAGATCCTTTTCATTCAAATCGAATCAGTTCTTGTTAAGAACAATTTAGATAGGTGATGTTCAATTGAGCCGTTCACCTAGGGATCTCTTCTTCTCTCCGTCTTGCTCTCCCCCTTCCCGTTGTTTTTCCTCTTTTTCTCACCCTTCTAATGTTTGCTATGCTCAGGCATTGCACAAAGGCCACTGCTTTTGCCTTTAATGAGGAAAAATGTGTCAATTTGCTGTTCTCTGTGTGCAGTTTTTATATTGGTGCATGTGGTGTGGGGGGGTTAAGGATGCTCTGAGTGCTCCTTTTTTCTAATCAAGTGCTGTACAGAAGAGCACAGTAATCCCACTCTCTCCATCTCTCCCTGATCAGCATTCCTCCCCTGCCTCTCCCATCGGCCCCCCAGGGACCCTCGTGCCTTCTGTTTCACCTCATCTCAGAGGTTCATGCCGAGGTCAGCCACAGGCCCGTGCATCCTCAGCACACAGCAGTTTCGCTGCTGAAAGACATACAGTAGATATGGCTGCCAATGATACCATCGATTCCTTGCACTGTTCCTTGTACGATTTACTTTTATATAGAGAGAGTATTATATGTATATATCCATATCTATCTCTCTCTCTATATATATATCTATATATATATATATATCTATACAGTACTGTGCAAAAGTCTTAGGCCACCATCCCCAGCTTTGTTGTTTTAGCAAAGTTTTAATGTCCATCCATATTTGATTTAACAGAAATTGATTTATTACAAACAGTAAATACAGGAAATATGTGTACAAAATTAAAAACAAAAAAATTTTCAGAAATAAATGTCTTCTTTAGGCATCAGTCAGTATTTAGTGTGATCTCTCTTGGCACGAAACACATCTTGAGCTTTTTTGAGGAGACTGAAGTCATTCGATTAAAATTAGAAATTAGGATTTAATTTCATTTAGGTTTAAGAGATCCTGCAGCTGCCTGCTATTGCTCAAGTGGAAGAGGAGTTTACCCTAAATACTTGACACTTCAGCTTATATTTTTACACTGTTTTTAATACTACATACACATTTCCTGTATTTTCTGGTTGTATTTTAATAAAGAAACTGAGAAATAATTATACATGATCACTATACAATTGCAAAAACAACAAATCTAGTAATAGCATGGTGACCTAAGATTTTGCACAGTACTATATTTATACACACAGTAAGGGTGCAAAAGTCTTAGCCCACCATTAAATTTGTTGTTTTTACAATAGTATAGTGATCATATATAATTATTTCTCAGTCTCTTTATTAGAATACAACCAGAAAATACAGGAAATGTGTATGTAGTATTAAAAACAGTATAAAGTATAAGCTGAAGTGTCAAGTATTTAGGGTAAACTTCCCTTCCACTTGAGCAGAAGCAGGCAGCTGCAGGATCTCTTAAATCTAAATTAATTATTTCTAATTATAATCAAATGACTTCAGTCTCCTCAAAGAAGCTTAAGATGTGTTTAGTAAGTATGACTAATGCCTGAAGAAAACATTTAGTTCTGATTTTTTATTTTTTTTATTTTGTTTGTATCCTAATAAAAATAGTGAAAAATAAATATGGATGGACATATATAAATTAATAAACAATATATATATGTATATATATAATTTCTGGAAAAAAAAATATATATAACCCATAAGATGCACTTTATAAATGGATAAAAACATTATAGAAATGTATTAGTAGTTAAAAATCTACATTTTATCCACATTTTAATTTATATGGCAAAAAAAACTAATAATTTTCCTATTCATTAACTAATACCCTCAAACCAAAAATATATATATTTTTTGCTCAAACAGCTTTCAAAATTCAAAGTCTGTTGTAGAACTGATAATTAAAACTGTCAATTTTAAACTCTTAAAAATAAAGGTCTTACAAAAGGTCATTACACAGATGCTGTAGAAGAACCATGTGTGGTTCTTTATTTCTAGTCTAATGAACCATTTTATACTTCAAAGAACCTTTTATGAAACCATACAGCCGAAAATGGTTCTTTTATGGCATTTTGTGGCACCAAGAATTGAATTAAGCTAGAAGACACTTGATATGGCTGCTGCTAGATGCAATGCGCTGGTGTTACAATAACTGAATTATAAATGCTCTTCCCAACAAAAGATTTGTGCATTTAGTCACGAGTCCCAAAAACACAAAATTAAATGTGTTTGTACTACAATTTGTTTCATTGTCATCGGCAAACCCAGACCTTTTCACCTATCAGTTCTGACTGTGGCCTATCAGTAACTCATAACCAAGCTGTGATGTTATTTAATGGTGCTCACATTCACATTTTTATAGCTGGATCAACTACTGTGCTCATAACGTCACCTGTGAGCGCAATATTAACCATGTTGGTGATGATGTTAAATCTGCACAGAGCCCTCGCTTTTATAATCAGATATGAATTACTAGTTTGAGCTGATGAGGACCTGTAATTAATTAAAAAGTATATGAGGTGATTTTTCACTACTCATTTGAGACCTGCTGCTCTTTCCATCCAATTCGTTTTTTATATCATTGTTACAGAGAAATTTTCGGCATAATGAGTCCGTTAGGAGTAAACACAGAAGCCCATTGGCAGCTGCAGGCATGTGTTGCAGAATGATAGGGGCAATGTGACCTGGAGCTGTGCCTACCTCTATGCTGCCGAAAGAGGGGGCGGGGGAGTCTGGGCCAGCCATCTCCCGGTTCTCCGATATCCCGTTGAGCTCCTCTCGTGGCATCAGTCCCCACTTTTCGTCCGCCGTGGCACTGATGAACGTTCCCCCGCGTGGCACGCTCAATGCCTCACTCCACCAATCTTGCCCTGCCACATTGCAGCGGCCGTGCCATGCATCACCACAGAGCTCCTAGCAGCCGCCGAGAGCGCCTGGAGGAAAGTCATTAGCTTTGTGTCGTTCCCTTTTCCACATCTCCTCCTCACGTTTAGACTTACAAACAAAGTGGGCAAAATTAAGCTTAGAGTCGGACATCTGCTAAACGACAAGCGGGTATAAGAGTTCTCTGTTTTGATTAAAGTATGCTCGCTCGTACTCCCTTTATGTGGAAATCTCTACTCTTCTCTGAATACTTTGTAATTATTGATGTTGGCACAGATGTATTTTCAAACAAATGAAATTACAAACAGTATGGGAAAACAAAATAAATGAAAGTTGAAAAGGCCTGTCGGCGCAAAGCCTCCGAGCACGATGGTGATGTAACGTTCTGAAATATTCATAAACATCCACAGCACATTTTAAATGGAAATGATTGGCTCTGTGCTAATTAAGGAGGGAGAATGCAAGGGGTGGTTAGAGTTAAGAAACCTCACCGTTCTGAATAATTAAAAATGCAATTTATAGCCGAAATGAAAATCCACAAGACCAGTGCCTGCCATGTGCATTTTTTATGATAACACAATAGTACTACCAAAGTGTGTATGTGTTTATAATAGACATTTGCCTTTTTATATAGAATGTAATCAGTTTGACCAATTTGGGCAGTTCTGCGAGGATCAGGTTAGGGCTCTCGCTTTTTTCTTCTCTGTCTGGCAGCTTTTTTGTCTCCTGTCAAGCTCTGATTGGTTTAAAACACATGACTGAAGTTGGCTGTCGTGTGCGTACGTCCAATCAAAACCTTACATGTCCTCGGAGAGGGATGGGATTTGGAATACAAAAACATGCTTTTTTTCTGTAGGTGAAATGTTTGGTTACACTGCTACCCTGTGGAAGGATTATAAATATAGCGACTGTCTTGAAACACACCCACTGTTCTGTTTCCTAAGAAACGCGGGCGCAGGTTGTGAAGTATGACTGAAAGCATATTCCTCTTTCACCATTCATTTAGCCGATGCTTAAATGACCGCACCATGGGGTCAGACAGCAAGGGCCCGGGGAAGAAGGTTGTCAGTAGGTGTGTGAAGATTAGAGGGACTGTTAATTGTACACCATTCTCACATTGCTTGTGTTTATTCTTTTTCCTCTGAACTATTACCAGGGCTTGACCTTTTAGATAAATGAAGAGAGGGGGATGTGGATGGATGAGGGGAGTAAAAGGTGTCGGGAGGAGAAAAATGAAGAGAGAAGTGGCCGGACTGAGGCCGTCTTTTTTTAGATGATACATCAGCTTACCCTTGACAAGCCGTTGTATTTATGACGGCGTAGTTGTACGGAAACGGCTTACGTGTGTCCGTCTGCAGCTGATGTGTGAATGTGTGTGAGGGTCACGGGCTTTTCTTCTAGATGGTCATCTGTCTGGTAAACTGGACGTGTGACATGGCAGGTCGAGGTGCTCTGTGGTGATGTCACATACAGAGGCGTTGTAGTGACGAACTCTTGTGTTGTTTGATGAGCTGAGTCTTATTTATAGGGACATTAGAGTCCCCAAGCTGTTACATCCACCGCTTGCGTCGTATTGCGCTCATCGAGTTGATCAACGGTGGTCGTGTCGGCGTTAAGTCGCCGTTACCGTGATCTTTTAAAATGACAAGTTAAATGCACCACTCAGCTTTTCGGACGGCTGCGCTGTTGACTGCGGGATTTTGTCTGTTTAATATGCATTAGATGGTTTAAAGAGAAAAGATACCGCAGAGTTTATGTTGTCATCGGTGGGGTGGAGGGAAGCATCTGCTCATGTCTAAATGAGTTTTAAACAGGTCTGGTATCGTGCCCAGAGACCCACCTGCCTTCTCTTTGATCTCTGAGGTTTGATGCTGATGAAAGCTGGATCAAGAGGTTAAAGATTCGTGTCTCTGTCTGAAGAACGGTTCACCTACTGTGCCAATGTCATGGTTTTGTTACTTCACATGTATGCAAGGCAGACGCTTTTATCAAAGCGACTTACAGTGCATTTAAACACACACGTGTGTTTCCTGTGAATCAAACCCATGACATTTATGTTGCCAACTGAGCTACAGTAAATGTATTGATTTATGTCCTTGAAAATGTGCAATAAAGCAAAATAGCCCTGATGAGAGATAAGTTGATACAGCTATTCACTTTATAGAGCTTACTACAGGAAACTCATCTCTTATGTTTACAATACACATTCTGAAATATTAACAATGGGATAATGTATTATATTTTAGAAGAGATCAACATTTTTTACTATTTAAACAACCTACACAATTGTTTTATGCCTCTGTGCTTTGCTGCCTATTTCTTCACTTATTTTTTCAAATTTTATGTGTGTTAGTACCACTGCATAACATTTATTTGCATTTGACTTTACAGTTTTCGAGGACATCCCTTTGGTGGCTGCACAGGACTTAAGCAACATCCTAAAGCAAGGTTACCTGGAGAAGAAACGGCGTGGTAATCATTTGTAACCTATACTTATATCGATAAACAACACAGAAGGGCATTGCATTACAAATATTTCTACGTTTGTTTAGATCATAGTTTCTTCGGCATGGAATGGCAGAAGCGCTGGTGTGTACTGAACAACACCATATTTTATTACTTTGGGAGTGAGAAAGGTATGTTCTGTCTTTATTATGAGGTAAAAGTGTTTAATTTAACATCAAAAAAGGACATTTACGCATTTGGCAGACACAAAAGTTACAATGCATTCAAGCTACAGCGGCAAATATGTGAACCCCTAGGAATAAACTGTTTTTTTTTCTGTGATTTGCCATAAAATGTGATCTGATCCTTAAAGGTGCAGTGTGTAAATTTTAGCGCCATCTAGTGGTGAGGTTGCGAATGGCAACCAACGGCTTAGTCCACGGCTCACTCCTCGCTTTTGAAACACATAGAGAAGCTACAGTAGCCGCCACCGGACAAACATGTCTGCGTCGGAGACAACTTAGTAAAAAAATTGTCGGTTAAGGGCTTCTGTAGAAAAATGGCGGCCCAAAATGGCGACTTCCATGTAAGGGGACCCTCTGTGTATGTAGATAAAAAGGTCTCGTTCTAAGGTAATAAACAAATAACAGTTCATTATATAAGGTCTTTATACACCCCTGATAATAAAGTTCTGTATATTATTTTGCATTTCTGTAAAAAGATCCTTCTAAAGATTACACACTGCACCTTTAATAGACACACAATGTTTATAACTGACAACACACAAATAATTTTAAACACCCATTAAACATTCACAGTGCTGGAGGAAAATGTAAGTAAACCTTTGGATTTAATAGCTTGTTGAACCTCCTTTGGCACAATTACTTTAAGCAAGCGCTTTCAGTAGTTCTGAATCAGACCAGCACATCGTTCAGAAGGAATTTTTACTCATTACCCTTTACTAAACCACTTCAACTCAGACAGATTTGTAGGATAGTCTAGTGTGAACCACTCTCTTATGAGGTCATTCCACAGGTTAAGGGATTTGACTAGGCCACTCCAAATGGCACATTTTGTTTTTCTTAAGCCAGTATGTGGTGGATTTACTTCAATGCTTAAGGTCATTAGTCCCTTTCACACATACAGTCTTTACTGGTAATTTACTGGTAAATTGCAGTTAATATGTCATGTGTGAACAGAACCTTTCCGGTAAATCAGTGCTCCCAATTTACCAGTAAAACAGGTTGTAAGATTAACGGTAATTTGCCGGTAAGCGTTGTGTGTGAACGAAAAATATAGCATTACCGGCATTTAGATGACGGCAGACCGCGCTGACAGATCGGGCGGGCCAATCAGAACGTTTTTTATACAGGTGACGCGGTTTCCCCCAGACTGTTTACGGACGTTTCCACACACATGTTGCTTAAAAGTCGAGCACACCTGAAGTTAACATCCACATTTCTTCACCAAAGTTGTTTAAAACAGCTTACCATCTAATTGCCAAATTGCCGACGTCCTTAGCACACCATCTGTGAAGCCTAATGTGCAAACGCGCAGGTTCCGTTTGACGCCACCTAACGCAATGTTGTTTGGTCACGAGCAACTTCGCGACCGTTTGCCACAGATGTGAAAACAACAAAATACGGACCGTGGATATTAAGTCATAACCCGCCGTTTACAAATACGACACGGACGGAGCTCGCCGGCCGCGCGCCACAGGTTACTTCCGCTTTCTCTCCGAGTTTACCGGTATTTTGATACTGATGTGTGAATGATGTCTTACCGGTAAAAAGACGGAACGTCACTGCATGCGTGAACAGCACATTTTTGTATTTACTGGTAAATTAATTCTGGTAAATTCATGGTAATTTACCAGAATTACTGTGTGAAAGAGGCTATTGTCCTGCTGCATCATCAACCTACTTCCACTGAGCTTTAACTGGCAGACAGCCACCCTGACATTATCCTGTAGGATATTTTGTTAAACTTGGGAATTAATTTTTCCCTCGATGATGGCAAGTGGTCCAGGCCCTGAGGCAGCAAAGCTTTCCCAAATCATGATGTTCCCTCAACCATACTCACTGTTGGGATGATGCTTACTGTTGGTAAACTGGCCCCTTTTTGTGCTATAGTATTTTTCCTGAACAATTCAACCTTTGTTTTTGATCAGTCTAGGGCTGCAGCTATCGATTCTTTTTGTAATCGATTAATCTAGCACTGAACGATCGATTAATCGAGTAATCGGATAAAAATGTTGTGTGTTTTTAAACGACCGAAACAAATAATGCATAACGAAAATGACGTGGCTGTAAAATGTTCAAGCATTTGGCTTTTATTTCTAAAAAACAGAGGTATTTGGCTCCAAAAAATAAGCCTATTTATTTCAATTTTTACCCATTTGGTGTTTATAAGTGCCAGTGCCAACAATTAAACACTTTAATTTATTAATATGCACAACAGGTTTCATGCTGTAATCTAGCCCTGACATCAAAGTAAATATCTGGTTTATGTACATTTCTACACTTGCAGCATTTACAATTAGGCTACTAACATATAATATATCATTTCTGGGGTGAGCCTATTTGCTATGGTAACAACCTGTGTGTGTGTGTGCGCGCACGTGCACCTGTGTTTGTGTGTGCACGCGTGCTGTGCGTGAGGAAGAGTGACACCCCACTCAGACATTCAGTTGCTTCATTGCATTTTGGGTCGGCAGAAATACATAATTCAGTTCAATAGAACGCTGCATTTGGTTTGCATCACTTGCATTGCGGTGCATTTTAGGTTAAGAATCCATTCGAAAAATCACAACATCACGTCCCGCTGTATACAGTGAATGCATGCAGCTGAAATTATTGTTGCGTGGCTACATAAAATTTTAAGCATATGTGATGCATTGCGCGATCGGTCTGACTCGCGTGAGAGAGAATAACTTCCTTATGCTTAACTCCAATAAGACAAAGATTATTATTATTGAACAAAATATGTCAGATTACAAGTTGCCCATATATGATTGCACTGTGGTGGCGTTTTTTGGTACACACCTGTAAAGTGCATGCGTGTGTGTGAAGGGGTTCTTTTTTAAGCTATACTCTCTTGCAATTGAACGTGAATACGTTTACTACTTAAAAACATCAAAGCTAAACACCATATCTAGTCAAACTGCATAACGACATCGCTACAAATACAGTATGGGATTAAAATCAGCGGAAGCTACGTTACCTTGTTTCATCGACGCATCGATGTTTTCGGTTCAGATGCTGAATGTAATGATAATGTAATGATCCCAAACTTTAGACATTCTCTCTCTGCCGTTTATGGACATATTCGCTCTCCGCCATCGCGCCAACTAAATTCAAAATGTACCATGCGCTATGATGTGCTTCCTGAACATTGAACAACGGTCAGTGTGAATCAGATCTCGGCGCGTGTAGTGCACATCATAGGAATTTAACGAGGCTTCGAGGCAGAATTTTGGCCTCGGGGAATTTTTTGAATCGAGTAAATCGAGTAACTCGATGAATCGTTTCAGCCCTAGATCAGTGTTTCCCAATCCTGGTCCTCGAGTACCCCCTTCCAGAAAGTTATAGATGTCTCCTTATCTAACACACCTGATTTTACTCAACAG
Organism: Misgurnus anguillicaudatus; assembly: GCF_027580225.2. Classification (NCBI taxonomy): domain Eukaryota; kingdom Metazoa; phylum Chordata; class Actinopteri; order Cypriniformes; family Cobitidae; genus Misgurnus; species Misgurnus anguillicaudatus. Next base: position 22,560,351 of record NC_073340.2, read on the forward strand.
CTTGTTAGGGAGAAATGTTATCTATTCTGGAAGGAGACTGATTAGTTGAATCAGGTGTTTTAAATGAGGAGACATCTAAAACTTCCTGGAAGGGGGTACTCGAGGACCAGAATTGGGAAACACTGCCCTAGATCAGTCCATAAAATATTTTTCAGGTTGCACTGGAGTTTTCCAAGGTGCTTTTTTGCAAACTTCAAGCTCACAGCAATGTTTTTCGGGAGAGCAGCGGCTTTCTCCGTGGTGTTCTGCCATAGACATTGTACCTGCTCAAAGACTTACATATGGTAGACTCATGAACCAAACCTGTATCACGAAATTATGTACCTATAGACAATTTGTCTAACTGTAAACTAATGGATGTCTATGCATTTTGAAATTGTTTTGTATCCCTTTTCAGCCGTATAGAGTGTAACAGCTCTTGATCGGATATCTTTAGAGAGTCATGTTTATAAGAGCTGATGCTGCAATCTTAAAATGTTTGAGTGTCGTTTATCAATCAAAGTTGCACCTTTAAACTAATTTTATTAATTGGACTCCAGTTTGCCATCTTTTGACACAAATTAGCTTTCATTAAAGTCATTAGTCATTTACATAAAATTACATCCCTACCCAAACCCAACTCTAACCCTAACACCAGGCAACATACAAAAAAATCAGAAAAAAATAGTATAAACCAATACATAAAGTGACATTTAATGCAAGCACCAAATCTAGACCTAAACTGAAGCGATAATGGTTTGAAAATATGAAAAAGCAGTTGAGAAACAATTCGTTATACCAGCATGAAAAAACGAAGAAATTTGTGATATCACGAAAAAAGAATCGAAATTTTACGTGACTATATCGCAGAACCTCATGAGACTGGGTAGCATTTTCAGACTCCAGCTCTGTCAATGTTTAATGGTTGTTTTTAAAAAAGACACGAGAAACTACAATTAATTGTGTGTTGTCAGCTTATACACATTGTGTTTGTCTATTGTTACGACCTAGACGAGTATCAAATCACATTTTATGGCTAATTACTGTAAAATAAACATTTTATTCTTAAGGGTTCACATACTTTTTTTGCCACTGTATATATTTTATCACTATGTGTTTTCCATTGGATCGAACCCTTAACCTTTTGTGCTGCTAACACAATACTCTCCCTGTTGAGCTACATGAATACTTAATTTTTTTAAATCCAGATAAGCAGCAGAAGGGTTCGTTTAGTATCAATGGCTACAGTGCAGATCTTGTACCCGGAATACGCAAGGACTCCAGGAAGAATTCGTGCTTTGAGCTGAGTTCTCCCGGAAGACGTTCATACCAGTTCAACGCACACCCTTTTCTCGACTTTATAACTGTATACGATCACTTTTGTGTCATTACAATAAAAGAGTTGTAATGATAAAGACCCCCAACTCACAATACGATGGCCTCTCTCTGCAGTTCACTGCCAGCAGTCCCCGTGAAGCCCGGGAATGGGTGGACCAGATCAATTTTGTTCTGAAAGGTATGGTAGATATGGAGTGCATTTGTACATATTATGCTAAACGCATCTGACTTCAGCTGAGCACCGCAATGATCATCTTGAGGTGAAAAGGGCAGTTTGATAAAAAAAGAGGCATAGAAATAACTTTCTTTGTGGCTCAACCAATAAGATAGTTTCTAGACCTCCTCATCCAGCACGTCACAGAGCTCCTGAGTCCAACGTGCCTCGGACTGCCTCCTTTTCCCCGTAGCGCAGCGCTCTTTACAGGAAATTGATTGGGATTTGCGCGGTCATCCTTTAGGGGCATCGATCTGGTCCTGCTTGGCATCCAGGCAGTGAGGATACGATAGCCTGTGTTACAGAGCTCAGTCACCTGCAATCAGGCCCTCACTTCATCTGAGACAGATCTGAGGCACCCTCGCCACTCTAAAATGGGCTCAATGCGGCCCTCTGATTTGCGGGAAGTAATGGACACTCCTGAGATAGTTTTCTCCCTCACCATCCCCCTTCGCACCACGTGTAGATACAGCCAAATGGCACAAAAATCATTCTGTATAAGCACGGTAATAAATGTCAGTTTTAACACTCCTCTGTCAACACTTTACCACTTATATTTTTCAGTAGTACACTACTAAAAATAACTGCGACAAAGGGGTTCTTCACAGCAATGCCATAGAAGAACCATTTTTGGAACCTTTCAATTACCTTTTATTATCTAAAAAACATTTTTTCCACTACAAAAGAAAGGTTCTGTGGATGTTTAAGGTTCTGGAATAATACAACCTGACAAAGTATCTTTTAGGGACCTTTGTTTTTAAGAAGGTAGGATACATAGCCCATATCTGTTTATTTAAACATTATACAAAATGCAGCTGAGAACCAAACATCTGAAATCACTTTGAAAATGTATGATTTAAATGTATATATAAAATGTCTTGTGCACTTAAAGGGGATATTTCACAAGACTTTTTTAAGATGCCAAATAAATCTTTGGTGTCCCCAGAGTGTGTATGTGAAGTTCTAGCTCAAAATATAATATAGATCATTTATTATAACATGTTAAAATTGTCACTTTGTAGGTGTGAGCAAATTTTTTTGGGGTGTGTCCTTTTAAATGCAAATGAGCTGATCTCTGCACTAAATAGCAGTGCCGTGGTTGGTTTAGTGCGGATTGGGGGGCGGTGTTGTCCTCTTTTGGCATCACAAGGGAAGCCAAGTTTTAATTACCTATTTTTTTCACATATTTGGAGAGAATGGTTTATAAGACTAAGTTACCGGGTTGATCTTTTTCACATTTTCTAGGTTGATAGAAGAACTGGGGACCCAATTATAGCACTTAAACATGAAAAAAGTCAGAATTTCGTGATATGTCCCCTTTAAATTTGTAGGTTTAATCAACTTGAATTTACAACTCATGTCAACTTTCTTGACTAGTGAGGAGTTGTTATAAATGATAAAAATAAAGTTGTAATAACTAAAGCTAATTTAACTTTATATTTCTAATTTATAACAACTCCTCACCAGTCAAGAAAGTTGAAATAAATTTTAAATTCAAGTTGATTAAACTTACAAATTTAAGCACAACAAGGAAATTTTAATGTGTAGCTGGAAGTAAATAGAATTTCTTTTATGAATTTTAAGGTTGTGCACTATTTCTAGGTCACTAATAAGAAAGTAATTTGTGACTTTGATCATGGTAACTGACCTTTTCTACAAAAAAGTTACCATAATCAAAGTCACAAATTTGATAGAAAGTTGGCATAAATTAAAAATTCGAGTTGATTAAACCTTTCAATTTAAAGGGAACATATCACGAAAATCTGACTTTTTCCATGTTTACGTGCTATAACTGGGTCCCCAGTGCTGCTATCAACCTAGAAAATGACCTATGTGAAAAAATAGGTCATTGTAATTTGGCTCCCCTTGTGATGTCAGAAGGGGATAATACTGCCCCTTAATCTGCACTATCCAACCACGAAATCAGCTCTTTTGCATTTAAAGGGACACACCCAAAACGGCACATTTTTGCTCACACCTACAAAGTGGCAATTTTAACATGTTATAATAAATTATGTATACGGTATTTTGATCTTGAACTTCACATACGTACTCTGGGGACACCAAAGATTTATTTGGCATCTTAAAAAAGTCTTGGGAAATGTCCCCTGTTTTTTGCTTCATGCACACAAGACTACTTTTGAAGCATCCTTAGATCATGCTGGGATAACATGGATCATCAGGTTTCCCATAATCTCAGTCCATACCATTAAGTGCGTGATGAACCAAATACCAAGAAATTCTTAAATTATTGTATATTTTTCTAATTTTCACGTAATTTTTAATGTCCGTGATATATTTTTTTTAATTAAACAAACATGTAGTAAAAAGCTAAATAGAATTTTTTTACAAGTGGTCTCGAGACATTTAGCCCTCTATTTGTTTACATGCTCTCATTATTATGCTATTAAATGTGTTAATGTTTTATGGCTTCCTTCCAAGATCTGAGCTCTAATTTCATCCCCTTTGACGAAGAAGAAGTGGAAGAAGAGGAAGAAACATATGATGATATTGAACGAGCCACGACACCACCACCAGCACCTGCATCAGTTCCAACACCAAGTCGGAGACAACCGCTCCAAGACAAAAACTCCCATGAGGAATGGGAGGACCAAGGAGTAGGACAGGAGGATGAGGAAGAAGAGGAAGATGATATTTATGAGGTTCTTCCAGGTACAGAAAAACAGAGTATCTCATTAATACAGACCTGTCACTTAAATAAAAAAAGGTTTAAAATGATACAAAAAGATGTGGATAACATTGTACAGCATCTTAATAATACTATAAGTCACCTAAAATTAAAGAGGTTTAATACTGCTTTACTATAAGAGATTTACAGTATAGGCAATATTGTTATATTTCAACGCAATCTCATGACAATTCGTACGTATTTTGTGAGATGGCTAATTTGTATTATTTCATATGACAACCCTCGTACTTTATTGTATAATTTGCTTTCGTGACATTGGGGTAAGGGGTGGGGCTAGGGGTGTGTTTTCATTATCTTTTTTTAAGTATGAATTCATACAAGTGAGCTAACTCGTAAAATACGTTCAAATGCAGTCTATTTAGATTTCTTAATTTCAAATGACTGTTAAAAAGACCACTAACCTGAAATCTTTACAATTTTGTAAGTTTCTTGTGCAAAATTAACTGTTCATAATGGGATTTCTGTATGAAAAAAGCTGATCAGGCAGCTGAGGTTGTAACCATCAGGTCCATAGTGTTGAATACCATCAATAAAAGCAGATACATCAAGATCTGGTCACCTAAAGTGATAGCAGGACCCTCAGAGGGACCAAATGAGATCTCTGAGGAGAAATACATCACTCTGGAGTGCTGTCATTTTCACCTTACTTTGCCATGTGTGCTGGGCAGCTGAGCTGGCCACAGATGGCAGATCGAGTGACCACCTCTCTCACTTTTCCACCCATCATTCATCTCTCATCTCTTCTTGCGCCTCTCAGATTTTCAGTTCAGAAAAGTGCTGAGCAGTTCTTGTTGCCGTGACATATTGTCTAAAACTGCTGAATAAAGTGTGGCGTATGTTAGCTAATCTCATCAAAGAAATAGTTTTAGAAGTGTTTAATGAAAATTAATCAGAGGTCAATTAGGCATCACTGAAGCAAAGCAAATATGTGGTTAAGTTTCAATTAATTAATGCATTAGCTAACGCGAACCAACAGTTGTCAAAAACGCTTTAGTAGTATTTTAAACTTTTTAACTAATAACTGTGGCGGCCGGTGACTTCTTTTTTGAGGGTGCTTGATGCGAATTTATCACAACATATATGTAGCTCGTCATGTGTGGTTTCTTTTTTTAAAATAGGTGTTTTGCGCATCGGATAAGCAGTCACGAGCCGCCATTGACTAATAAATACTAAAAGTTTTTCAAGTGAATATTTTTAACATTCTATTGTTCAATTTATAATTAAAGTTTGTTAATAATATGAGGAGCTCAGATGCAAAAGCTGCTGATATTAACTGAATGCTTTCGGCACGTATTATATAAACCTTTAAATACTTTCACTTCAAATCTGCTTAATCCCGGCCTCAGGTCATTCAGAAATAACGGTTTGTTGGTAAAATCCATGAAGAGTCTGATAAAAAATGCTCATTTACAAAAAAACACACAAACATGTCAGACGCACTTCAAATATTAGGTTAATTTAATGTATAATATAAATACAATACATAACTATAAATATTTTAAGTTCTTTCATTGCTTTACAATTTTTTATCTATTTACATTGGTTAATGTATTAGCAAATATATTCATGTATTTGCTTTACAGTGCATCATTTTTTATTTGAATGTAATCAGGCATATCAATTCTGATTATTAAAATTAAAGTATTAAATATGAATTTCTTTTACCCAACCGATCCATCCAACCAACCAACCGAGTCTAATATTATACCAAAGAAGCCTTTGCTATATGCTACCAGCCATTATTAAATCACATTTCAAATTTCACATTACAAAGTCCACCTATACATGCACATCAATTCACTTTGACGACGCTGGTTTTGATAGCTACATTAGCTGATTGAAACATACTTTTTAAATCCCACATATTTGGCACTTGCAGGAACGCCCACTTTAGGTTTACAGGTTTTTTTCTCCCATGCTGTTCCTGGAAGCCCAGGGTAAGCTTGTGCTGTGGGAAGTATAAGGTTGCTGTACGGTGGTTTTATCGGCAGCCTGACAGCGTGAGGATGGATGTGGGAGACAGAAAGCTAGGCTATCACTGTCACCTCATAGACCTAGAGGTGCCACGCCCCGAATCAATGCCTGTCTGCCCGAAACACACTAGTCATCTAACCTAGCCTGGCACCTCCCCTATACATCAAACAGGAGTTAAGCGTTCTTCCAGCACTGCTGATATTGTTTAATATTCTTGTAAAAGAGCTCAAATTAGCTGATTGTAAATCAGAGTGGTTAAATCGGCAGGGAAAATGTTGGGTTAACATTTATAAAACAGATAGGATGGGGTGTTTTAGATAAATTAAAAGATACATTTACATTTTAAGTAATTCTTTAACCATTGACTGTATTTATTTATTTTTAGAAGATGAAATTGCTGACATCATTGAGGAGAGCAGTGCCAAAGATGGTGAGTATTTTCATCTTTGTATTTTTGTAATTAAATAGAGATTTTGCAAACTGATAAAAATTATCTGTGTTTTGAATAAAGCAGTCCCAGATTACGCAAATTATTACCAAGGTCTGTGGGATTGTGAAGCAGAGGGACCAGATGAGTTGGCCTTTCAAAGAGGAGACCTCATCTACATCCTCAGCAAGGTTTGTGTTTGCTGCCATCTTGCACACTTTAACATCTCATGCTCATTTTCCAGCTCCCCTAAACATTAGATTCTTATCGTTTTGGAATCCATTCAGCCGATATCCGGGTCCGGCGCCAGCACCCCCAGCACAGCTCAGCACAATCCATTGAATCCGATTAGACCATTAGCATCGCACTCAAAATAACCAAGGAGTTTCGATATTTTTCCCATTTAAAAGTTGACTCCTCCGTAGCCACATCGTGCACTAAGACCGACGGAAAATTAAAAGTTGCGATTTTCTAGGCAGATATGGCCAGGAACTATACTCTCATTTTGGCGTAATAATCAGTGACTTTGCTGATGTAACATGGCTGTGGCAGGCGTAGTGATATTACACACTGCCCGAAAATAGTCCCCTTGGTTACTTTCAATAACCGGGGGACTATTTTCGGGCAGTGTGTAATATCACTACGCCTGCTGCAGCCATGTTACATCATAGACTGTAAAAAAGATGGACAACGCCTGTTTGCTCTCTTCCATTGGTGAAAAGTGAAGCAGTCAGTGTCGCGATACGGCGCTGACATCTTGGGTCTTGAGTCTGCGCAGTAGCGATTTCAGGACCAGTCCTGCACAGTCGTGAGCAGAAAGTAGAGCCGCGAAATCAAGACCCCGCCCTCGCTCTCGCAGAATGCGCATATCACACGATATCACAGCTGTCAATCACGACGTGACACCACTGTTTAAACTAAACACAAACTTATTTTAAAAACAAACATTTGAATTTACATCAGCGTGATAAAAACTACAGTAAATGACAGAAACCAGCTTCGGAAAAAAGATAATTGAAGAGTAATTAAATTTTTTAGTCAAGTCCCATTAAATAAAATGGGGAGGCGGGGTTTATGACACACACGGGGGCCAGTCACTGGGGGGCGATCGAGACGTTTTGGCACGCTTATGGTTCATCAGCAAAGTCCTTGATTATTACGCCAGAATGAGAGTATAGTTCCTAACCAAATCTGCCTAGAAAATCGCAACTTTTAATTTTCTGTCGGTCTTGGTGCACGATGTAGCTGCAGAAGAGTCAAGTTTTAAATAGAAAAAAATAGAAACTCTTTTGTTATTTTTAAGCGCGATGCTAATGGTCTAATCAGATTCAATGGATTATGCTAAGCTATGCTAAAAGTGCTAGCAGCAAACCCGGAGATCAGCTGAATGGATTCCAAAATGGTAGGAATCAAATGTTTCACCCTAGGGGCATATTTAAAAAAAAAGTGGAATGTCCCTTTAATCTTAACACATCTTTACATAAATACAGACTTTTATATCAGTTTTGCTTTGTCGTTGCATGATTTGTTAGTTGAAAGCTTTGCCTGTTGTCTCTCTCCCTTTCTCTCTCTCTCCATTCCCTCAGTAATGATGAATAATATGCAGCTGGCCATAAGATGAGTCATATCGGTCAATACTTACTGACTTTCTCTTGGCAACTATTTATTTACTGTATTCCATATGACAAAGCTGGTACGGTCTACGTTCAGTCAGTACTTTCTTATTAAAACATATTGCAAAGAAGACTTCTTGCTGCTGGGTTTTTGGCCGCCTTAATTTATGTTGATTATTGTATGACAATCATAGAATTTTAAAAAATGAATAGCATTTCAGCATCGCATTTTTACATTGCAGTTGCATTTGTAAAGATTATCCTTACAGAGAGCAGTGAGGTTTGCTGACAACAAACTGAGCCTGTTGTGTAGTATTTCATATTGACATAATGGAAAACACACTGTATCCGTCTGTAGACCGCTCGCGATGTGGTCGCACAGGCACATTCTCAAT